>NC_012878.2:57458339-57784682 GCF_000003195.3 Sorghum bicolor
AAGGAATAGAATAATTAGACTACTGATTTTCAAGCCACTAGAATGCACAAACTTTATGTCTTCCTAGATCATAGTAGGATCAAGAAAGATTATAAAATGACTTATCTATAACTCTTATAATCCTAAACCCCACTAACTATTTCTCTAAGCATGCAAGCTATCCATCTAAGCAATGCACTACCATATTCAATTAAAATCCACTAAGTAAAATCTCAATAACTATTTATTTCAACATGCAATGCACTACCACATATACAATTAAAATCCAATAGCACACATGATAACTATAATGTCCATGTCAGCGTACTATATAATCCACTAATCCGCAATTCCCGCAGCAATGCGCGGGGTATGTTCCTAGTTATAATATAGTTTATCATTCCCTGTCATCACTAAAAGATGGCATTTCACTGCATTTGTAAATTTAGATCATTTCCGCATCTGATAGACCCTATGTATTATTCGAATGAATACATAGGCGCTATGTACTAATAGTTTGAGCTCCTTTACCATGCTTTACAACAACGATAAGTATACTTTTGTTCCAAATTAACATCCAAAATCTCCAGGTGTTACAAACAGCAACTTGGCCACCTGTTCACTTGGAGCTATCCAGGTGCGCATAGCTAGGATGAGTTTATAACCTGATACAATTTATCTGTAATTTATATTAAGCTGGTCACTGCATTTCTGTCAGGTCCTTGCTACTGGAGTTACGACATGGTTGTTAGACAGAGCTGGACGACGCATGCTTCTCATTGTAACTTTCTCTTCCCTGTGAAATAACTAGCCTGCATGCTTCCTGTAACTCTGAATTAACACTGACTTCAAATGACAGATTTCTACCTCTGGCATGACTCTATGCCTTCTTGCTGTTTCTGTTGTATTTTTTGTCAAGGTATGTTCATGTTTCTTTTGATAGGATTCCAGTGAGAAGATAATAGTTGTATTGACACTGACTGTCGTTGCAATAGTAAACTATATTGGTAACACATGGCTTATGCAGATTTTATACAATATCTGCTGAATTTTCCTCTAATCCTTTTTAAGCTTCGGTTTTTTCCAGGATAAGACTTCACAGGATTCTAACTCGTACTACATATTAACTATGATCTCCTTGGTTTCTATCGTGGTATGTCTCAGTTATGTTTCTTCTGAAAAATTGGATCCAAATGCGGAATCTATGCCAAAACAATGACTCGTGCAACTATGTTCAGGCTTTTGTCATTACCTTCTCGTTTGGTATGGGTGCCATTCCATGGCTCATGATGTCTGAGGTACACTACTTGGATGCATACCTGATATACACTGCCTCTATGTCTCCTAATTTTGGCATCTCATTGCATAAGCAAGAGTCTCAGGCACGTACTGTAAGAGATATCTGAAGGTATAATTCAAACTTTGTGCGTTTTTCAGATCCTCCCAGTTAGCATCAAGAGTCTCGGCGGAAGCATCGCAACACTGGCCAACTGGCTGACATCTTTCGCCATAACAATGACGACGAACTTGATGCTAACCTGGAGTGTTGGAGGTTCACAGTCCACACCACACCTTTGTGCTTCAGCTCTGATTTTGAAGCATGGAAGCTGATGCAGTCTTTTGTTTTCTGGGCAGGCACTTTCCTCTCGTACATGGTTGTGAGCGCCTTCACCCTTGTTTTTGTCGTGCTTTGGGTGCCGGAGACGAAGGGAAGAACTCTAGAGGAGATACAATTTTCGTTTCGCTGAGCATTGAACATCAGTTGCAAAGATTCTTCGAGTTTTTCTCTTGGAAGGCAAGGGTCGGTATCTGTTGAACAGGAAATTTTGGGCATCCTTCTCAACGCACACAAATTTTTTGAAAGGACTCAACGTACACAAATTGTCCTAGGTGAAGATCACGAATTCTTTCTGTTGATACGACACGATGCTGTCAAAAATATTTGACATGTAAATGCTAGAGCAGTGACTCTTATCATATTGCTCTCTTCTTGCCTTCAGCGATGCAAGATCAACAGTGCAATGTCAAAGTATATGTAAAAATGGATGGTTGGGCGCTAACTGACCAATCCCAGCTTTCGAATTTTGTCGAGCCCTCCTCTATTTTCTTTTATTACAAGGCACACATACATATTAAAGTTTTAAACTTTAAAAATCTTTGACCAATAACTTAGGTACAATTTTTAATTATTATTATTATGTATAGTACAAGCTTGATATAGTTAGATTTGTAATTAAATATACTCTTCAACTACCATAAATCTATAAGCATAAAAATTAGAAATAAAATAAATAAATAGTCAAATGTATTTTGGAAGATCGTGTCATGTTAAATCATGCTTTAAAAAAGATAATGAAAGGAGTAACACGTGGACTGGCAGATAACCTATATCCAGAGAGAAAAAAAGAGAATTTTGAATGCCTGTGTCTGCTTTGGAATCAGGGCGGATGTATATAGTAAACAGTGGGTGCAGCCGCACCCACATAAAAATAGGAAAACAATGATTATAGCTAAACTTTTACCATATTTGCACCCTCAAAATAAAAGTCTACGCACCCACAAGGCAAGCGCACCCTCCTTGAATTTTTTCTAGCTCCACCACTGTTTGGAATAGGGAGAAGCCCCCCACCACAAACTTAACTGGACCTGCAAAGGGGAAAAATACATCAACGCGAGGCTTGCCAGGAAGGGAGATGAAGCCGTGGTGGCAAAACATCCATCGAGAAGCGACGAGGCTACAACAGTGAAGTATCCGCTCGAGCAACACTCGGCAAAGCATCCGCTAGAGAGAACACAACAAAATATCTACAAAAAGGAGGCTATCACGGCCTCAGCTACCGACATGAGGAGGGAGGCGAGAAGAAATACTATTCCCCAACAAATCTGACGTGGTTGTGAGCAACTCCCCACTAGCTACCAACCTACCATGTATCATCCACCGACATGGGTTGGCATGAGCGTGCGACCTGAACCCTAACGCTCCTGTGACAAGGACATTGTAATCTTGCAAATCAATGCATCTTTTTTTTAAGTGACCTGATTCGCTAAAGATAATAAATTTAGGGTGCACAAGATACTAAAGTGTTGCAAAAAGACAATAGGACACTCTGAGTCAATGTGACAGTATGGGTCATGTGGAGTGGGCCATCTTGTAGCCCATAAGCCCAACACGACCTTGCGCCTTTGTGCCTTCTTCCTCTACTATCGTCGTCAGAGACGAGCTCACCGGCATTAGGGTTTTGGGGTTAGCGGCTTGGGTTTCTAGGGGGTTCCATGGCCGACGGCCATAGGAGGGCCTCAGTGGTGGTGGCGGTTCGACTTGTAAGGCAATGGGGACACCGCCAAGCGGACAATGCATGACTTCCGGTCGGGCTAGGCTAGTGGTGGAGGTGATGAGTTAGAGCTTGCTTTTCAATTGGGATTAATGGAGGATGGGTTGGAGTGGTGAGGGTGGTATGGTGGATGGCTCGGTCAGCGACGAGGGACACAACTGCCCAGGGATAGCGGATGAAGAAGGCGAAGGTGAGATAAACAAGGCGAAAACAACAAGATTGAGTACAAGGGAAATGAGGTGGCTAGGGTCGTGGGTTAACGCACTACTTCCGCGAACCGTAAAACAACTCGAGCATCATTAAGGCGTACTTGAAATCTTCCCTAGGTTTGCCTTGCCTCACCTAGCGTGGATGGCACGGGCAATGAGAAGCTTGATTAGCAAGAAAAATCTTGCCAACGTGAAAATCAAGTTCGCTTGAATTTTTTATCTAGCCAAAGGCAACACATTGTCTAGCAAGACTACCAAAGCCTTACTATCCGACCTAGATAAATGACAGACTCACGGACATGTGTGTGTGGATGATGATGAGCTGGCCTTGTTTAGATCCAAAAATTATTTTTGGATTTTGATATTAGTAATTTCGTTTTTATTTGACAAACATTGTCTAATTATAGAGTAAGGCTTAAAAGATTTGTCTCGTGATTTATAAGTAAACTGTGTAATTATTTTTTGTTTTCATCTATATTTAACGCAATATATGCCGCAAGATTCAACATGACGAAAAATCTTAATTTTTCTTTTGTTTTTAGGATGAACTAAGGCCTTGTTTAATTTACCCAAAAACCAAAAATTTTTCAAGATTCTCTATCACATCAAATCTTGCGGCACATGCATAGAGCATTAAATATAGATGGAAACAAAAACTAATTACGCAGTTTGCCTATAAATCGCGAGACAAATCTTTTAAACCTAGTTACTCTATAATTGGATAATGTTTGTTAAATAAAAACAAAAAATACTACAGTGTCAATTTTTTTTAAAAAAAATAGATCTAAATAAGGCCTAGGAAGTTAGTCCAGCATATAGCTCGGAGAAAAAAGCAAAGCCAAGTGGCCTTCTGGGTCGGGTGAGACCCCGGCAAGACCTGCCTGACACGACGAGTCCACAGCATTCAACGGAAGTACGGAATTTTTGTTCGGCCTTTTAGTTCCGAAAAGTGAAAAGTTTTCGGTACTGTAGCACTTTCGTTTGTTTGTGACAAATATTATCCAATCATGGACCAACTAGGATCAAAAGATTCGTCTCGTGATTTACAGCTAAACTGTGTAATTATTTTTTGTTTTCGTCTATATTTAATATTTTATACATTTACCACAAGATTCGATGTGACGAGGAATCTTGAAAACCACAAAATTCGATGTGACGAGAAATCTTGAAAACTTTTTGGTTTTCGGGGTGAACTGAACAAGGCCTCGGTAAAAAAAGACGGAAGTACGGAACGAGGTGAGTCTCCTTCGTCTCGCTCGTCTGCTGGCATTCGCGTTCCTCTGCCTCTCACTCCGCCCCCACCCCGGACTCCCGGAGAATACAAAACAAATCAAATCTCGCTGCGAGCTGGGCGGCCAGCGCGGCGCCATGGCGAACAACAGGGCATCCGGCGACGGCGGCGGCGGCGGCGCCGGGTACGAGAGCGGCAGCGACCACGACGACGCGCTGCAGAAGCCGCTGCTGCGCAACAGCGGGTGCGGGTACCGGATCGGGATGGGGTCGCGCCAGTCCTGCCTCAACGGCGCCGGCACCTCCATTGCCGTCCTGCGCGAGTCCCACGTCCCCGCCTTGCTGTGCACGTTCATCGTCGCGCTCGGCCCCCTCCAGTTGGGCTTCACCAACGGGTACTCCTCGCCGACGCAGGACGGCGTCGTCCGGGACCTCAACCTCTCCATATCCGAGGTACGTCCTGGCTGCAGCTTCTACGTCTGCTCGCGCGCGCGCGCGCGCACACACACACACACACACACTCTGTCTTCACGCTCGGCTCGACCTTTTCTTCTTGTCTCATTTCAAAACGAATAATTGAGTTCCCCGCAGTTCTCGGTGTTCGGCTCGCTGCCCAATGTAGGCGCCATGGTCGGGGCGATTGCCAGCGGCCAGATGGCCAAGTACATTGGCCGCAGAGGGGTGAGAAACTCTGCTCAACTGCTCCTTTTCTTCGTTTTCTACGACTTGTTTCCTTGCACATGTCCCAGAAAATTGTTGTCTGTCTGCACAGACTGTTTCATGGTCTGTGCGGGGGGGTGGGGTGGGGGGGCTTTGTGTAGAGAGGGTTGACAGCACTACTCAGAGTGTAGACTAAGGGCACGTTTGAATACAAGGGCTAATTGATAACTCGCTAAAATTAGCTCTAGTGCATGTGCATCCAAACAGGTGGGCTATTTTTTAGCCAAATCTTCTACTAGTTTAGGGCCGGTTAATTGCTAATTTTTAGCTAGGCAATTAGCTCTTGGATCCAAACATGTCCTTGTTAGCCAACTACCTAGCCAAGCTAATTTTTAGGGCCTGTTTAGATACATGTGGCTAATTACTAGCTAGGCTAAAAATTAGCTCTGATTGTCTAGTTAGTTGGTTAACTACTGGTTGAACAATTAGCCCACCTATTAGCTCTCTGTTTGGATGCACTAAAGCTAATTTTAGTTAACTTTTAGGTACATAGCAATTAGCTCTAGTATCCAAGCATGCCTTTAGTCCGGCTAGTAACTAGCTATGTGCATCCAAACATACCCTAGCTAATTTGGTTAATTTTTAGCCCTAACAAGTAACTAGCCATGTGTATCAAACAGGCCCTAAGTCTCCTCAACAATAAAAAGAACTTGAGTAGAGTAAAGTGTTGTTTGGTTGCGTAAAGGGAAACAACCACAATGTGCTGCAAAAATGGTCCATAAGCCTTTAAATATTCCCTATAGACTGGTTGATACAATGTGAGAGTAGTCAATAGGGTAGTCCATAGCATCAGCTATCCATTGGCTTATGGGCTGGCCATAGGAATAGGAAAACACACTCTCTCCCTTGTCTTTTGCAACCGCCGGCCAGACGGTTGTCTTTTTTTTAATGTGTTAGTGGGCTCCACTCATTGCGAAAGGGAAAATAGTTATGGACTATGCCCTCTTTTTATGGACTAGTTTTGTCATATACATTGAGCTTGCTCTAAAGCGCACGTCAAGGGAAATACGTACTTTTTGGCCCCTCATAATAAAACGACTACATGCTTCTTTTTTTTTTCATTCATCTGTGTTAACGGGGAACCTAATCAGTTAACGACCAGATCGGCGGTGATGGATTTACCAAGTCTTGGGATCGGTTACCCTGCTATCACTTCACGATGTGATCGGATCACGCCATGAAAAATGCTCCAACCAAATAGCGTGTGATCTTACACTAACTAGCTTGGTAACTATTTCACAGTCACTGATGATTGCAGCGATTCCGAACATCATGGGCTGGCTTGCAATCTCCTTAGCAAAAGTATGGTGCTACGTGTTGTCAATTTATTTCCACTCATTGCTTCACAAAGGACAACGTCAGTTTTGATGGCTGTCGATGTCTACTCTGTTCTGCAGGACACTTCGTTTCTGTATATGGGAAGATTGCTTGAAGGATTTGGTGTCGGTGTCATGTCGTATGTGGTATGTATAATAAAACTCCATGCCTTGTTATGCCTTGAGAGTATGAGTACTTGTGCTTTTTAACCTTTCTACTACAATTTTTTTTAAAAAAAATCAACTGATATGTCAGCATTTTTTAGACTAAGTGCTCCGATCCCTATGAAGTTTATTTTTATTGGCAGAAGAGCAATGGAAGCATGGAGAATACTGGTTATATCAGTTAATTTTGGTCTGTGAATTTTGTCCACCAGGTACCAGTATACGTAGCAGAGATATCTCCTCAGAACATGAGAGGAGCTCTTGGTGCTGTGACCACGGTTTGTTCATACCCAGAAACGTCTTATCTTTTCATGCGGCAAACACTTGGCTTATTTACGCCGACCTCACTGTGCAATTTTTCATTCTGCAGTTGTCTGTAACCTTTGGTGTCATGCTTGCATATGTGCTTGGCTTGTTTTTTCCTTGGAGGCTTCTTGCATTAATAGGTAACGTGACTAAACCCTGACAGATTAATAAACCTGCTGCTGCTGACGCTGCTCTTAGTTTGCTTTTCAACTCTGATATTTTAGCTCGCACAATCAGCAACTCAGAATAAGTTGGACACATATTTTTTGGATAGTACAAAAGTAGTAGGCAAATATTTTGGTTATTAGGCCCTTCTGTTCTATCATAAAGTGTGTGATTCCACACTTGTAGGAACCTTGCCCTGCTTATTGTTGATACCTGGCCTATTCTTCATTCCGGAATCTCCAAGATGGCTGGTATATACACACACAAGTTGGATAACGAACACTGAATAATTATGCCAAATTGCAATTTCCTATGCTCGTTTACCCCCTTATATTTGTAGGCAAGGATGAATAGGATGGATGAATGCGAGACTTCTCTACAAGTTCTGAGGGGATTCGATGCTGACATCACTGCAGAAGTTAATGATATAAAGGCGCACACTTACTTTCATTCATTTAGACTGACTGAATACAGTTTATTTGAAGAGTATTCACTTTGTGTATTGTTATTTTCTTTAACATTTGGCGCATGGCTCTATTTACTTCATTCTTATGGAATCAGTGGGATTAACTTTTAGCTTTATCCAGATAGCTGCAGCATCAGCAAACAAAAGTGGTACAATACATTTTCAAGAGTTGAATCAAAAGAAATACCGCACGCCTCTAATTGTAAGTTTCTAACTTTATGTGCTTATCTGGTACCAAATTAGTAATCACATTTTGCAACTGTCAGTTTATGACAATGCTACAACTTTTCACAGTTAGGAATTGGGCTACTTGCGTTGCAACAGCTAAGTGGAATAAACGGTATAATATTTTATTCAGGTAGCATCTTCAAAGCTGCAGGTAAGCTGTGCACTTGTTCACTGACTTGTGTTTTCATTAGTATCTGTTCATAATAAATTTGAGGAAATAAATTTTTGTTCCTTCCAAATTTAACTGGAGCATTAGGGCCTTATGGAACTGTTTTGGCGGTTTGCTGAATAGAAAACATGAGTCTCTGATTGGCAATATTTTTTTACAGACGTAGGAATAGTGTAGTGGACTACAAAAATCAAAATAGTGAAATTGGGATAAAGTGACCTTATTGTTCCTAAGTCCTAATGCATTATAACATGTAAAAAAAAGCTAATATTTTAGTCTCCCTGTAAGTTGTAACATGGTTTATCATTCTCTTGCTTTGATTACGATGGCATTTTATCGCTTACAGCAAAAGCATTATGCCTCCTGTCTTTATCTACAACAGTGCTAGTTAAATCTGTTTTGACTTTTAGTTCTAACTTCTAACAATCAAACTTCTCCAGGGCTCAAGAACAGTAACTTGGACACATGTGTACTTGGAGCTATCGGGGCAAGTACTTAATAACTAGACAGACCTGATCTAGTCTCTCTGTTTTTATTAATCTTCTAATAACAGCATTCCATCAGGTTGTTGCGACTGGTGTTACAATCACGTTCTTGGACAGAGCTGGCCGGAGAATCCTCCTTATTGTAACTTCTGCTCCCCTCTAAAGCCACTAATTTGTGGGTCTTCTGTAGCTTAATTTAATTGCCACTTCAAATTACAGATCTCATCTTCTGGGATGACGCTAAGCCTTCTTGCAGTTGCTGTTGTATTTTACATCCAGGTAAGTTCTCCTTTGCGATAAGATTCTGGTCAGAATATAACAGTTCTTTTGTACTCTCTGCAATAGTAATCTAGTATACTAGTGCAGTACATGGCTTATAAACAATCTGATATGCAGTATTATTTCAGGGTCTGTCATTTGTCATCTGTCATCTCAATCCACTGAATATTCTTCTTTCTTGTCATGGGCTATTCTTTTCAGGATAATATTTCAAATGACTCTGACTTGTATAACATCTTAAGTATGGTGTCCTTGGTTGGTGTCGTGGTAAGTTTGTCAATACATTTTATCTGAACATTGGTTTTTATGTGGAATCTATGCCGTAAATTTTTGCTCAAATACCTCGTTCAGGCTTGTGCCATTGCCTACTGCTTCGGTATGGCTGCCATTCCATGGATCATTATGTCTGAGGTATAGTACCTTATCACATATTACTAATATAGCTCATAAGACGCCTGAGCCACATGCTGAAAGCTTTCTGAATATGGCTTATTCTTGAAACTTTGCATATTGACAGATCCTTCCGGTTAGCATCAAGAGTGTGGCTGGGAGCTTCGCGACTCTTGCCAACTGGTTGACATCCTTTGGAGTAACAATGACAGCAAATTTGCTTCTGAGCTGGAGTGCTGCAGGTCCATATATACATCTCTCTTTCTTGTAGAGTAGGATCGTATATGAACAACCAAACCTTACGACACGTTACCTTCGTTTCCAAATCGTACAGGTACATTTGCCTCCTACATGATTGTGAGTGCTTTCACTGTCATGTTCGTCATCCTTTGCGTGCCAGAGACAAAGGGAAGAACCCTCGAGGAGATACAATGGTCCTTCCAGTGAGCTCCAGCATTTCATCAGTATATGCAATTAGCGAGGTCTGGTTTGAGCCGTATGTGGTGTGGTGGCTCAGATTTGTTTTTCTTTCCTTCTTGTCTCCTCTCTCTTTGTTTTCTGTGTTGCTAGGCACTTCACATGCAGGTCTGTTCCTATTTGTTTGTACTATACTTTCGTGGGTTGTTTCCCTTTTCTCTTAATGAAACACGCGCATAACACGTTCTTTTAAAAAATAGCAAGGTGGTCTATGCAGATAGCGTGGCAAATCCTCTAAGAGCTATAAAGAGACATAGTGAAATGTAGCAGAAGCTTTTTCATTTAGCAATTTTATAGTTTAAACTTTAAATGAAAATTCGCTATCGATTCTGCATGAGAACATGTAAATAAGGACATTTTATGAACATGAGTACTCAATATATGTACAGGGTTGTAAAAGAACATGTCTGACATTTGTTAAATCAATCAACATGTTTTTTTTTAATGTCACCGGGGATTACTCCCCACCTGAATATATATTATGAATATATATTATGTACTCCAAAATGGCTAAAAATAAATTTTACAAAAGTTTAAGAAGAAACTTCAAAACAGTGAACAGCCAACACTAGGATGAAAAAGTGGTAGAACAACAAAGCAAAGACTACCGCACGCGAGACACAAGCGCTCTTTGACGATGCCCCCTAAGAGGTGAATGACGTGAGAACATAATCATCGTCCGCCAAGCAGAAGCTTGGCAAGGCTTTCGCCTGAGCCTTATGCCAACGGAGAGCTGCAATGATTGGCCTATGAGAAGAAGCGGCTAAAGGTTCTTCAGCGACACCTTTAAAAAGGAAAATCTTGTCACTGGCCCAGACATCATCTGAGCAGAGCTTTCGCCCAGAACCTGCGAGTGCTCATGCCGGTCACCACCCACGACGAAGGGAGGCGCGCACCGGCAGTGCCAGTCGCTGCCACGTGCATGGAGCCCTACGAACTCGCTCGAGATGTCGGAAGCGCGCACAGGCAGCGTCAGTCGCCGCCACATGCCGCGGAGCCATTCGGACTCGTCCGCGACAACGGGAGGCGCACAATGGCGCTGACGGTCGCCGCCACATGCCGCGGAGCCGTTCGGACTCGCCCGCGACAGCGGGAGGCGCGCACCGGCGCTGCCGGTCGCCGCCACATGCCACGGAGCTGTTCAGACTCGCCCGCGACGACGGGAGGCGCGCATTGGCAGTGCCAGTCGCCGCCACATGCCGTGGAGCCATTCGGACTCGCCCGCGACAACGGGAGACGCGCACCGGCGCTGCCGGTCGCCGCCACATGCCGCGGAGCCGTTCGGACTCGCCCGCAACGACGGGAGGCGTGCACCGGCAGTGCCAGTCGCCGCAACATGCCGTGGAGACTCGCCCGCGACAACAGGAGGCGCGCACCGGCGCTGCAGGTCGCCGCCACATGTCGCGGTGCCGTTCGGACTCTCCCGCGACAACGGGAGGCACGCATCGACGCGGCCAGTCGCCGCCATATGCCGCGGAGCCGCCCGCGACGACGGGAGGCGCGCACCGGCAGTGTCAATCGCTGCCCAACTTTGTCGGAGCCGAAGGAGATGAAGTGACAGAGGAGGAGGTAGGGTGGTTGCCTGCATAGGATGGGAACGGTAGATTTGGGCAAGGGGGAGTTCCCAGCGTCGAGCTCCGGCGGCGGTCGGGCCGACAAGGCATTAGGGAGGGCCCTGCGGCGGCGGAGGAGGAGCCGCCCGGTCGTCCTTGAGGGAGCGCATCTGCAGCTGTGGCTCGGGCCGAAATCCGGGCTTCAGCTCACCAGATCCGGCCACTCCACGCGGGTCTGGCCATGGGGAAGGCGGATCCACTCGCCGGAGCTCTAGGGACAGCAACCGAAGAAGGCACGCTGCCATCGCTGCTGGAGCTTTCGTCGGTCCAGCTGGTTGGTAGAAACCCCGCCGCGGCCTTCCTCGCGGCAGCACGGACTTCCGGTGAGCCGCTCAGGCAGCAGCGAGGTGGATGTGCGGAGGATTTGTGGGTGGCGGCGCTAGGGTCGGGGTCCACCCGAGCCGACACGGGGGCCTGTGTTTTCATTGACTTCATCGACCATCGATCAACATGTCACTGGACCCTATGAAAAAAGGTACTCCCTCCGTCCCTGAAAGCTGCAATTTCTAGAGTTGTCCTAAGTCAAACTTTTACAACTTTGACCAAATTTATTGAAAAAAATGCTAAGATTTATAGTACCAAATCAATACCATTAAATTTATTGTAGAATATATTTTCGTAAGATACTTATTTTATGTCATAGATATTGATACTATTTTCTATAAAGTTGGTCAAAGTTAGAAAAGTTTGACTGACACGGATTTTAGGAGTTGAAGCTTTTGGGGACGGAGGGAGTATAATTGTGCTATAGCTGGCTATTTTAGGACTGTGAAGGTTTTACTTGAAACTGTTTTTTTTTCAAATAGTTTTGTTCAGGATAACATTTCAAAGAATTCTAACTCGTATTACATCTTAACTATGATCTCCTTGGCTGCTATCGTGGTATGTCTGAGGTATGTTTCTTCAGAAAAACTGGCTATAAATGCATGATCTATGCCAAAATAATGACTGGTGCAACTATATATATTCAGGCTTTCGTCATTACCTTCTCGTTTGGTATGGATGCCATTCCATGGTTCATGATGTCTGAGGTACACTACTTGGTTGCATATACTTGATATAAAGCTTGTACAAGTCCTCTATATGTCTCCTCCTAATTTTGGTATCTCACCGAAGAGAAGTATTTGCATAAGCAAGAGTCTAAAGCTACAACTCAGGCACGAATGTAAGAGATATCTGAAGGCATAATTCAAACTCTCTGCATTTTTCAGATCCTCCGGGTTAGCATCAAGAGTCTCGGCCGAAGCATCGCAACACTGGCCAAGGCTGATATCCTTCAAGTTTCACTGAAGCATTCAGTGTCAGCTGCAGTGATTCTTCAAGTTTTTCTCTTAGAATGGCAACGGTGGGTATCTGTGTTGATACGACAGAATTGCTGTGACAATATCGACGTGTAAATGCTGGAGCAAAGAGCAGCGACTCTTATCATATTGCTGTCTTCTTGCCTCTAGTGATGCAAGATCAACTGTGCATTGTCAAAGTATGTAAAATTGGGTCCTTGGGCACTAACTGACCAATTCCAACTTCCCAAGCAAGTTTGTGAGGCCTCCTCCTTACTTCCTCCATGCATTTTCTTTTACAACACGCATATTAAAGATTCAAAAAAAAGATAAAAGATAGTTTATATCCGGCTTCATCTACAAAAGGTAGAATCAGGCCTATCATTACAAAGTTCGAACACACGATCAGTCCGATATTCCAAAGCTTACACAATTTACTTTGGAAAGAAAGAAACAAGGTCTAAAGTTTAGACTAAGAGAGACCAATAAACTTATTCGACAGTCAGCCACTTGAACTAAAGAAATGTAAGGCTGGCGACTCAAGATGATGTCCAGCAAAAATCAGCTGATCCCGTATATCATCACGCCGCTGTAGTTTTGCCCATTGGCGTAGCCAATGTGTTCCCCGGAAGAGTATCTGCAAAAAAAAATTTCGGTCTACACTTGTCAAAAACCACTTCGTTTCGTGTTATCTAAAGTGTCCAACATAAAGCCGATGCTACAGTTAATAACAATGAATTATGTAAGTTATCACCCAACTTAGACCAGTGAACAAATAAATCATCTATGGTAAGAGGAGGTGATATTCCAAACATTAAATGTACAACACACCACAAAAATTTGGCATAAAACATTCCAAAAAGAGGTGATGAATAGTCTCTGGAGAGTGACAGAGGTTGCATCTTGTATCACCATTCCAATTACGTCGAGCAAGATTATCTTTTGTTAAAATCATACCTCTTTTTAGTTACCACAAAAAGATCTTTATTTTTGTGGGAACCTTGAGCTGTTATATATCTTGTGGCACTCTGAACCCTCATTGTTAATCAACGTAGCATACATAGAACTAACTGAGAATCTACCTGATGAATGTAAAGACCAAACAAAAACATCCCTTTCTCCCTGTAAATTCACGTCTTATAAAGAAGCAACAATTCTATGCCAATCCTTTAGGTTTCTCCCCGCTAAATTACGGCGGAAGGAGATGTTTAAAGGGACGGATGTAAGAACACTTGGCACTTAGTCTTGTTTTCTTCTCATAATATTGAATAATGATGGGAATTTATCTTTGAGTGGTTTGAAATCATTAACCAACAATTTACCCAATATTTTTTAATTGTTATAATACAAATTCGATGCGGTTGGATTTGTAATTAAACAAACTATCCAACTATCATAAAACTTGTAAGTATTAAATTATAAAATAAATAAATCATGTTTTGTTTTATATAAAGGAATAGACCGGCAGTTAGGCCTATGCTTGCTTTTTGGAGCTGTGGGTTACCAGTTTTCACTCTATACATACGGTGTATGCCAACCAAACGGCGTTGAGCTAACACTAACAGCTACAAGTAGCAGAAGCAAAAATAATAATATAAAAGAGCCCTCACCCGTAGGTCATGTTGATCAGATTTGGATCGCATCGCTGTCGGTGAGATGTCCGGTGTTGCTGTTGTTGCATCCCGATCAGAACTGTGGCTGTGGGTGTAGAAAATCCGGCATGCAACACGTGTTTCCGTTCCAGCATACAATCAAGGGAACAACCAACCCGGTAGTCTTCCGTCAGGGAGAGGGAGGGAGACATTTTATTAGCTGTACCGTCCGCGACCACGAGGCACATGAGGCCTTGTTTACGTGAAAAAGATTTTGGATTTTTCTAGGGTAGCACTTTCATTTGTTTATGGTAAATATTATTTAATTATAGACTAACTAAGATTAAAAGTTTCGTCTCGCGATTTACAGTTTAAACTGTGCAATTAGTTTTTATTTTCGTTAAAATTTAATACTTCATACATGTGTCAAAAGATTCGATGTGACCGGAAATCTTAAAAACTGTGCAATTAGTTTTTAGTTTTTAGAGTGAACAAAACAAGGCCTGAGTACACGACGGACAACGGTCAGAAGAATAGAAACGAGAAAGAAACACTGGCTTTTTCTTAAATGGTGGTAGTAGCTTATTGTCCCATACGAATCTGACGTGGCTGCGAGCAGCTGCTCGCCCACCAGCTAATCCCAGCGACATGCGTGGGCTCTTCGGACAAGGACTTCAATACAGATACAGAGTTGCAGCCCAGTCTCGGTGATTTTGAAAGAAGATGGGGAAATTTTCCCCCCTGAAAATGACTTTAGAGCATGCTTGGGAGTAGAATTGGTTAAGGACACTGTGGCCTACTATGACAAAAATATCGACAAACGGCAAAAACAACACGGCCAACATTTATCCGTTCAAAGATGAACGTGTGCATGATGAGCTGAAAGTCATGTCCAGCTCAGCTGAGGGAAAGAGCAAACACTTTTGGGACCCTGACGGGTGGGGACCCTGACCGAGACCTGCCTGGCACGACGATTCGACGACAGCCGCACTCCCACCAACGGAACGAGGTGGGTCTCGCTCCTCTCGTCGCCTCTCCTGGCATTCGCGTCCCACTCCCACCTAGAGCAAAAGGAAACAAATCAAATCTCGCCGCGAGCTGGGCGGCGAGCGAGCGCGCGCGGCGCGGCGCCATGGCGAGCAACAGGGCATCCGGCAGCGAGTACGAGAGCGGCAGCGACCACGACGGCGCGCTGCAGAAGCCGCTGCTGCCCAACAGCGGGAGCTGGTACCGGATGGGGATGGGGTCGCGCCAGTCCAGCCTCAACGCCGCCGGCACCTCCTCCATGGCCGTCCTGCGCGAGTCCCACGTCTCCGCCTTCCTCTGCACGCTCATCGTCGCGCTCGGCCCCATCCAGTTCGGCTTCACCGGCGGCTACTCCTCCCCGACGCAGGCCAGCATCATCCGGGACCTCAACCTCTCCATCTCCGAGGCACGCCCCTCCCTCTGCCTCTGACTTTCTACTACGTTTCTCGCTCATTCTGGTTTCTTCTTGTCTAATACTAATTGACCGCGCCGCCGCGCAGTTCTCGGTGTTCGGCTCGCTCTCCAACGTGGGCGCCATGGTCGGGGCGATCGCCAGCGGGCAGATGGCCGAGTACATGGGCCGCAAAGGGGTGAGAAACAACTCTGCTCCTTTTATTTATTCCTTTTTCTTCTTTGTTTGCATTCTGCTCGGCGAGTTGGGAGTAGTATGCGCTACCTGCTGATTGAAAATTAAAGCGCGCTAGTTTTCTGTCGGTTGACGCCTGTTCCGAATTTGTTGTGCAGCTTCGCTAAATCGGATTATGACCTTAGTTTTTGTGCTCAAATAAATTCGTTAGATATCTTTGCCATTGACATGGTCATCATCAATCATACAGTTGGGCAGAAAAGACGTGACTGATATATATTGTACCAAAGTCCTGTGTTTATTTACAGTTACTTTGACTGAAGGTGTTTTCATCAATTGAAGAGATGTTCTGCGCTGAAGTTGTACTCTTTTTCACTAACAGTAACTGGCTTGCTAACTGTTTTGCAGTCGTTGATGATTGCAGCGATTCCGAACGTCATTGGTTGGCTTGCAATCTCCTTTGCAAAAGTATGGCACACTATTGTGTTTCCTTTGTTTATTTCAACATTTTGCTTGACATATGACAACATTAGGCTTGAGCTTGATGACTGTTGGTGTCTGCTTTACAGGACTCTTCATTTCTGTATATGGGACGCTTACTTGAAGGATTTGGTGTCGGTATCATTTCCTATGTGGTTAGTATAATAAAACTCCATCCCTGATTATTTTCTGCATAGGAGATTTATGGCTTGAGAGTTAGGGTACTTGTGGTGTTTAGGCTGTACAAATGAGAAAAAAAGAACAAAATCAACTGAGATATCAACATTTTTGAGATGAAGTGATCTATCCCTATGGAGTTATTTTTATTGGCAAAACAACCACAATGGAAGCATGGACCGGTTGTAACAATTAATTTTGATCTGCGAATTTCGTGGCACCAGGTACCAGTATACATAGCAGAGATATCTCCTCAGAACATGAGAGGGGCTCTAGGTTCTGTGAACCAGGTTTGCTTATACTCACAAGCATCTTATCTATTTGTGAGGTTGAGGTAAACACTTGGCTTGTTTATGCGGAACTTATTGTGCACTTGTTCATTCTACAGTTGTCTGTAACCCTTGGTATCATGTTTGCCTATTTGCTCGGCTTATTTGTTCCTTGGAGGCTTCTTGCAGTAATAGGTAATGTGGCTATACACTGATACACTAATGGGTCTGCTGTTTTTATTGCTGTTAGTTTGCACTTCAATTCTGATATTTCAGCTCGCATGATCAGCAGCAGCAAATGATTTGAAAAAAATATATTGAATTCTATATATTAGGCAAATATTTTTGTTTTGACCCTATCTGAGATAACCTTTTTCCTAAAACGTGTAATGCCATACTTGTAGGAACCTTGCCCTGCATAGTGTTGATACCTGGCCTATTCTTCATTCCGGAATCTCCAAGATGGCTGGTAAATACATGCACAAGTGGGATAATGAACTCTGAATCATCGTGTCAATCAAATTTCCAATGGACGTTTCTTCCACTTATATTTCTAGGCAAAGATGAATATGATGGATGATTGTGAGACTTCTCTACAAGTTCTGAGGGGATTCGATGCTGACATCACTGCAGAAGTGAATGATATAAAGGTAAGCACTTCCTTTTATTCTTAGACTGACTGAATATGATGTATGTGAACAATCTACCCTTTGAGTATCATTATTTCTTTAACATTGAGCACGTGGCTCTATGTACTTCATTATTAAGAAATCAGTGGGATTAACTTTTAGCTTTTCTCCCCATTATGCAGAGAGCAGTAACATCAGCAAACAGAAGGACTACAATCCATTTTCAGGAGTTGAACCAAAAGAAATACCGAACACCCCTAATTGTAACTTAACATTATCTGCTTATCTTATACCTAGTCAGTATTCACATTTTGTAATTGGCAGTTTGTGACAATGCCACAACTTTTTGCAGATAGGAATTGGTCTACTTGTGCTGCAACAGCTAAGTGGAATAAATGGTATACTGTTTTATGCAAGTAGCATCTTCAAAGCTGCAGGTAACCTGTGCACTTGTCCACTGGATTGTGATTTTTATTACAAGTTGCGCATATAAGTTTTAGGCAAGAAATTTTGAATATCTTGCAAATTTAATTGGGGCATTAGAGGGAAGTGTTTGCTAGATAACCAACATAAGTATCTTATTGGCAATATGGAATATAGTGGCCTTATTGTTCCTAATGCATTATAACATGTTCAGAAAAGCTAACAAGTGTATACCCTTATAAGTGGTAACATGGTTTAACATTTTCCTGCCTTGGTGAATGATGACTTTTCATTGTTTATATCATTGCCAAAGCACCGTGTCTCTATCTTTGCCTACAACATTGCTAGTTTTAGCTTTTAATTTAACAATCAAGTTCTTCAGGTCTCAAGGACAGTGACTTGGACACATTTGCACTTGGAGCTATTCAGGCATGTGAATAATAACTAAGACTGACTTCATCTAGTCTCTCTGTATTTTATTTTAATCTTCTTACCCTTCCATGATTCCATCAGGTTCTTGCCACTGTTGTTACAACCATGTTCTTGGACAGAGCTGGTCGACGAATCCTCCTTATTGTAACTAACTTCTGCTTCCCTCTAGTGCTATTATCTGGTAGGTTTTCTGTAGCTTAGTTTAATTTCTACTTCAAATTGCAGATTTCTTCTGCTGGGATGACTATAAGCCTTCTTGTAGTTGCTATTGTATTTTACATCAAGGTATGATTCAGGTTCCTTTGCAATAAGATTCTGATGAGAAGATAGTAGTTCTTCTGAACACTTTGCATTACTGCAGTACATGGTTTATGGACACTTTGATATGCAGTTGTTGCAGGGTCTCCCGTCTGATTTCACTGATGTATTTTTCTTTCTTGTCATGGTTTATTTGTTTCAGGATAATCTTTCACATGACTCTGACTTGTATAACATCTTAAGTATGGTGTCCTTGGTTGGTGTCGTGGTAAGTCAGTCAATTACATTTCATCTGAACATTTGTTTTAGTTGTGGAATGTGTGCCGTGATTTTGTGCTCAAATACTTCGTTCAGGCCTATGTCATTGCCTTCTCCTTCGGTATGGGTGCCATTCCTTGGATCATAATGTCCGAGGTAAAGTACCTTAAAGCATAGCGAATACATCTCATTAGATGTCTCTCTCTCTTTCGGTTTTCACTGAAGAGCACTGTTCATATCCATAATTCCATAATTTTAGAGCAAGTGCTCTTAGGCACAGTCTGTAAGCAATCTGAAGGCTGATTTCAAAACTTTGCTTTTTGTAGATCCTCCCAGTTAGCATCAAGAGTCTTGCAGGAAGCTTTGCGACCCTTGCCAACTGGTTGACATCCTTTGGAATAACAATGACAGCCAACTTGCTGATCAGCTGGAGTGCTGGAGGTCCGTATGGGTTTGTGCTTATCTCGTGTAGAGTAGGATCATATGTGAACTATCAGACCTTACACAGGTTACCTTTGTTTCCAAATTGTACAGGTACGTTTGCCTCCTACATGATTGTGAGTGCCTTCACTCTCGTGTTTGTAATCATTTGGGTGCCAGAGACGAAGGGAAGAACCCTCGAGGAGATACAATGGTCATTCCGCTGAGCTCCAGCGTCTTCAAGATACGAAATGGTTCTTCACGTTTTGTTGCTTTAGATAGTTTTAATATGGTTATTCATCTGCAATGGTTCTTCAAGTTTTTTGTCGCTTTAGATGGAGAACATTGATTCACGTAATCAGTGTTCTTGGCTATTCTTTCGCAGCTCAAATCACTCGATGAAGGCCACACATTCTTTCTGTTCGTAAAAGGTCTTGTACATGAAATTGTATACATTGTTGTTTTAACTTTACCCCAATAGGCCTGTAAATGCTTGTGCAGTAACTTATATTACTTCTCTTCCCTTCAACATTGTAAGATAAACGACAGTTGCCAAAATAAAATCTAAACCTTGATTCCAGTATTCAATTGAAATACGGGCATGTCTGTGTATTGTTCTTGAGCAATCAAATTCTCTAGCACATTTCTTGAAGTCTGCCTGCTTTTGAAATTTTTCCAGTTAATAGTCCCATTAGTACTGCTGCTAACGACCTTGTTATGACAAGGTTCGGTCAGTTTAAACAGGAAGCAACTCTAGTTAGAAAACCGTACACTGAACTAATTCCAAAAGGAGGTCACCAAATGCTTACAGGCACCAATGCATCGACCTCCTGTGCTGTTACCTGCACTTTTGACTGGAACAAGATTTGAAAAATGAATGTTGAAAATAATGTGAAGATCTTCATATGCCAATTTGCCGGTCAAGCAAAAGTGCAAAACATTGCAAGACAAATCCGTTGGTATCCCTAAAGGAAAACATTGCAAGGCGAGGAGTTAGGTTTGACACCCTCTGTCCTATACTCCTATGTGCCACAGATTTGATGAAGATATGGACAACTTATTTCTCAAATGCAATGCGGCTATGTTGGCTGCTTCTGGATTTGGATGAGGTTATGGAGATACTATATTAGAGAAAAATTGGGAGTTCGACAGGGATAAACAGAAAACTATTCTCCTACTATAGTGCTGGACTACTCGTGGTCAAACTCAAAATGGGCATGGTTCGGATCAGTGGAGCGGTTCACTGAACTGATCCATAAAATGGAACCAAATGGGCTCCAACGGTATAACTTAGCTCTAATCATTTAAGCATTTGGCTATATTATTGACCTTGCTCTTAGGGGTCCCCAAATGGCCAAATGCATGCAGTCAAGCAGAGGAGGTGATGATTGATCGTTGGTGGAGTGAGTGACCTCACACTAGCAAAAGTGGGCAAACATCATCTGTGGACAACGGCCTTCTATATCCAGTTATCCACTCGCCTTTTGGATGAGATGGTGATGATTACTGAACGAGTGAAAAGTAGTGTTAGCTAAATCACCTGTCAAATCTACTAGTACTCCAATAAAGAATATAATACGGAGTACTCCGTACTACTCCATCCAAAAAGACTGTCATTGTATGAATCTAGCTAGACAAGTGCTGTCCAGATTCATATTCATACCAGTACTATTTTGGAATGTAGGGAGGACACAATTTGGCACGCGAGCTTCTTCCAAACTTGCACGTTGATGGTCGGTCTAGCAGTACAATGCAACTTTTGTGGGGATCTGATTCTGATCTCATTGCTGGTAACAAAATCACTACTACGTAACGTACTACTACTCTCTCTTCTCAGTAGCCTAGCCTAGTGCTGCTAGTAATACTGGAACAAAGTGTGCCTCTCCGGGACGGCGAACGCCGGCGAGGAGGGCACGACGTTGAGCATCCACGACAGGCAGGGCCCGTCCGCGTCGACGACGCCGTCACCACCGTACATCCCGTAGGACGCCACTGACTTCCCGTAGCATCCCCACTGCTGCTGTTGCTGCTGCTGCGGCGGTCGAGCGTAGCCGCCGCACGCGTACAGCCAGCCCCCGCTGTCCTGTGTCGCCGGCGCTGGCGCCACCGCCGCCGCGGCGCGCCGCTCCTCTTTCTTGTACCGTATCCCGCAGGCGTTGCACAGCGACTGCAACAGAAACGAGCAGGGGAACGTGAGACCAGACCAGCCCGCATGACAGGCATGCATGCATGGCAATGGATGGCATATTGGCATGACAGGCCAACAGGACGAACTGTGCGCCACGCCCACGCGAAAAGAAAGAAAAATGTGGGGTCGTGTCAACACACACACCTTGGGTCCCCGCGGGCCGTTCCGCCAGAGCGGCGTCGACGCGGTGTCGCAGTTGGCGCACCGCCGGGGCGGCGAGCCTTCTTGTTGTTGTTGGAGTGGCTCCTCGACCAAGACGGCGGCACCGCCACCGCCACCGCCCGCACGCGCGTGGACAACGCCGGCGGCCTCGGCCCGGCGCGTGGACGGCGTGGCGAGCGACAGCGTGCAGTCGACCGGGCCGCCGTCCTCCGCGTGGTAGTAGTAGCACTGCTCCGGCGGCAACGCCATGGGCATGGGGAACAGCAGCGAGAAGGCCGGCGCCGACGCCGCGCACCTGCCGCCGCAGCCTCCGGCGTAGCGCGGCCCGCACGCGCACGGCGGAACCTCCTGCTGCAGCATCGATCCCCTGCTCACAGACACAGGCTTGAACGACGACGAGTCGACGACGGACCAACACGCACGGCCGGGGCTGGGCTAGTCGCAGTGGTTGGTCGGCGACTCGGCGTGGCGTGGTGTATATATATATATATATATATCGGGATATGAATTGGATCGTAGCGCCCGGGCAGTGTGCAGCAGCAGGGAGGTGATCGAGGGGCTGTCGGTTCTTGGCAGCAGCCGGCTGGGAGCTCGCGGCGGCCAACAGCTCCGTGTGCGCACGCACACAGTGCACAGCACGGTGCCAGCAGTACGGCGGCGATCTCGAGCCGAGCGGGCGGTGGCAACGAAGCAGCTGCAGCGGTTGGCTGGCTCCGGTGGTTTTTATACGGACGACGGCGCGTGAGGGAGGAGGCGGGGGCGCTGGATTTGGTGGCGCGACACCGGCACGGGAAGCGAAGCGATGCGATGCGGTGTTCAGTGGCGCGTGTGCCCGCGCGCATGTCTGCCCGCGTGTCTGCCGGCCTCCACTCCACTGGGCTCTGCAGACTGCAGGTTGCAGGCAGGCGGCAGTGCGGGCGGTCAAGGGTCAAAAGGGCGGCCACGTGAAACGGGGAGCAGTCTCCCAGGCGTTCGCGCTCTCGACGGCCGGCAAATAAAAGCCTGGGGACGCGGGCGCGCGGCGGGAGCTGTGCTTGGACTGGACTGGACTGGACTGGAGGTGGTCGGAGCAGTAGAATCGCCCGTCGCCGATCACGAGGCGCACAGTCCGATCTGTTCCTCCCCCTCCTCCTCCTCCTCTGCATCAACTACATGTGGATCCGTGTGACCACTGACGAACACCGAGCGTATATTCGTGGCTGCTTTCGACAGTACCATACTATCTCGAAATGAAATAGCAGAGAGCCCGAGAGCATGCTCAATGACAATGAGGGACGAGCAATAGCGAAATGAAATGCCTGTGAATAATCCATGAGGCCTAATTTGAAAACTCCAATCCCTTCTAGATCTCAGAGTTTTCTCCTTTTTTTTTAGCTGGATAGATAATCCATGGAAATATCATTTTAATTAAATATAAGGGATTCTAGGTGGACAAAACACTTTTGCATTAACTAGTTGAATGAATTTGGTAGATATTTATTTTTAGTTTGGTAGATATTATATTTGTATTTGTTATTTTTCGCTAACCACTATGAATCATGTTGATGATAGCATTTGATTTAATTAAGAAATAAAGTAAGCGCACATACGTCTTTAGTGTTCTCTTAATACCGTTCCAAAATTTTAAAATGCACCGTACTAGGAGAGGGGACAAAGGAACCGTTACTTACGACAGTCTCAATGGGAGTTTTAAGTGAGTTTCATTTGCATTAAATGAGTTATCACATGGGCATTTATGATGATATGACAGTATATTTAAGAATAAAGAGAAGAAAAGGTTTCATCTACAGATAAAACTCAATTGGCACGAGTATAATCATGGAATTATATATGAAACTATGGACTGATTTGTTGTAAGATAAAAATATTACTGAATGACTGACATATTCGGCAAATAAGCTCAAGCGAACGGACTTTAAGAGTGAGAGTTTCATCTAAGTTTTATTTCATTATATGTAACATGATAGTCAATAGCATAAAACTACCTAGAGACTAGCCAGTCTTGACCATTTTTTTTATCGATAATAACACACAACGTAGAACGGATTCACGGATACCGCACGTCTTTCCTGGTGTGCGAGGGCATGCATGCACAGCGGATATATATGCCCCAGTCTCCAAAGGCCCAAACGGACGTTTGTGTCCTTGCTTTCCTTTGCAAAAAAAAAAAAAAAAACGAAGGGCACCGCACATGCCCCCGCGATTGGCTACACGCAGGGAGGTGCTGCTGCTGCACACCTCGGAGCCCTCCTGGCTGGGGCTATAAACGGAAAAGAGAATGGCCTGTTTAGATTGGCAATGAAAATTTGTTGGGTGTCACATCGAATATGTCGGAAGGATGTCGGGAGGGTTTTTTAAAAACTAATAAAAAAACAAATTACATAACTCGTCAGGAAACTTCAAGACAAATTTATTAAATATAATTAATCTGTCATTAGCATATGTGGGTTACTGTAGCACTTAAGGCTAATCATGGAGTAACTAGGCTTAAAAGATTCGTCTCGCGATTCTCAACTAAACTGTGTAATTAGTTTATTTTTTATCTACATTTAATGTTCCATGCATGTGTCCAAAGATTCGATGGGATGGATGAAAAAATTTTAGGTGGGAAACTAAACAGGGCCTAAATAAAGAGAAGAAGGGATCGAAACGAATGGAAAGAAGCAAAAGGGGAGGAAGCAGCAGAAGAATCCCATCATCGATCGACCGGTCCAGACCATGCAGCAGGTCGGAGCAGGAAGCTAGGATGATGAACTCGAGAAAAGACGTGGTGGATGTGCATGATTATTGCGTTGCGCGCCCTTGCATGCATGCATGCTGCGCGTTTCTGAATCGGCCGTTCAGAAACGACGGGGAAAAGGCCCCGGGTCAAACCGAGAAACTGATGAATGATCATCTCGAGCGACGCGATTTGTTGGCTCGTGATTGGCTAGCTCTTCTTGATCATCACAACTTGTTTGATCAGATTTTATCTTTTGAAAATCCGACAGGAACTTTGCCTTTCAAGTTTTTTTTAGAATGGTAGAAATAATATCATTTATGAGCTACTTAATTTGTGATGAAAAAACAATATCCATTATGGTACAAATAATATCCATAATTAGATAATAATTATCAAATACTATAAACGAAGAAAAGAGAGCCTCAGTTTGTCGGAACGACTGGTTAGACTGTCTCCAACAATCCTCACCCAAAATACAAGACCCATTTGTCCTTTGGGTAGCGCTATAGGTAAAAGGTTTCATACCTATTTTTAGTCTTCTCCAACAACAAGACCTAAAAGACAACACTCTCTGCAAATGGGTCTCGAGGAGATAGGATACCCAAATTTGAGTTATGCCTCTCCTGATACCCAAAGTGGGTCTTCTGTATGGGTCCTCTGTTGGAGGCTATAGGTATTGTGTTGGAGACTCATTTTGGGTTTGGGTTTTCAAATGGCTCTCCTGTTGGAGATAGCCTTAGGTCTCAAAGCTAGGAGTCCTCCATCTTTAACTTCCAAAAAAGGCGATCGGTTGCAGAGAAAGCCAAAGCCGATGGAACAACATTAGCCTGATGATGATTCCGTGTATGTTTTCATTTGCCGCGCGCGCTGGCCACAGCCAAATTAAAGTGCCGAGTGCCGACACCGACCGCCGCCGGCCAGCTCCATCGACCCGCTACATGTGCACGTACCGTACGGTCCCACGGGGTACTGACGTACGAGTACTACGTACAGCTGCATGCAGTATCGTTCTGCAAATGCTTGACTGCTGCACACGGCGCAGTGGCACACCAGTCAGGCAGTCACCGGAGTCACCAGGCGACAGGCTAATGATCGCCTCGTGTGCGTGCGGCAGCGTGACCACGCGTACTACCAGTCGCCGTACAGCGGCCCCCGAACCGCACTGTCATCAAGGCCTCTTTTAGTTGCAAATTTTTTTACAAAATAAATACTATAGTATTTTTGTTTGTATTTAACAAATATTATTCAATCATAAACTAACTAGACTTAAAAAAATTCAAAAACTATATAATTAGTTATTTTTTATTTATATTTAATGCTCCATGTATGTGCCGTAAGATTTGAAATGACAGAGAATCTTGAAAAATTTTACAAATTTTTTGGTAAGTAAACAAGGCCCAATTTCGTAAAACACCTCTGATCATCACAGCGACCACCGGTAGAAAAAAACTCCTAAGCACACATGCGAGGTTTGTTCATCTCACAGAGATACAATGTCGCTATGTAAAAGTAAGATAGGAGTTTGAGGATTTTCTCAATCTATGTGAAAAGATCTTCTTAAGCTGGAAACCCGAAGGCTGTCTTGCCATCGTGGATCTTCAAGTGCTTCTCGCGGTTTAAGCTCATCTAATTTTGAAATTAACAAAATTTATATAAAATAATAACATTTGAATTTTCAAACAAATTTACTAGAAAAAATAAGCTATCTCAGGAGTTGTCATCCGTTATAATAGTAAAAATTTAATTCTCCCGTTTGTATTAGTTAGGACTAATTATTAGCTAGAACTAAAAGTTAGCTCAAATTAGCTAGGATTAGACTGTTAGTTGGCTAAGAACTAGTTTAAATCCTGACTAAAAAATTAATCCATCTATTATTAGCCTTATGTTTTAAATAGACTAGAGCCAATTTTGATTAATTTTTAGCTAACTAACAATTAACCTTTGGTATCTGGTTATATTCATGGCCACACCACAGACCAGTTGAAGTCGAACAGCTGGTTTTCCGTCCTCCTTAACCCTTCATCACACAGATCTGGGTGGAAAGCGAGCTAGCTCATACACATAACACACGGCCCCTCCTGGCGGTATTGGGCTCCCCCATCACTTTAAGGGCTTGGGCTCTATTTTCGAACCTCACCTTGGCCCAGCCTTAGAATCCTTGGCAAGTGCACAAGGGCTGGGCCTTTGCTAAACCGGAAAGGGAGACTGAACTCTGAAGCGCTAGGGAGGCACGTATATTCATCATGTGTTGCTAAAAAAAACGTATATTCAATATTCATCATGTTGATGTTCAATTGTTCATATATGGCAGCTTTTATTATATTCATATATGGGCTACAAAAAAATGAACCTCCATATTCATATATATATAGCAGCTTTTATATGCAAATCGATGCTATACTGCCATCATGTTGAGTGAGGTTCATATATGGGCAGTTTTTTCTATGGGCACGTATATCGTGTAGTTATTAGACACACAAGGCACCTAGTCGAGCCAGCTTTGTTAGAGTAGATGGCGAGATGGTGCCTGGTGTCCTTTTTTATGCGTAGTACTGATTTAATTACTCCTGCCAGCTTCATCAAATTACTCACCCTGCCAAATTAAATCCTACAAGTCGTAGTAACCAACGGATGTCGCTTGGCAGCATTACCAGTTGTCCTGCATCATTGTTTTGCTTGGCACGGTGTTCGCTTCACTTACCACTGGCTGGCTGGTTTGTGAGTACTTCGATCTGAAGAAAATAGGGTACTAGTACTTGATTAGCATGCAGCCTGCACATTTAGCCAGACAAGATGACACGTCGGAGTTAGAGAAAGGGCCCGTACTATAACGTGGCCCAGCAGCCAGCACAAGGAACATGATGCTCAGTTTCATCTTTGACCAAGGGCCTTGGTTTCGCAGATTAGAGGGCAAAAATAACACTGTAGATGCAGATCTTGCCTTGTTGCACATGGGCCATGGCTGTATGCAGGTCTGTTGTCGGTTTTGTTTTTCCAAGAGAGAGACCGACAACAGGAGCGCCTCTGAACCAGCAAAAACAGGGCATGAGCCATGGCTGTATGCAAAGGCTGTCGTCGGTTTTGTTTTTCCAAGAGAGAGACCGACAACTGGAACGCCTCTGAACCAGCAAAAACAGGGAGCGTTTCATGCGAGTATACTCCATGTTTCTCGTCAGCGACAAAGAACAAGTAAAGCACCAAGCAGGCATTCTGCGTAGCAAACTGAGCGTCCAAAACAAGTGAGCCAACGAAAGGAACTAGGGTAGCGTCTCTTGATAAAATGGTAAAAGCTGCTGATTCAACGAGGTCCAAAACTGATGGGGATAATGGTACGATACTACACAGCATATGAATATATATATATATATATATATATATATATATATATATATATATATATATATATATATATATATATATATATATATATATATATATATATATATATATATAGTTTTTTGAAAAATAATGTGCTTCTTAAATCGTATCCCTTCTTAGCACGAAAAGAGCGATAGCTCAAGTGACATGGATCTTACAGTAATGTGGAGCACAAGATGCTTACTCTTCCATTAAATATTGATGAGAAGTGTGGTCGAAGACTTTCGTAATCGTAATGGATGACAATGCCTTTCAATTATGGAAAATGTTAATGCGAAAAAAGATAAATCATCAAACTTATCAACGTATAGTGAAGAGCACTAGTTTTGAATTATATTTTCCACGATTGTACTGTATCTAGTATGGCACCAGTTTTCTTCTAAAGAAAATCCAAAGACCATGGGTAATGGTAATGAGAATGCCTAAATCAGAACCTTCCTTCAGTCAAAACACACAGGAGACAAAGGCCCCTTTGAAACCCAGAAAATCATACAGAAAGTTTTACAGTAATCAGTTTTTTAGGGAAAAAAAGTATGCATGATTTAATAAAAAAAATTCCCACGTTGCAAAAGGGCCGATGAAAATTTTAGACTTCAGTTTAACAAGGAATATAACTGAACAAACTGACAGAGAGAAGTAAAACAGCTTGTGTGAACAAGATCACCTCTCAGAGATTAGGAATTTAACAGGATAATCTGATGAAGGAAAAAAAACAGCTACTCCCTCCATCCCAAATTGTAAGTCATTCCAAAAATTTTAGAGAGTTAAAGCATTTTCACGTTTAACCAAAATTATAGAAAAAAATACTAAGATTTGTAACGTAAAGTGAATATACTATGAAAATATAATTAAGAAAGAATCTAATGATACTTAGTTAGTACCATAATTATTATTATTTTATAATATAAATTTGGTCAAACTTAGAAAAGTTTGACTCTCCAAGATTCTTAGAATGACTTACAATTTGGGATGGAGGGAGTATAATGCATAAATCATAAATCAGCTCATCAATCAAAGCCTGCCAGTGATATACATAGGGCATAGTAAATAAGAGCAAGGGCAAGATTTCCAATTGAACACGACAAACAGAGACTCGATCGATCCGTCAATCGGCACACACAAGACACTCCTTCCTCGTCATCAACATGACCTTTTTGGTAGAAATGAAAGGAAGGAGCGGCCCTTCCCCTGTAATCTAGAGCCTGGACCACTACAGAGTGCCGGTAAATGACAATCGGCTGCTGGCAGCAATGGTTGAACAGACAAATGTTCATATAACAATCATCAGCACTACTCAAAACTTACCCTCAGGTTCAGGTTCAGGTGCAGCCACAAGCTGGGGGAGGGGGACCATGCTCTCGCTCGGACTCTCGGACCGAATGATCCATGAAGTACACACCAAAGACCGAATGCTGCCGAACACTTGGTTACAGAACTGAACAGAGCAGAGCAGACCTGTGCAGGGAAAGCCTAGAGATTCTTCCAATGCAATCATTCATGTCCAGGGAAAGCAGACCCGCCCTCGCCCGGTGTATATGTCACTAGTAGCCAGCTAGATGAGCCAGATGAGGATTTGAGGCTAAGATTTCTGTGTCCATGGATGGATGGATGTGTGGAGAGGAGAGGAGGGGAGGCGGGTTGGGATACAGGAGAGAGCTGATACTTCTAGGGACTATTGCTGCGGCTTGTGCGTGGGGAAGCCGTCGACGAGCTCCACCGGGTAGCGGTCAATGCAGTCCTCCCAGGGGTTGTCGGGCGACGGCTTGACGTTGCGCAGGGCGTGCCACACGGCGCTGTTGCACTTGAACCCGCTGCCGAAGGCGATCTGCCAGATGCGGTGGCCGCGGCGGACGCGGCCTTTGGCCTCCATGTAGGCGAGCTCGTACCAGATGGAGCTGCTGGAGGTGTTGCCGAACCGGTGGAGCGTCATCCGGGACGCCTCCACGTGGGCGGGGCTCAGCTGCAGGTTCTTCTCCAGCTCGTCGATCACCGCGCGCCCGCCCGCGTGGATGCAGAAGTGCTCGAACGCCAGCTTGAAGTCCGGGATGTAGGGCTTCATCTTGGCGCTCAGCAGCTTCTTCGCCACCAGCGTCGCGAAGAAGAGCAGCTGCTCGCTGAAGGGCAGCACCAGCGGGCCCAGCGTCGTGATGTTAGTCTTGAGCGCGCCGCCCGCGATGGCCATCAGGTCCTTGGACAGCGACACGCCGGTCTTGCCCTCGCCGTCCTGCTCCTGGTACACGCAGTTGAAAGCCTTGTCGTCCGCGCCCTTGTGCGTGCGCACCACGTGCCTCAGCGAGTACTTGGCGCGCCGCCGGTCCGCGCCGCGGTTCGACAGCAGCACCGCCGAGCCGCCCACGCGGAACAGGCAGTTCGGGATCAGCATCGACTTGCGGTTCCCGAAGTACCAGTTCTGGGTGATGTTCTCCGTGCTCACCACCACGGCGTAGGTGCCGCGGTGCACCTGCAGCATGTCGCGGGCCAGGTCCACGGCGATCACGCCGGCGCTGCAACCCATGCCGCCGAGGTTGAAGCTGCGGATGTTCCCGCGGAGCTTGTACTTGTTCACGATCATGGCCGACAGCGACGGCGTGGGGTTGAAGAGGCTGCAGTTCACCACCAGCACCCCGACGTCCTTGGGCTTGACGCCGGTGGACTTGAAGAGGTTGTCGAGCGCGCCGAACATGACGGTCTCGGCCTCGGCGCGGGCGTTGGCCATCGTGGGCTGCGGCGGGATCGCGTGCATGGCCTCGGGGACGTACGTCTCCTCGCTGAGCCCGGAACGCTCCAGGATCTTGCGCTGGAACTCCAGCGCGTCCTCGGAGAAGCCGCACAGCTTGGAGTGGCGCATGAACTCCTCGAACCGCACCTGGAGGTGTGCGGGCGGCTTGTAGCAGGCGAAGTCGACCAGGTAGACGGGGCGGGGGCGGGTGAGCACGTACACGGTGGCGCCGAACACGAGCACGGCGGAGAGGACGAGCACGGACACGAGGTTGTACTGGAGGTGGAGCCACAGCTGCCGCAAGTCGTCGGGGTCGGTGCGCCCGGCCTCGAGGAGGATCACGGCCATCAGCGGAAGCAGCATCAGCGTCAGCAGGTGGGTGATGAGGTAGTGGTACCCCAGCTTGACGTACTTGAGGTTCACGCTCTGGAGGAAGTCCGGCAGCCGCCGGTGAGGCGGCGTCGCGGCGGCCGCGGCCGCGCTCGCCGCCGACGGTGGGGCGGCGCCTCCGTTCATCGTTCCTCGGCCCGTCCGCCTAGATCTGGAAGCGGAGTGCGAGTCAAAGACGCGGTGTGCGTGGACTGGCTGAATGGATCCTTCCCGTTGGTGGAAGGAGGCGTTGCTGGTCTCGTGGTCGCTGTAATCGTGGGGTGGAGATAGTTGCGCGGCGGCCGGGAGGAGCTGGCGGAGGACGCAAGGTGGGGGTGCGGGGAATGGGCGTGGCCGCCGGAGACGGGAGCGAATCCGGCGGCGGCGGCGTAGGACGGAAGCGGGGACGGGTTGTTGCGGAGAGGGAGAGGGAGAGGGGATAAATAATGCCAAGGGGTGCGCGACGAGGAGGGGGTTTTGGCTCTTGTGCTCCGTTTCTTCTTGGGATTTTGCAGAGGCACCCTCCGATAATCCTGGATTTTTCACTCCAAGGTGAGTGAACTTCTATGGACATCTTTACAAATTTTGTGACAAAGTAAGGCCGTAAAATATTTCAACTTACAATCTTCCAAAAAATATTTATTTCAGCTTGGAGTGGTGAGAAAGATTTTGCATCCTCAACTGATGTGTTCTATCCTATTCGAATGACGATTTGATTTTTTTAAAAAACATAAACTACATATAGTCATTAGAATGATGACATTTTCTAAAAAAAACAATACTATTGAATTATCAAATCACAAAGTGTATGGTTCCAGCCTAATGGATCATTGGTTGCTCAAAATCTCTATTGGTAGGTTATCTTGCTTGTCTTCACACATAGCTCTTCTGCTAAGCTCACTAGGTTGTTACTTCGTGCCTTACCTTGCCAACCCATTTTGGAAGTTACAAGGGAGAGAGGGGGGGAGCGGGACCTAGACAACCTCAACTTCGTCATTGTAATCTCAGTTTCCTATTAGATAGTGCGCGGAGGACTTAGTTGTTACTGCACGAGATGTGAGAAAAACAAGAAAATGTAAAGGAAGGGTTCTAGTAGGGTATTGACTGGATAGTTCACGCCAACCTGGCATAACCAATTCATTATGTCATGTTAGGCTATCTCTAACGCACCCGCATGTTGATTTGCCCCAGATTCCACACATGCGCTCATGTGTCATGTTACATACTCCGTATTTGGTAGCTTCGCAGACCGTCGTAGAATTTTGCAAAAGCAACTCTAGTTTAACTGGCAATTTGTACAAGAATCTTGTGAGGAGCGTACTGTACGAATGAAGAGGCCGTTTGCGAGGCCAAAGATAGCATAAGAAAGATAAAAAAAGTAGCTGCATGACTTAATTTAGGTGAAAGCTGTCATGTAATTTGAGCCTTTTCATCACTCGGTTTTTTTTCTACCCAATCCAAGAACTTAACTTTAGGTACAAAGGGGCTCTTAGTTTCACTTTGTTTTCAATGCATTGGCAGCCATACGTGCTTCGTCTCCTATGCCACGCTCATCATTTTCACTGATGATGTTATGCTAGCTTATTAAATGGGAGAGTGAATCTCCCACGGGAAAACGAATTTGTTCACTAACTACTTTTGTCGGAGCCCACTAGGTAAAACTTTTTTTACACCACCAACACCAATCCGTTTGTAGCCAATTCTCATTCTCACTTCCGAAAACGAAGAAAAGGTACAAGGAGCACTCGCAAAAGCTTTTTACCTTACCTGTGCATGCTCGGAAAAGCGGGAGACAGGGACGGGTTGCCAAACAGAAATCCGTTGTTTCATCGGGACGCGACCGGAAAAGAAAGCCTGGGCCGGCCCTGCAAGGAAAGCGAAAAAGATTCTCGACTCAGGGTCAGAGACAGGGAGTCCGGCATCCGGTTCCGCGCCCAGCCTGGCCCTCGTGCTCGTGCGTGCGTGCCCGCCCGCCCGCCGGTCAGCACGAGGCACAGCCGCACACCCACCCGGCGTCCAGGCCACCAGTCACCAGTTCACGGCCGGTCCGCCGCCGCCGCCTCCGCTGGGCTCCGTACGGACCGCAGAGGCAGAGCCGCCGGGGTCCACGTCTCGGTGAGTGACGCTGGCACGCGGGCCCCGGACCAGGAGGGTTTCTGGCTTTCTGCCCACCTGTCTGTGCTGGTGTTGTTCTGTCGCGGCGACCGCGAGGCGTGCGTGGGTGGGTGTGGGATCGGGGGGCTGGCGGGGGGGCGGTCCCGGTCCAGCCAGCGAAACGTGGGAGCGGGTGCCGCCAAAGTGACGGTGACGGCGCGCGACGACAACGAGGGCGAGCGAGGACGAATGGACCGCGGACGGGACCCCCCGCCGGGTCCGGCGTCCCCCTGGGCTGTTGGTCGGGTCCCTGGCCGCTGGACGCTGCCGGGAGCGCCACGGGGATCACGGCGAGTGGCGACAACCGGACCGCCGCCCCGCCGGGCGCCGGGCGGAGGAGAAACGAGGCCCGAATTGTTTTGCTTGGTCGACCGGGGGCGGCGAAGGTGCGTCGCCGTCGCGTCGCGTCCCGTGTGCCATGGCTTTCCGCGAACATCCGTTTGGTTCCTTCTCTCCTCCCACCGGTTCGTTCAGGCCGCCGCCCGGCCGCCCCGCGCGCCCCCACGTGCGCCACGTGTCTCGCCGTTGGTTGGACTGCCTGTTTGCGCCGGCAATTAGGTACGCCTTTTTTTTACGTCGGCTGTTTGTATATCAAAAACAAAAACAATAATGATGGGGAACATGCACTGTCAGGAATGAGAAATGAAAAGAAATGGTTGGGGAGATTTTTTTTCCCCACTCTATCTCAACTTTTTATTTTGAGATCGTGCAAGGCACGTATTTCATTAAACAAAAAGCAAGAGAGGCAACAAGGCGAACAACGCCAGCTGTGGTCAGCCAAAGCTAACCAAGAGCCCACCGAAACCAAACACAAACACAGCAGAGGAAAAAAAAACACAACCACAAGAAGGAAAAATAAAAAGAGCACTAGAGTTTAGCCACTCCCTAACCATTTCTATCTCAACTAAGTATATGCATGTATGAAGTCGCGTAATACACGTATTAAGTGATCGGGAATAACATTCACATGTGTGTGTGTGTGTTCCTTTGAATGTACATTCACATGTGTGTTAACACGGCGTATAATTGATGATTAATACAAGGACATGTTTCCGTTAGGCATTATTATCCCGCATATAGGTTGAAAACAATATGGAAACGGGATACCAGAAAAACAAATAGAAAAGCCATCTCTAGAATACAAGAACGGACGTGCCCGGACATAAATGATGCATACATCTTTTATGATTTCGAGAGAGAGAGAAAAAAAAAGGGGATTTATTCTGTCGGTTTCCATCCCGGGTTGCTGTCAGTCAGTCGCGTTCTATCATTCTCTCCATCTCTCGTGGCTGATGGAGGATCCGATCATTTTCAGATAACAGCAGGGACCATGATGATCGAGGGCGCGAGAGAAACTGCTGGTTCTCATGCACATACCAGAACACAACAGTCGTCGTCGCGGCCAGCTAGCCCGGCACGTCCGGTTCGAAGTGGACAGGACTGGGACTGGGAGGATCGTTCCGTCCCGTTCTGTTCCGGCCAGGCCGCCCGCGGACGGCCGGCGTCTGCGGTTTGGAGGTTTCGCACTCGGAGCTGAAAAAGTTTGGCCCGGTTCATGGACAGGCTATGTGGATTTGGTAGGGGCCGGGAGACCTGGCACCGGCAGCAGGAAACCACGGCACTGCACGGCCGGGCGCCCACCGCTCCCGCACGTACCGGAGAATTACGCGCGCGCTCTGCCGTCCCGTCCGGCGCCCGGCGTCCGTCCGGTCTAAACCGGCCACGTCTGCCTCCTGAATCTCTTTCTTTTTTTTTTCTTTTTTGAAATAAGGCCTCTAAAATCTAGAAGAATGCAAAAGGCAAATCTGACTCCGCCGCCTCTCAGTGACCGACCTGACTAAACCTGTTTGCTTGGCCGAAAATATTATTAGCTGATTTTTTTTTAAAAAAAATACACTATTGCATAATTGTTAAATTTGATAGATAAATGTAAATTCTGCTAGTGTTAAGTATGAATACTGTAGAGACAAGAGACGGCCAGGCCACCCGCTCATGTGGAGCAGCCAGCCGTTGACTATCTTGTACTATTGTTGTAAACAATCTCGTCGCGGGTTAAAAGCACGGTCCAAAACACGGCTTGATCTTAATTGTATCCGTATCAGCCCGAAGCACACGTAGCGGGTCGTGCCTGGGCCGACTCCTCGGCCCGCCGGGCGGCACAACCCGACTCGCTTTTAACAACAGGCACGGTGTCAGTCCAGTATTAGAAAACTTGTGAAACTTAAAGTATCAAGTTTTATGACTTGTGAAACTCGTGACTTTTAGCATATGAAATATGATCTAAGTATATTGTTATGTGATTTGTGAAGTATCAATGTTTGTGACTTAAATGTGATTTACTTATGCGTTGTTGAATTCTCTATTAAATTTGATGTTTTTTATATAGCAGGACATGGACCAATCCGAAGAACTATTGGGCCTCGTGCTTTTCGGGCCGGCTTGGCCCGAAAATCGGCTCATGTGCCATGCCTAAGGCGTTAGACAGACACGATGGCTTGTGAAGGCCCAGCCCGATGGCATGCGGGTCATACGGACCCGTGTCCTATCGGGCTGTGCCTAGCACGAGCCCATATCGAGCGAGCCCGTTGCTCAACTTTACTGGAATATGGAGCTGCTCGCGCGAGTACTCACGAGCTGCGCGTGCAAGGAAAAGTTTGCAGGTTTTCTACTGCTACTACCACTGCGGCACAGGCACAAGACGCAGGCCGGGGTACGAGAGTGGAGTACGTAGTAGTAGCACGTGATAGTTCACAGGCCGGCGGTGACCAGAGTTGTGGCGCCGATCGAACGTGGCGGAATTCTCTAGCCAAGCTACTGCTTCCACCTTGAAACTGGACAGCAGCCGCAGGCAGCGTTCGGTCACGCAGGACGATTCCGTCACAGATGACGACACCATCGGCGGCTGCACGAGAAACTGAAGTGAAATAATCGGTTGCGTCTTCTCTTCTCTTTGCTTGCTTGCTTGCTTCGTCGTCCTCGGTCATGTCCATGCACGGTCACAGCTGTGTTTACTTTCTTCGGTTCAAGCCATGACAGCCAAATATAGGTCTTCCTAAAAATTTTGTAAAATTTTTCAGATTTACCGTCATATCGAATCTTTAGACGTATGCATGGAGTATTAAATATAAATGAAAATAAAAACTAATTGCACAGTTTGGCTGGAATTGACGAGACAAATCTTTTAAGCCTAGTTAGTCCATAATTAGACAAAATTTGTCAAATACAAACGAAAGTGCTACTATTTCTATTTTGCAAAATTTTTTGAAAGTAAACAAGGCCATGATCGAACAACTTGGATGCACCATCGCTTTCGTTTGATTGTCAGGTAAGCTAGGCTGGATCAGAGAGGAGGAGTAGGAAGAACTTGGAATAGTTTATAGTTGTGAGTACGGTAATACGTATTAATGCAAAGGTCAGATAAGATAACAATAAAGATAGCTGTAGTGGCAGGATTAGTGATAGCACAGCACGACTACCGGCCGGTTGTATGGGACGTACGGTCTGTGTCCGCTGCACTGCTCTTCAGTCTTCTGCTAGCTGGAAACTGATCTGTGAATGTGAGAGGTTAATCATACGGCCGGTGGCACATCAGCTACCTTAGGCCCTGTTTAGTTCCCCACCCAAAAATTTTTCATCCATCACATCGAATCTTTCGACACATGCATAGAACATTAAATGTAGATAAAAAAAAATAAACTAATTACACAGTTTGGTTGAAAATCACGAGACGAATCTTTTAAGCCTAGTTACTCCATGATTAGCCTTAAGTGCTACAGTAATCCACATGTGCTAATGACAGATTAATTATGCTTAATAGATTTGTCTTGCAGTTTCCTGACGAGCTATGTAATTTGTTTTTTTATTAGTTTCTAAAAATCTCTCCCGACATCCTTCCGACATATCCGATGTGACATCAAAAAATTTTCATCTCCAATCTAAACAGGCCCATATTAATCGTAACAGGAAGACACCGCTAGTGAAGCGTTTTGGAGCATGTTCGTCAGATCGCCATCCAGTAGTCTTAATCATGCAAGCTCATCCTTAAAAACGTTGGTCGATCTTGCATTTCAAATGATCTGTCACGTCAGTTTGGGACCAGTGGTGGTTACGCTGCAGTGTGATATACTCGGTGCCTTCTTCTTTTTTCTTTAAAAAAGAGCGAATTGTGACATAGATGAAATTTATACCGCGAAGACTTTCGGAAAAAATAAAATGAAAAATGCACATTTGGATTGTATTATTTGTACTCTCTCCATTTCAAATTATAAAATATTTTGGATTTTCTAGATATACACTATGTTTAGATACATAGTATGACTAGTAGAGAAAATATATGAAATACAGATAGTACCGTAATTCCTTAGATATACTGTCATGCCCGTGATCTACCTCCTTCTCAATAAGGAATGTAATGTTGTCCTCAGTCAAATAATTTTAAGTTCGATCAAGTTTATAAAACACAGTACTTACTATATTAAGTAAACATAATTGTAATTATATGGAATACATTTTTCATATTTGGTATCATAAATATTTATATTTATTTTCTATTAATTTGATCAAACTTAAGATAATTTAACTTAAGACAAAAGTACAATAACATGCATTTTCTTAGGGACAAAGAATATTATCTTAATCCATTTCCAATAAAAAAAAACAGTTTTAGTAAATCTACACAATTAAATCCTTTTTAATGACTAATTATAAGCTAACTAGATTTGTGATGTTATTGTATCTTCATGTAACGGCCAATACTGTAAGTCGATCAGTAATTTCGGTTTTGGAGTTATATGATTCATTAATATTTTCCTTAATTTTTTAATCCGGAGAACCTTTTTCTAAAAGAAGCTATGTTTAATGTTGCGTCTTATAATAAACTAGGAAAAGGTCTCCGGATCTGCGCTGCATTATTTGCAAGTTTGGTGTTGGAAAGTTTGTTGGTTATACTATGGTGATCCTGGAATTGCCCGGCTAGCCACCGGCATCAGGCATCCACGCATGTGCTCAAAAGGTCGTCGAGGCTTTCTTATCGGAGACAATGCCATGCCTCATCGATCTTGCAATATAATGGCACCTCATCTTGTGAGATAAAGTAAACAACCTTCCCTGAGATGCAACTACTTGTGCCTTGTAACATGAGCTGTTCCTCATCATCCTCTCAAATATTTTTCTTACAAATGGCATGATTGGAAAGAGGAGATCGATCTCCTTCAGTTTGTTCACATGTATTCACTTAACCTCCAAATGGAGACTTTAACAACAGCAATAGAGGATTGCTTAAACAAACGATCAGTAGCTTCTCTATGTCAATCCTAGCTCTACTATTTTTTTTATATATAAAAACTGAGAAGTATCTCTAGTGATATACTAGTAGTAAAGTCGCTGTACCCCGCACAAGCTTCAGATTCAAGTTTCAAACATCTGAGAAGCCTGCACACGTCAGAAGCTAGAATTTGTGATACTGTACCATACTCTGCAAACGCACTGTGCTGTCAAATCATTAGAGAATTGGGCTCTCACGCTTAATTTGCAAATCTGTTTTTTTCCCCTTGGGATGACGGGATCCAATTGGCGAATTGCGGAAGTTGCTTGGGAATCGATGCCGAAACGGACGTCTCACCGAAACCTTCTATAAGCACACGGCAAATCAGCGTTCGTGTGAGGTAGAAAGCGATCCGTTAAGCATGCTGGTTCGTGAATTCGTTGAATCTTCAACAAGATGGACCAACGATTCAGGTGATCCGGATAAAAAAAGGCTCACCTACTCCGGTTTCTACGATATCTTCTCCTGTTTTTTCCCTAATGGGAGAGGATGAGGATCGGAAGTTTTATCTTGTCTGATTAGACAGATCGTTAAACAAGCTCATCTTCTTCAAATCACGCAACTCGAAGACATGAACAATCAATTAAACAAACAAAAAAAAAAATCAAATGCATGTTTTGACAGAGTATTCAGGGAGCATGCATGAAGGTCAAATATGCAATTGCGACCTAGTACGTGTCACTGGCTTGCTGACTATTCACTTTGACAAAATGCACTGCTTATTTTCCTATTACGTACTTACTTCTCTTAGGAGAAATGTCGACACCGTACCCTTATGTTTTGTCTGTTGTGTTTCTGAAAGGCCAATTTGATCGACCTTGTGTCACCGTCGGCATCACGTCAGGTATTTTGTTCTTAACCGTGTTTAGCTTTATGCGCCGACTAGATTATCTGATGGTTTTCACTCTCAGTTGTTTCCTCCCAAACGGATCACCAACTAACCAGCCCGTAGCTGCAGGCCTGTACCAGTTAGTTGATGGATTGACGTTAACATCTCAGCAGAATATTATTCTTTTAGATAATCTCACTGGATTATTACTACAAAATAGCATTACAGGGACAGCTGCTAGTGCTAGGCGAGGAGATGCCGGGTCTCACTCTCACCCATGCTTTCAAGTTGCAAGCAGCCATTAACCTGGGATGGGATCCTTGATGTGCTGTTTCTGCCCATGGAGATGGAGGAAGACGAGCAAACAGCAGGAAATAAGTGCGGAGCGGAGCTTCAAGGACAGCAGTACAGTAACCCGAATTCTACCCCGTGTCGTCCGTCAGTGCGTGTACTAGTGGCTACGCTTGGAATTTAGCTAGGCGGCCATGGCGCCCGGCAGCGGTCTGGAGAGCACTTGGCGAAGGCAAACGATTCCTGACGCCACTATGCAACTGGTCATTACTCCTTGCAGCTGGTGCCAAGCAAGCGATCTGGTTCCTTTCTTGGATTCGTCGTTCGTGGGAGCAAACGAAGTCTCACGACGGATTCTCCGACGCGATGTGGAGGAGGCCAGGAGGCCAGGGGAAAAGCCGAAAAGGGTGACATGGCCTGGACAGACTGTTTCTTTTCTCCTCATCAATCAGAAGCTATCAGCAGATTCTTCAGTTACAGAAAAGGTGTGATCATGTCATGTGGCCCAAACCATGTTTGTGATCGGCCCAAAAAGGAAGATGGTCCATGACAGAATATCAACCAGGCCAGCAAAAACTCACTGAAGCAGGCGGTCCACAGCTACACCCTACAGGATGTGACCATGTTACTCAAAGTCTCAAACCCTGTTTGGGATTTCACTCTGTCAGTAATCGATTGACAAACCGTATTAGTTAAAACATACCCCCTCAAATCACCGGGAGGAATATAGAAACCGTATTAATTAAAACACGTCAATGATTGCATTGAAGGGGAACGGCCATTTATCAATGTAATTTTCGGGCGGTCCTCGTATTGTGTTGATGTCATCCTCTATTAAAATAAATAAGGTTTCCTTTGAACATAATTTGTAAGTTTGGATATAAATTCAAGAAAAAGTATCATATAGAAATTTACTAATAGAAAAGTATTTATATAACACTTTTTTATTTCAAAGAATTTTTTAGACACGTGTGTGCCGCACGTTTATGTTTACTAGTACATCAATAAGTCAATAAATAGATAAAAATAGTTCTTGCCCAACAAACATTCAATTAGAGAAGGCAGTAAGAACCTCAAGTTCTAATGAAAAGCTACGCATTCCGTGTCTTTGAAACATTCTTCACCAATGAACCAAGGAAAAAAAAAACAAAAAATGTATGGCTAGCTAGCAGGTACAAATAGGCATTTTTCATATTATTACAGGATGTTCAATATACATGAAACTTGCAGGTAGTATTTCTAAGCAGCTAAAAATTTTGTACAATAATCAGAGTACAAATTTTCTTTACTGCATTCCGTGTCTGGCCTGTTTGTAAAGCACACAAAAGGTGGAGGCTCCTAATATAGAACTGTTAAAATAAAATTAAAGATACTACCGTCAAATCTAGAGATGGAGGCCATGCACTCGGCCTTGTCCTCCGCAGTCCGTTGACATAGCCACGGGCTTGAGCTCATTGTTGCAGAACTGCAGGTGTCGCCAGCCTTCTTGCAAACCTTCCTCATGACGAGCTCAGGCGTGAGTTTGAAGATCTAGAGCACGCACTGGTTCGCGTTCCTGGTTTCTTCGATGCTCACCTGGTACTCCTTGGTGCACGCCGTGAAGCTGACATGCCTAGCGATTTATGTTAGAATTGATCTCTCCTTCTATTGGACCCAACGGCCCGTTAGGAACCTTGATCAGCTTCTTGATTGGGGGAGCCCAACCCAATTAAAGGGTTGGAGGGGCCTGTCACGCTGTGAGTATATAAGGAAGAGGTGGGGGCCACATGCACTCTTCACAAGGTTCACTATTGCAGCCGCCACCCACCTATCTCTACCCTAATCTGATCTCAGAGAGACACAACAAGTGATGGGAAGCTCTGCACCGCTGCCACTGCCTCCCCGACGACGCCATGGCTGACGGTAACACTAACCCTAACAACCTCTCTCTCGCTCTATCCCTATCTCTGTTGTGTTTAATCATAATCTAGGATCAATATTCATTCTGTATATGTTAGTTCTAGCCGACTGTTGTCTAGCCTCCCCGACGTCGCCATGGCCGACGGTAACACTAATCCTAACAACCTCTCTCTCTTGCTCTATCCCTATCTCAGTTGTGCTTAATTATGATCTAGGATCAATATTCATTCTGTATAGGTTAGTTCTACCCGACTGTTGTCTACTGCTAGAGGTCCTTTAAATCTATCAATTTCCTCCATCTTGGAGATGATCTTGGACACGGGCGCGGCGGACACGAACCACATCTCCTCGCTTGGCTCCTAGAACAACCTAGATAAGTCTAGGCTCGACGAGGAAGCGATGACGTCGAACGTGTTCAGACTCTTGGGGCAGCGTATGTGCAAGTGCAGCTGGGTTTAGACGGTGCTACCGGTACTCTCGAGCGTGGTCAGCGACGGTGCTGATCCGAGGTATGCATGGGGCACGCCATTGGAGAAATTGGATCCTCCTAATGACGTAGATGACACCATCGAATCGTCATCAAAATCGGAGTCAAAGTCATGCAGTTCAGGCTCGCTGAGGCTCTGTGGGATCTCCTTGAAGTCCTTTTTCAACCAATGATTCTCCTTTATCTATGGTATGGCGATACGACGTGGGGCAGAGGATGCGGCAGATGAGGACGACCAAGCCGGTACTGAACCATGGCGAGTAGTGGTAGTCACATGGATCATGTGGTACAAGTTGATGTCCTTGTGATTGAATGGGTAGCGCCACGAGTGCGAGGAGGGTGATGCTGCAGACCTAGACGTCGGCCTTGGCGCCATCGTAGCCACAGCTCACGAACACCTCGGCCGCGATGACCATGGGCGTCCTACAAATGATGTGGAGTAGAGCCACCCGCTATGTCGTGTCGTCGTGGGCCAAGAGCCCAAAATTGGCGACCTTTATGTTGCCCTCATTGAATAGACGGATGTTGTTGGGCTTGATGTCGCGGTGATACACCCGAGCGAGTGGCAGTAGTCGAGCATGGACACAAGTTGCTGAAAGACGCGGCGGGCCAAGGCCTTGCAGATGCCACGGCCGGTGCGGTGGACAAGGTGGGCATCGAGGGAGCTGCTGCCGACAAACTCCACGACGACGAAGATGCTCTTCCTGGTGCCCATGACCTCATGGATGCGCACGACGTGGGGATGGCGCACTTGGCGTATGATATCAATCTCGCGCATTATCTGTCGTTGCACAACACTCAGCTTGGATAATACTTGTCCATGATCTTGATGGCCACCTCCTCTTCGGTGGTAATATTGCACGCATGGTGCACCTTGGCGATGGTGCCCTTGCCAAATAGTCTCTTGAGTTCATAACGTCTTGTTTAGATTTAATTTTTTTAAAAAAATTTGATACTATAACACTTTCATTTTTATTTGACAAACATTATGTAATGTAACTAGGTTTAAAAGATTTATCTCGTAATTTATAGGTAAACTGTGTAATTAGTTTTTATTTTTATTTATATTTAATGTTCTATGTATGTATCGTAAGATTCGATGTGATGAAAAATCTTAGTTTTTGAATTGAACTAAACGCCTTAGCACGCGTGGGATTTTTCTCATGCCGCCAACGCCTGCCGGTGGCAGCATAGAGAGCCGGTGTGTATCAGGATTCTTGTTCAGGAAAGAAAGAGGTCAAATAAATGAGGGTAAGAGAGGACGGGAACATGACTCTCGTGGCTGAGTCAGACATTAATTATGTTTAGGCTTTGTTTGGATGTTGTCGGATTCACCTCAATCCACATGTGTTGGAGTGGATTGGGGTGGAATTTAGTTCAAGTTCCACTCCAACACATGTGGATTGATGCGAATCCTACTACATCCAAACAAGCCTTAGTGTTTACCAAACAAATGCCAGAAGAGAGTCTGTGGTAGGAGAAGAGGAGGCGCTGAAGCAGAGCGGCCGCCGGCGGCGGAAAGCAGGACCGCAGAATAGATTCACGTTCACAGAAAGATGTGAATAAGCAATGGACCAATCCTAGTGGCGAAAAAAAGTTTGTTTTCCTTTTTTTTTCTGGCCATAATGGCTGTGTAAGCCGTCTTTTGTGTTCTGATGAGAAAATCAATGAAAATCATTTGAAGTTTTGCTTCTGTTGTGATACGTATAAAGAAGTAATTAACCCATTAGATTTTGAGGTGGAATATTTATTGATACACTACATATATCTCTGTTTGTGTTGAGAAAAGCCTCCTTAAATTGTGGTTTACCTGCCCCATAAACAGACAACAAAATCCATTTAAAGTTTTTTTCACCATTGTGAAATTCAAATTTTACAAAGAAATCACCTCTTCAACTTTTAATACATACGGAGTAAGACTTAAAAAATGTCAAACTGTGTAAGACCACATGTTGATACACTAGTAGTTTAGGCATACTAATTACCAGATGATCTATCCCCTGGGGCTGCTATCCATCTATCATCACCTTCCACTCAAGAAGCTGGAGGTGATGCCACTGCTGCCAACTGTGGATATATACTGGTCAAAACCTTCATTTTGCATCAGGCCCAACACGCTATAACTCAAGTTTCTGGGCATTATTTCTGGGAGTGGCATCTCTCCGTTAAGGTATTGTGTGACTTGCCTCATACTCGGCCTTGCATTGCAAACTGGATGTGCACACAACAATCCTAGAGTTAACGCCAGATCTACCTCATCTGCGTTGCAGTTGCCTTGTAACCTATGGTCAAGTGTGTATGTAAGTGAACCTTTGTGCCAATGCTCGACTACCCAATCAATAAGGATCTGCGAACTATCCTCTGCATGACTACTGATAGGTCTTTGCCCACAGGTTACCTCAAGGATGAAAATACCAAATGCATACACATCTGTCATAGGTGTCGCCTTACCAGTGCGTGCCAGTTCTGGGGCTAGATATCCCATGGTACCAACTACATGTGTTGTTTGTGGGTCGCTACCATGATCATACAACCTTGCAAGACCAAAGTCACCTAGACGTCCATTCATCTCACAATCAAGTAGCACATTGCTTGCTTTGATGTCTCGGTGGATTACAACTTTCTCACACCTCTCATGGAGATAGAATAGGCCAAATGCAACATCTTTGATGATTTGAAACCTTTGGGACCAATTCAGAGTGGGCTTATCCTCCTCACAATGTAAATACTTATCAAGACTTCCATTTGCCATATAGTCATATACCAATAGGAGTTCACCTTTTCTTCTGCAATAACCAAGTAGCTGGACAAGGTTGCGATGACGGAGACGGCCAATACTGACAATCTCAGCAATAAACTCCTTCATTCCTTGCTTTGAGTCATGTGACACCCTCTTAACAGCAATCTCTAATTTGGAGACAGGAAGCACACCTTTATACACCTTCCCAAATCCTCCTAGGCCAAGTAGATTATTGTTCTTGAAGCCATCTGTAGCATGGAACAAATCCTTGTACGAAAACCGATGTGGTCCAAACTCATCTTCCCAGTCTTCTTTTATCTCAGCAAACTTCATTTGCCTACGCACAAATAGAATTATCGTTGTTCCGATAATGAGGATGAATATGGCTGTGGCTATTGGTAGGGTGATCTTGAGCACCTTGGACTGAGGTTTCGGGCCAACCTGAGGTAGCTTTGGCAACTTGGCGATATCGATCTGGGGAGCTGAACTATTGATGCCCAAGCTGAAGCTCCAGCCGAGCACACAATACAGTGAATAAATTGGACCAGTTGATGCAGAGAAACCAATGTAGGATGGGTCTTCCAACACTGTGGAAAGGTTGTAGGTAGCTGAAAGTAGAGGTCTGGATGGTTTGGTTACCTTGAGGGGAGCCATGGTCACATTGATCTGTGTGGCCTCTGCACTGTAGTCCACCCACACTTGCATCTCTCTACTACTAATAAGGGACAAGTTACTGAACATACCATCCTTGCTGTCATCGAAGAAGCCAGCTGAGTGGGACTGAAATGAGGTGAGGCTATTGATGTCGATGCCGATGTGGTTGTCATCGATATCGTTGAACTCGGTGTTTTGGCTAGTATCAAGCTCGACTGCAAATATGTGGTTACTTGAATTGCGATCACTTGTTTTGTTGAGGAGACCCAAGTATTGTGAGGTCTGTGCACCTGACAGATCCTTGGTCGGAGAGATCAAGAAAGCCATGCCATCGGTGCATATACCAGGGTAGATAGGAACCATGCCAAAGACAAAAGCAACTGAGAAAGACTGCACAACCTCACCGGGGGACCTGCGGAACCGCCATGGAGTTGGATAGAATGCATGGCCTTTAATGGTGACCGTGCGATTTGTGAGCTCAAGGACGCCGTCTGGTGTAACAGTGGCCGCTCCGTCGAGGTTGAGGTTGCTCCTGGAGAAGCCCGAGAAGACGAACTGATCCTGACCAGTGACGACAGTGATGGAAGATACAAGGATCAGTGCCAGGGAGAACAGAAGGAAGGATATATGTACCATGCTAGGCATGCCTGCTGCAACTGTATGATGATCTCCAAGTCCAAGAGATGCAAGAAATGGTGGCTTTCATGGACGCTCGGAGGTGGTGGTTGTGTTGTGTTTGTGTAGTCACTCTGCTCTGTGGCCTGTAATTTGTTTGCAGCGAGAGGGCAGGATTTAATCAAGACCGACTTTGAAACGTCAGTGTGGTTGTGTAGCTTTTCGTACTGATAGTTGTCCTGATGTGTAGTATATTTAATTAATTGCAGTGCTTTGTTTGGCGTAAGAGCATGACTAGCTAGCTGATAACTACTACTAATATTTTCGTCATGTCATCTAGAACTATCATTAGTAAACACTCTTTTCTACCTTCTCCTTTTCTGAGTTTCTCTTTCCTCTAAGGTAGGGAGTATAGATTAATATAGGCATTGCCCTTTCCCTATGCCTAAGTCATGGTTTAGTCAACGAAAATTATCACCAGGTGGAGAAAGGTGTCCACATGAACTCCACAAGGAAAAGAAGACGTAGGGAATGTGGCAACTATCTCGTGCTCAGTAATCAATCGTCTTGAACGGTATGGGCGCATGAGCCGTGGGAAATGTGGCAAGTAATTAAAGCAAGCTTCGTGATATATATACTCCCTCGTTTTTTACACATCACATTAATTAGTTTTTTAGTTGTTGTGGTGGTTCCTTAGTTTCATCGTTTGGTTGTTGTTGTTTTATTGTATCTTGGTAACTTTTCTGTCTGATTTATTAAAAAAATACTATTTTTGATCATCCACTTTTAAAATGTTTATAGTTTTACAGTATATGGATTATAGATTATAAAAGTATTTCTCATAATAATAAATCTAAAACTATAAATCTTATATCACAAACTTATTTTTTTCTAAAAAATTGATGATCAAAGATATAATTGTACTCAATTCATCCCAAATTATAAGATGTTTGACTTTTCTAATACCAAGTTTAACCACTCATCTTATTTAATAATTTATGCAAAATATCACTTCTTTTGTCACGACTTGGTTTAATAATAAAATTTCTTCAAGAGTAACTTAAATTTGATTATGTTTGTATAAATTTTTTGAATAGGACGAGTGGTCAAACTTGAGGTTAAAAAAGTCAAATGTTATATAATTTGGGATGGAGGGAGTATAACTTAAAAGTTAAAACAAAGCCAATATGATATGTAAATAAAAATAAAGAAAGTAGGGGGGAGCAGCCGAGCAGGCCCTCAAAGTCAAGGAGTGATCCTCTCTCGTGGGTTAGGGTGACATCCATGTTTGATTACGTAGTTGTATTTTTTTTAATTTATATATGTCGATGAACGTCATTTTACCGTGCTACATCTGTCTCTCTTGCTGTTGCGGTCTTGCCTATCGGCTTGACTAATCTTTCTTCGGGACTGCTCGGTCTTGCCTATCGGCTTGACTAATCTTTCTCCGGGACTGCTCGACTTTATATTTTTTCGGCTTTGCTCTTAATTTTGCTAGTTAAACATACCAGGAGACTACTGAAACAAATGGTGAGTGACGAAATTCAGTCCTACTGAACTTGATAAGAATGGGATATTCCATTGAGTCATCATACGAGTAGCTCTGTGTCAAAACAAGTATATTTCCAACATATGTTGGAGGGATCAACGCTAATATAAAATTGAAGAAGGTTAACACGTGACCATGTTGTCTACCTCGACCTCCTCCCACGCCCCCTTCTCCCTCCCCGTGTCTCTCCTTCTCCGCCCCTTCCTCGCTGTCGTCCTGGACCCTACACCCGTCGCCGGCCACCACCCCGCCGTGGGCTCTAGGGTTCTCTGGCGCTTCGGTGAACCCTAGTACCCATGGTGGCCACCTTCTTCCCTTCCTCTCTCTCATTGGAGCTCCGCCATGGCATGCTCATCGGCGACACCAAGTTCCAAGCTCCAGCCTGGTGCCCCTGCCCCGACTTGGCCCCGACCTCCTTCCCCACTGCTTGGTCAACCTGCCTCCCCCAAGTTGGCCCCTTCTATAGCCTATCAGAGTACCCTGACACCACCATCTTCTTCATCTTCGACGCGGACAGATCCAGGAGGAAGAGGAGGCCTACCTCGTCGTGCCGTCGCTGCCAGAGGGGAGGGAGGGAGGGAGGAGGTCGCCATGGGTGTAGGATCGTCAGGAGCAGGCACGGGGTCATGCTGTCGGGCTCCAACGTGACTGTCACGTGTTAGACTTTGCGTACAAAATTACATACATACACATATTGGAATTGGTAGTAGCATATAATAATTATACTTCAAAAATAGAAAAATTAGAAAACCTACTAGTGCTAGGTGGTCCATGACATAAAGGTGCACTTATTATGTGACAAAATTTTAGTATTAGAAGGACGCTTGTTTTAGGACAGAGGGAGTACTAGGATGCATCTAGGAATCAAGAAAGCCTTGACCATATATCATTTCTAGTTTCTTAGGAACCCATAATTTTTAAGAGTAGTTTGTACAAGGAATACGCCACATATAGAAACTAAGTTTTATTTTATATTTTCTTGTGTGCATTCTAGTCGAATCGTAGCCAATCGTCTATTTCTCCGCTTGTCACTTTCTAGCACACCACAGCACTACAGCGTTCACTTCCAGTTGGAATCACTTTCAATCGCTTTCCATCGCCTTCGCTAAATATCATTTTTTTCTTGATTTAGTTCGTGGAAGGATAATAACATCATTGTAGGTTCTTTCAAACCCCAACCCTATCCTGCCGCTGCCCTCTCCCCTACCCTCGACAGCCCGACATGGAAGTGACTCGTCATCGCCCTCAGCAAATCGGCCGTCTCCGCCCTGTTCACTCCCTTCCACTAGCCGCCGGCCCCCTCAGCTTCGCCATCGTGCGCCATAGCCGTTGTCGGTCTGCCATCACCCACGCTCATCGTGGGGACCTCATCACTCCTCCCTCCTCCCGGCGCTATGCCCTCATGGCGTCACAGCAAGCGCCCTGCCCTATCCCTCGCAAACCATCAGTTGTAAGGGTGACAACAAAGCTTCAATGAAATCACAAAAAGCAGCAAATCGTGCATAGCTCAACATTTACTTGTTCAAGTTCATGTTTCTGAATATTTAGTTCTGAAGAGATTTATTCCATGAGGCATGCATGTAGTAAGCCATTCATTATTACACATTTAGCTAATGGCTATGATAAAAATGCTAGCAAAAACCAAGGTGCAATATATTGCAGTCAATATATGGGCCTGTAGCTCCCCCCCCCCCCCCCGCGCCCCCCTCTCGTCGAGTGGTGCTTGTTTGTGTGTGGGGGGGGGGGAGGGGGGGTTGCCACCTGAAATCAAGGTTGAAGCTCTCGCCTATAATGGTTCACTTGTTTGCCATCGGCCATGAATATGTAATTTCAGCTTATGCATGCAAAGAGCAAAAGCATGTTCCTATATGCCGGTCTACAGATAACTAGTTAAATAACATGCATCTTGTAATCATATGTATCCTAACTACGTAACTCAAAATATTATTTTTACAATTATAAATTTACCCTTTTATCCTTTATTTAAAAAAGAACTAAAAAAAGAATTACCACTCCTCTATTTAGGGTCCTAATTCCTATAATTTTGGAGGCGATGTGACGTATATGGCCCAACGACCATAGACACACCCATTGTCTCTCATCGCTTTTCGTGTTCTGGGTCCACCGACCATAGACACACTAATCGTTTCTCATCGCTTCTCCAACTATTGTATAAATATTTTTGTTAGGCCAACGTGGTCCAATAATAGGTCTAATACCATGCAATGGTCGAGTTCGTCATCTTCAGATTGACCATGGCCTTGTTTACTTCCACCCAAAATCCAAAAACTTTTCAAGATTCTCGGTCACATCGAATCTTTAGACACATGCATGGAGTATTAAATATAAACGAAAATAAAAACTAATTACACAGTTTGGTCGAAATTTACAAGACGAATCTTTTGAGCCTAGTTAGTCCATGATTGAACAATAATTATCACAAACAAACAAAAATGCTATAGTGTCGTGAAAATATTTCGGCAAGGAACTAAACAAGGCCCATGTTGGAACGTGTCGTCATCTTCAGATTCATCATGAAACATGTTTTTTATAATGTATTTATTTGAGCAACCACATAACCCGGCCCATCGTTTGTAGTAGTGAGGGTTGGAAGTCCTTGATTGCTGGTTTGTAGTAGTGAGGGTTGTAAGTATTAGCGTCCTAAATAAACATTTTAAAATATTTCCATCATAATTTAATTGAGCCCGTATTCTTTCATGTCATTGATCTTTCGTGACTTGTCCTACACATGTAGGTAATAATTTATTCATGTACATCCATAGCCAATAAGCATATCTATCTCAAAGAGATTTAATATGAAGCATTGAATTTGAATAGCAATAGGATTGTCCTTGCAACTCTATGTAGAACAACATATTTTTCAGTACAACCCTCTTCTACTAATATGCTTTACCGGGAGTATGTTGGTTGTACATCCTTAGGTCACTGAATATATTTGTCCAGGTACAGTTGCATGGTAAAGTCTTAAATAAAAAGAAAATCGAGATCCAACCTAGGAGGAACTAGGTGGTTTTTTCATTAATTAAAAAGAGAAATAGGCACCCAATTCAGTCCAAGAGAGGACTTAAGTCTTAAACCTGAGTGGTTGGGTGCATGACTAGACCTCCCATCCAACCAGTTGAGTTAGGCTCACTTCTTGTAAAGCCTTAAATGAGATATAGTGAACTACTCAATTCATCCCAAATTGTAAGTTGTTTGACTTTTTTAATATCAAGTTTGATCACTCGTCTTATTCAAAGTTTTGTATAAAATATCACTTTTTTTTTGTTGTGTATTGGTTTATTAATAAAAGTTCTTCAAGAATGACTTAAAATTTGACTATATTTGCACAAATTTTTTGAATAAGACGAGTGGTCAAACTTGGAGTAAAAAAAGTCAAACGACTTACAATTTGAAATGGAGGGAGTAATAAGCAAGGCACTTCATTATCTTCCATCTAGAGAGATGGATATTGAACCAAAGTCCATCATCCTCGGTGACGGGTATGATGACATTGTGGACGAGTCGACTTGTCCTTCCTGCACTAAGGTCAACATATGGAAGCTAAAGTGTGTTGGCAGTAGCTCTGGTAGTGGCACGTCACCATCAAGATACTGCAAGACTTGCCGCATGTAAGGCCTTGCATCCGGAAATGGGTGAGAGCACAACAATCCTAACTTCAATGCAAGGCACACCTCAGCGACATCATAGTTACCTTGGAGTCTGATATCCACTGAATCAAGGAGTTTATCTTCATGCCAATTCTGAATCACCCAATCGACCAACATGAGCTGGTGGCCTTGGGTGTCTTCAGTCACTGGCTTTTTCCCACAAGTAACCTCAAGAATAAAAACTCCAAAGGCAAATACATCAGTAAGAGTGGTTGCCTTGCCTCTATGCACTAGCTCTGGAGCTAGGTATCCTATTGTGCCAACAACATGTGTGGTCTGTGGATCAGTGCCATGATCATATAACCTCGCGAGGCCAAAATCTCCCAGTTGTGCTTTCATCTCTTGGTCAAGAAGAACATTGCTTGGCTTGACATCGCGATGTATTATAACCTTGTCCCATTCCTCATGGAGGTAGAGCAACCCGGCTGCAATTCCTTTGATGATCCTAAACCTCTGTCCCCAATCAAGGATGGCCCTGCCCTCTTTACCATACAAGTATTTGTCAAGACTTCCATTTACCATATAGTCATACACCAGAAGGAGTTCACCTTTTCGCCTACAATACCCAAATAATGTCACAACATTGTTGTGTTGGAGGTGCCCCATGCTTACAACTTCAGCAACGAACTGCTTTGTACCCTGCATTGAGTTATATGGTACCCGCTTTACCGCAACCTCTGATTTTGATGTAGGAAGCACTCCCTTGTACACCCTACCAAATCCACCCACCCCTATCAAGTTCTTTGCACTAAATCCTTTGGTGGCGTTATATAAATCCTTGTAAGCGAACCGGTGTGGGCCATACTCGACCTCCCAATCTTCATGTACCTCCTTATATCTAAAATGTCTCCTCACAAGTAGAACAACTATAGTTCCAGTAAGTAATACAAAAAGTGCAGATGCAATTGGTAGAGTGATCTCCATGATTCTAGATGGAGGTCTTGGACCAAGATAAGGCAGTTTGGGTAGCTTTGCAGAGTCAATGCTTGGAGCTGGACTATTCATGCCAAAACTCCAGCCAAGCACGCAGTGATGATGCCCTGTGCTTAAGCCTGTTGCAGATGAGAAACCAATGTATGCTTCCTCTGTTACAACTGTTGAGAGGTTATAGGTTAAGGAGAGCAGTGGCGTCACAGGTTTTTGCATGCCAAGGGGTGCTATTGTCACATGGATCCGTGTCGTGTTCCCATCGTACTCCACCCAAGCTTGGATTGGACCACTTCCCCGGAGCTGCAGGTTTGTGAACCTCCCATTGCTGTCATCATGGAACCCAGCCGTGCTGGACTTGAGAGAGCTGAGGCTGTTGATGTCGACGCCGACATGGTTGTTGTCGATGTCCCCAAACTCAGTGTTCTGGACAGTGTCAAGCTCAACTGCAAAGATGTGGTTGCTTGAGTTCCCGTTGTCAGTTGAGTTGAGAAGTCCCATGAACTGGATAGGGAAAGCGCCGGTGAAATCGGCGGTTGGGGCGATGAAGAAGGCAAGGCCATGGCCTCTGATGTCAGAGAAGGAAGAGAGGAGTCCGAACACGAACGAGAGGGAGAAAGACTGCACCATGCTGTCCGGAGAATGGCGGAAGCGAAGCGGAGACGGATACAAGGCATGGCCTTTGATCCTGGACGTGTCGTTGGTCAGCTCGATGAGGCCGGCCGACGTGATCCTCGCCGAGCCGTCTACGGTGAGGTTGCTGCCGGTGAAGCCGTTGTAGACGAACTGTGGAGGGTTGCTGCCACTGATGACAGTGCTGAATTCTGATATCAGGGAGAGGAGGATAGGCAAAACGAGCTTCATGTTGATGCTGGCAATGGTCAGCTGGTCATGGCGGCTTTAGTTGATTTGTGTTCTGCTAGCTGCAGTGAGATCACCTGACCCAACATGTGGAAATTTATAGCCTGGTGGGACACCTATTCCAGCAAGTGATCAGTTACCCGGAAGCTTACGGGTCAATCAAGAAAAATCGTTTTCAGAGTAGTGAGGTAGCGGTCTTCGTGTGTTGGCCAGTGTGCTTTCTGGCGGCCAACCTTATAGCAACGTGTTCGATCTAAGAAATGAGGAGTTCGCTTTCGAAACTGCGTGTCATACGGACAAACATATACATTATAGATTATTATTTTTTCTAATATATAATTGTAAAAATTTCAGTCCACCATATCTTTATATATCCACCGATCTAAAGATTAATTAAACGATGCTCCTCTTATTCGGATCTGGTTTCTTATTATTTTTAGCTTATTTTCTGTTCATGACACGAGGACTCCCGGTCCAATTGAGTTAGAAAAAAAAATTATGGGTTAAATCTAGCTCGGAAGCCTAATACGAGTTTAAACCAATTTTAGACCGAAACAAGCGAATAGTTAGGCTCGACCAAAATTCAAAACGACCAGAAATTTTGCCTTTTTATTATTAGAGAAGAAGGAGGAGGAGGAGGAGGAATTTTTCTTTTATCTCCAATTGACATCTAACTAAATAAAAAAAAGCGGAGCAAAATAAAAAACGTAATTCTTATCCTTTTCTGTTTGACTATTAAGAGTTCTATTTAGAATACTTAGGATGTGAGAAATATATTTATGTTAGAACTTCTACTCAATATTGGTTTAGACGCAAGTTATTCTAACTCGTATGAGCACGGGTTATATATATATATATATATATATATGTGTGTGTGTGTGTGTGTGTGTGTGTGTGTGTGTGTGTGTGTCCAGATAAAAGAAACTATTTATCGTTCGGTAGTTAGAGGAAGATAGACAAAAAAAATGGATGAAAAAAAAAGCCTGAAATTTTACCTCTTCATTATTAGGTATAGATATAGATATATATAATTAGGTAATAGAGATATAGATATAGATTTGATAGTTTTTTTTTCTCCGTTTGCAACGTATAGGTATTTTTCTAGTTATTATAGAAGCCAAAAAGATAATCAATAATTAGACTGCAAGTGGGACAATATAACACTACTTGATTAGACAACATCAAAAATGCCCTGTCGACCAGGAACATACAGCCGTCCACAAATGACAAATTAGTCAAAAGAATATCATCTCAGCTTTCTTCTGAGTTAAATTATCTATTCTTAATTAAGTTTACATAATAAAACCCATATTGACACTGACCTTGTATTTTTTATAGTATACCTATTTTATGTGTCAAAAATGTTGATGATCTTCTGTATAAATATGAAATTTAAAATAGTTGAATATGCATATGTTAACGACAAAGGGAGTGCTATAGTGAGAGCTTTACTCGATGATATTTGATGGTGAGATAAGCCCGGTTTAGATTTGAATTTTTTTGGCCAAAGTGGTAAAACTTTTTGTGGTCAGAACTTTAGCTCAGAAGTCTGACGTACGCGAAAAATTTTAGGTGTTTAGTTTCGCAATTTTTTTCTGATACTACTTGGGCTGCATGCAGTTGCAGTTGTTATTGGTAGGCTTCCATGAGAGTGCGTGCACAGTTACAGCCCAAAATTTTAGCCCCGTTTAGTTCCTAGGCTCCAATTCCACAAAAATTTTCTCTTTGGCCAGAAAAATTTCAAATCTAAACAGACCCTAAATTCGAGACACGGATGACCCTAAATTCGGGGTGCTTGAGTTATGTTTTTTTTTTTGAGCAAGGGGTGCTTGAGTTATGTGGCCCAAGGTTCTATATGGCCCAAAAACGAACTTAGCCCTTCAAGGGCCAGCCTATAATAAAATAGCAACCAGTTCCAAATCGAGCCCAGTAAAAGCCCATCCAACCAGGGCGAACCGCCTCATGGCCGCCCGTTGCGGTCCGCCACGTACACACCTCGTACGCGCGTTGCCTTCACAGCCCATTATCGTTAGCCGCTGCGGGCCCCACGCGCCACGTTTCGATCCCCCGCGCACTAACCATGACATGCCTCCTCTCTCCATTCCTTTTCGTCCCCATCGCTCGGCTCGACACGATCACACGAAGGAAGCCGAAGCCGAACGGAACGCGAGGGGAATCCAGAGACGCCTCATACGATTCTGAGCTCCGAGCCTTACCGGCGGCTATGATGCTGCGCGCGGCGGGCAGGCGGCTCCTCGGCCTAGGAGGCGGCGAGGCTGCGCCGCCGGTGCCCCCGGTCGCTACGGTGGCGGCGGTGGCGATCAGGGGCAGAGGGTACCACGAGCGGGTGGTGGACCACTACAACAACCCGCGCAACGTGGGGTCCTTCGACAAGGACGACGCGGACGTCGGCACGGGGATCGTCGGCGCGCCGGCGTGCGGGGACGTCATGAAGCTGCAGATCCGCGTCGACGAGGGCTCCGGCAGGATCGTCGACGCGCGCTTCAAGACTTTCGGTTGCGGCTCCGCCATCGCGTCCTCCTCCGTCGGTGAGCAGAGCCAGCCCCATATTCCGTCGCGCAGGAGTAGATTGTTCATGCAAATTTGATGATTATTGAGTACATCGTTGGGGTGATAGGAAAGAGGAGAAGCCGTCGCTAATCATGGTAATTAAACTGGAAAATTAAGATGGGTCAGTGTCAATTTCCCCTGGACGCGCAGATTTTCCTAGTATTTAAAAGTAGATTTTCCGTGTTAAAAAAAGTACTGTGTCGTCGGGTTTATTGACAATTGACTCACGTGTGTTTCTGGAGGTAATCACCTAGTATTGGTAGTTATGGCATTGAGTGAGTGCCCTGTTCATAAACTGAAACAATAATAATAGGAGGATTTTGAACTTAAAAACGATCATATGGTTGATTAGTACAAAAAACTTGTTCATATGGTTGATTAGTTCGCTGCACTGGTGCTGGTCTGCCGGGTCTTCAGAACTTCTGATCCATTGTGAACATGAACTTGTTCGTATGTGGTTGATCAGTTTATTGGTGCTAGCTGTTTAGTTAGAACTTTAGATCCATTTTGAGGTAAAATACAGTAAGGAAATATCTTGCCCCCTAAATTATAATAGTTCGTATGGTTGATCAGTTTATTGGTGCTAGCTTTTTAGTTAGAACTTTAGATCCATTTTCAGGTAAAATACAGTAAAGGAAATATCTTGCAACCTGAATTGTAATAGAACTTTAGATCCATTTTCAGGTAAAATACAGTAAAGGAAATATCTTGCAACCTGAATTGTAATAAAAAAAATTGACGCTAGAAGGAGGGCTTGAACCTCCGACCTTGTGGTTAACAGCCACACGCTCTAACCAACTGAGCTATTCCAGCTATGTGCACTAGGCATGTGCTTGTTCTTTTAATAGTCGTACTTACTACTTGTTGACCAGTTTGCAATTACTGTCAATCTTATATTCAGCTAATCAAGTTCTGATTTTCCTATGGAGGACTTGGTTTACAACTAACGATGGTGTTATCATAATTTCAACGTTATCAAAAGGTGTATTATGCACTTGGATATGACCTTTTTTAGATTAATAAAAAAGGTCATATGCATAGACGGAAAATCTATGCTTAGATTTTGCGTAGGCAGCTAGGGAAGCTATATATTTTGTTTTTACTGACATGTTTTCATCATTAGAGTTTTTTTTCCTCCTACCATTTTTTCCTTTATAATTTTATACCCATCTGAATATATACTAGCTGGTTCCTTATTCATTTGTGCTACTACAGCTTCCGAATGGATTAAGGGCAAACAAATGGAGGAAGTAGTAGCGATCAAGAACACGTAAGTTATGAATCGGCTTGGAAATCGTCCGTCCCATTCCATATTTCTCTTGGAGTTGTATTGATACATCGTAACATCTGTCTTCCGTCTTCCTATTTTTGCAGCGAGATTGCGAAGCACCTGTCTCTTCCACCGGTAAAGCTCCACTGCAGCATGCTCGCTGAGGATGCAATCAAAGCCGCCGTGAAGGATTACGAGGCAAAGAAAGGGAAGCTGGCCAAGGCAGAGGAGCAGGACATCCCATCTCCATAAGAGCGCAGCTACCTGAAGCGAGCAGAGTAGTGTATGTAACGAGCGAGGAACTCGTGTGCAAAGAGCGTGTATATATAGCTAGGTGGCTACGATGTTTGGGTTTCATCGAATAAGCGAACTTGCTGCACCGTGGTTATGCACATAAATAAGGTCTGCCCGTTGCCCTTATATCTGCTTAGTCGGAGTATGTATGCTTAGATTGATTGAACAATGTTGTTGAGATTAGGATCATGTATGGTAGAGCTCTGACTCCGACTTCTTGTGCTTCAGACTGTTTTTTATAGATAAGTTAGAGCCAGAAAAAAAGTGTCTTTTTCTGTCTTTTCGTTACAAACTTAACATGGATTATTTAAAAATGTCACCGGAGCTATTTTCACTAAATGTTTTCTAAAACAACTCTATCTTTACCAGAGAAAGCTGCTCCACATTGAAGAGAGTCAAGTCATTTTTGCTAGGCCTAGGAACAATATAGGAATACAACATGAATGCAGAAAATAGAGTATTCATAAACATAGAAATTTTGCACAAATGGTTGTTTGGATGAACCACATAGGAAAAATAATTGGAGGATATAGACAGAGAAATTTTATACAAATGGTTGTTTGGAACCACATAGGAAAAATATAGGAATGTGTTTGGATGAACCATATAGAAAAATATAATAAACAGTACGTAAGTTAATTAGAAAAATAACTATGACCTGATCTCCAGAAAACAGTGTCACTATTTCCATTGAAAAATAAAGAACCATATGTATATAAGAAAAATCTAAGCCAACCATGATCTTATCCATCCCTTTCTTTGACTCATGTGTCTCTCCTCTCTCTCTCTCTCTCTCTCTCTCTCACACACACACACACACATCTCTTGCCGTTGACTTTGACTTGCAACTCAACCTTGTAACTGACGGGTGACGTGGCGTCACTTGAGCTTCCCTTCATCCAAAGCACAGGTTGACATCTGGCTATGCTGACATTGCATATTACGCGGCACGAGCCTGTCACGATTAGCCCCTCCCTCCTTCCTTGAAATGGCTACGGAGTAAGGCATGTGCCTCTCTCCACTACTCAAGATTCACGCTAAAACGAATCCCCAGCATTCTGACTCCTGAGAGAACTTTGTGTTTGTTCTACTGCTATGAACTCACACCGAGTTGTCATCCATTCTCTGGGCAAACCTTTTTCTTCAGATAAAGATTCCCTTTTTCTTCAGATAAAGATTCTCCGGGCAAACTGAACTAATATACTGACACGTAGCGGCAGAGCGGATCCTTAACTTTGCCATGGCCAAAAGGGACACGCTTGCAAGATGCAGACCCCTGGACTGCAAGTCTGCAAGTTCCAAACCTCCCCGTCCACACTATCTAACCGCAGCCTTTAAGCTCACTCCAAGCATATCCATGCAGCTGGGGCGCCTCAAACAAATAAGAGCCGTGCACGATCACAGGCTGTGCTGTGCTGCAGGCTGATCGAGATCGAGGAAAGGAATTGAATCCGAAGCAAGCAAGCTAGCTAGCAGGTAGTAGCAACTAGCAACGCCGATGTCGTCGTCGACGGCGGCGCCTCTCTTCCCCGCCGGCGGCACGCGCCCTCTGCAGCAGCAGGCGCCGTCGCTGGCCGCCGGAGGCGGCGGGTCGTACACGCCGGTGTTCGTGGTGCTGGGAGTGATCGCGGCGCTGCTGGTGATCTCCTGCCTCGTGGGGCAGGTCTGCACCAAGAAGCACCTGCGGCCCCGCCCGCGCAGGGACCGCGTCGCCTACTACGACGACGACGGCATGGAGGGCGGGTTCGGGCCGCCTCACCACGGCGGCATGGCTAAGATGGAGGCGCCGGCGCCGGCATCGTCGTCGGTGGAGACGCGGGCAGACAGTGGCGCCGCTGCCGCCGTGCAACGGACTGCAGCGTGATATGAAATTGATGCCTCTGCACGTACGATAGTTGTAGCTATGGCTGCTTCTTCATCTCAGGTTGTTTTCTAACTTCGCTGATGTGCCCTGTGCATATATAGTCTTGAAATCCTTGTATGAAAAGAATTGGTCTCCACGACTGTAAAGATGGAACTGTCGTTGTGAAAATACCTTGTGAATGGAATACAAATCAAAGCACTCATGTAGGCCCATAGAAAAATTGTTTCTAACGGCGAATTTTTCTGTCATTTTATTTATGTGTGTATTTTTCTATGACTGTACCATCAGAAATATATTTTTCTAACAATATTTGTATTTTTATGAGTTTTTGCATACACAAGTTATTCGAGTTTCTAGTATGCCAGATCATATACACTAGTGCAAAATTATTCCGCATTATTTTTCTTTTAATAATGGGAATATCGTTCCAGCATCCGCATCATAAGCCTAGGAGTGGCCCGCAGCATAGCTAGGGGATGGAGGTGTGGTAAAGTCGTTTGGGCCATGTAATATTTCCACGCGTTCGATTTTGAACACTTTGAGTGTGTTCGCTGGTCTGAAAAATTATAATTAAAAATATAGTTTGCTAATTTATTATGAAAATATTAACTAGCAGAAAAATATAACTTATAAAACAAGTGAATATCCAAAAGACAACGATCCAAGCATACTAAGCGCATGTGTGAAGACAAGGGGCGTGGATCGATAACGAGTAGAGGGACCGGAGGGACAAAAATAACAATTCTCCCATAACCGTAGATATACAGGTAGGCCAACTCATGGATTGACATATGTAGGAAACTTTATTATATACGGACGAGAAGGTTTGGGATTAGAGAGATGATTCACAAATCAATCATCTTGTAAGCTAAATCTTGACACTATAACAATCCTTTTTCTGGATTATGAATGCACTACGAGATAATAGCTTAAAAGCAGTATCAAAATTATATGTCAATACATGAGGCTAACACCAATGTACTTGTTCAAATTAGAGGCAAAGCCTTGGTTAGTTGGAGGCAGAGGATAATATTTTGTATAAGAGACTCTATGACTATTAAATCTAATTCTTTTTTTAGAAAAAATAGAATAAATAAAACGTGAATGAATGTAAATTTTTAATAACGACAAAGAAACTAATATGTTATAAAACATTAAAAACATTTTAGAGAGGCAATTAAATGGATTCATCGGGACAATGTTGTATTATGCAGGGACAAATAAAAAAATAGACGAAGGAGTAATTACAACTCTATCATTGGAACTACCAGAAAATAAAGAAGCTGTCATTTAAAAAACTAAAAACACAAAAAAAATGAATAAAAATAAATAGTAAATTATATATCCTTTGTACGACAACATTTCTTTGCGAATCTCCGTAAACAACTAGGTAGGTAGGTGTATTAATCCAACAACATGCAAATACAATGCATGCGTGTGTATTTTTCTACACTGGATATTGTCAAGGGGCGTTCACTATCACTGTTCACTGGGTTGTTAGACCCGTGAAACCTAAGATTTGCATTGGACTTGAGCTGATCAAAATTAAGTTACATCGTGATGTCGCGCGTGCTAAGGAGAATATGTAGCGCGGCACGAGCGGACTGTCCTCAACGTGTAACGTGGCCAAATACACCACAAAACAGCTAATTGCAAGTAAATTAGATGATGCTGGAGCGATATGCATCCACCTAGATAATTGTTGCATAGTGAATACAATTCAATCTAAAATAAATATTTCTACTTTTAAATTAACCAAACGATCACAAGGAAATCAATGGGGAAAAAAGAGAAAAGTGTACAAGATAAATGAAATAAAAAAATGAGCATATGCTTACCTAAAATGACCCCGTTTGGAGGTGTGGGTACTGGGTAGTGGGAAAGTTATAATCCCCGAGAAGTACCTTACACTGAGGCCTTGTTTAGTTCCGAAAAAATTTCAGATTTCGGTACTGTAGCACTTTCGTTTGTTTGTGACAAATATTATCTAATTATGGACTACCTAGGATCAAAAGATTCGTCTCGCGATTTCCAGCTAAACTGTGTAATTAGTTTTTGCTTTCGTCTATATTTAATACTTCATGCATGTGTCGCAAGATTCGATGTGATAGAGAATCTTGAAAACTTTTTGATTTTTGGGTGAACTAAACAAGGCCTGACACAGCTAACCTCCGCGGGGCTCTGATCCTCTGATCGGCTGTGACCAACTGGCCACGGCGTTGCCAACATAGAAGGCGTCCCAGGGGCACGTACGGGCCTCTGCTGCACACCGGGACCGGGGCCTTGTTTAGTTCCCAACATATTTTGTAAATTTTTTATATTTCTTATCACATTAAATCTTACGACATATGTATAAAGCACTAAATATAAATAAAAGAAATAACCAATTATATAATTTATCTGTAATTTACGAGATAAATCTTTTAAATTTAGTTAATCTATAATTAGATGATATTTATCAAATACAAACGAAAACGCTACTATTGTTATTTTACAAAATTTTTTGGAAGTAAACAAGGCCCGCTGAAACAGATTTCTTCTCGGCATTCAGATACCACAAGGACGGTGATCGACGAGCAGAGCACACAGCACGCTAGTCTAGCCAGTGGGAGATCGTCAGATGGATGCGCACCTACGCCACCTTTGCCGGTCAAGCTTAAATTCAGAGTACCGTGACTACTAAGACTGCGAAATTTTCTCTCCTTTTAGGCCTAGGTCGTCTCTATAATTTTAAGGGCCCATGTGCAAATAAAAAGATAAAGGTCCATCAAATATTTTTTATATGTCAAATATATAAAATATATAGTACAACTAAAAAGAATTAATTTGCACCATATGTTTTAGTTTATAAAAGGTAATTATAGTACAACAAATAAATAAGTAGAATATAATTAGAAATTTAGAACCCTATCGTTGAATACTAATAACAAAATTGGTAAAGTCTCGATCAGCTTTGCCCTTGTTCTTCCTGCTCCAGTGTCTAGTAGTGACATCGTGTGGGGACGTGTGGTGTTAGCACGTCATGGAGCCACCTCGTTGCATTGGACGATTGGGCAATAGGACAAGAAGACGATAAAGAGGAACATTGATCTGTTCAACTAATCGATCAAGCGAGAATATGAAGCAACACCAGCAATAGCTGGATGTGGATGACGTGTTGATTAATGGATTTTTTTAGATTAATTGATGGATTTTTATAGTGTATGTATAAGCCTCCAAAAAAATAGACAAATCTATATACTAAATATTATATATATTACATATATACTTATAGGCCCTTTAGCGTTGTGGGCCTCCGGCTGTCGCACCGGCTGCCCACCCTCTAGAGACGGCCCTGTTAGTTTGACTGATAGGTAAGGCAGAGGAAACACACCACAACAATAACATTTACTTGTCGTATGCACATATTTTAGGCATAAATGCACATGAATCCCAGGCAATGCAAGACAGGTAACACTTTAACAACACCACACGGCCTGGATCTGGATCTGATGACTTGGCAGCAGGCAGGGTGCATGCACGGCACAAGCCCCTGCTTGAATCTTGATCCTTCTCCAAATGCCTACCTAGCTACTCACATAAATTATGTACTAAGTACTGACGATGTAGTATTATGTATGTATGCATCGCCGAGGACCCAATAAATTTGCACGACTAGGGCCTGTTTAGATACATCAACTAAAATTTAACTAGCTGAAACATCAACTAAAATTTAACTAGCTAAAATTTCAAAGTAAAATCTTAGCTAGCTAAAAGTTTTCCAGCTAAACTCTAGGGAGTTTGAATGCTCTAGCTAATAGATCGACACAGTTATTTTAGCTAGGATGAAATAGCTAAACTCAGCTAAACTTTAAATGATCTTTTAATTAGGCTATTTATATTAGATACCTAAGAGGATCTCCAGCGGACTACCTAAATGGACCACCTATCTCCAATCTGAGTAGTGAAGGTCTAAAAATCCACTCCAGCAGACTACCTATTCCACCCAACACATTTATTGGCTACTCAAATCCCCCTCTCCACTACCCATTCCTGTTTGGTCAAAGACACTGCCTAAATCTTATCTCCCACCCACGCGCCTCTCTCTCTCTCTCCCCCATGCATGCTCTAATTGTGGGACCTAGAAGTCATCCTCGGTTAAAACAAAAATGGGTAGCTAGTTTTAGATAGTACTGCTGGAGTTGAGAGCAAAATCTAGGTAGTATTAAAATGGGTGACTACCCAAATAGATATTTAGGTAGCACTGCTAGAGATGCTCTAACAGCTAAAGTTTAGCCGGTGCATCCAAACAATCTCTATATTATATACATTGGCCATGCATAATATGATCCCATAGTTTCCACTTCTTCCACCTTTATTATTAGGTCTTGTTTAGATTATTTTTTATTTTAATACTATAGCATTTTCGTTTTTATTTGACAAACATTATCTAATTATAAAATAACTAGGCTTAAAAGATTTACCTCGTGACTTATAGGCAAACTATGCAATTATTTTTTGTTTCCATGTATATTTAATGTTCCATGCAAATGCTGTAAAATTTGATATGACAGAGAATTTTGAAAAGTTTTTGATTTTTGGGTGACAAGGTCTTACTTTTCCGGTGATCATGTAGCATAGCATGCATGGAGTGCAACTGATGAACTGAGAACACGTGGGGATGGGTATATGGAGAGGACTGGTGCTGTAGATGTACTGCCTACTGCGTACTGCTGCTGATGTAGGCTACAGTAGTAGATATCTCCTCACGTCAACTGGATCGTGTACGTATGTACTCCCTCCGTCTCTGAAAGAGTCAATTTCTAGAGTTGTCCTAAGTCAAACTTTTTAAACTTTGATCAAATTTCTAGAAAAAATACTAAGATTTATAGTATCAAATTAGTATTATTAGATTCATCATAGAATATATTTTTATATAATGTGCATTTTATATTATAGATGTTGTTGCTCTTTTCTATAAAGTTAGTCAAACTTTAAAAAGTTTGACTGGCACGGATCCTAAGAATTGATTCTTTCGGGGACGGAGGGAGTATGTAGCATAGCTAAGCTGTTCATGCTAAGGGCCCTGCTTCTGTTGCGCGCCTTTTTCCATCGATCAGGAGGGTCGCGTGGTGAGCATGTCCATCGGGCTCGGCCCGGCCCGTGCCTTTTCGGAGGCGTACTGTACTAATGACCTGTACTTCCTCTCATTAAAAAATGGCACTATAGATCCGTACAGGTCTAACTTTCTTAATTTCAATTAGATTTGTAAAAAAATTTATATAAAATTTATATCTTTAAATAATTTTATTATAATAATATATTTAATTGTCTATCTAATGGTATTAATTATGTATTATAAATACTAATATGTTTTCATATATAGTTGGTCAAAGTTAAAAAAAAATTGATTTCTCCGAGAGTTAGAATGACTTTTGACTACCAAAATGGTGGAGTTCTCCTAGTATTTTTAGTTAATAATAAAACACTACCACTAGTCAAAACACTAGGAAATCCTCACTAGGAGACATTTACTAGGGAAAGTTTATACTAAATTTTGAATGCTAAAACACTAGGAGAACCCCACATCACTAGGTGAAATTGAAAAATCTGGTTGTGTTTATTTGAGGACAGAGGAAGTGCGTGCAGTTGTGTGCTAGAGTTCATCAGTTTGCTGGTGAAAAAATATAGATAGGTGGTCTTGATGAGGTACTAGCAGCAGTAGGAACGTCTGCTGATAACTCAAGCAAGCGTGCATTTTGTGTCAGTCCAGCTTCATACTCCTATGTTCCCAGGAGTACTCTACTGCTGCTTTGTTCTTTTAGGCTTTGTTTAGTTACACAGGAAATTCCAAAAAATTTTAAGATTTTCCATCACATTAAATCATGTGGCATATGTATAGAGCATTAAATATAAATAAAAAATAACTAATTGCATAGTTTATCTGTAATTTACGAGACAAATCTTTTAAACCTAGTTAATCTATGATTGAATAATAATTTTCAAATACAAACGATATTGCTACAATATTACAAAACTTTTCACCCCGGGAACTGATGCAAAATGCTGGTAGAGCCAAACATGCATACACTAGATGGCGTTTTGTGATAGATTGGTAGTTCTTCTCCGAATATAATGCAAGCTGCCTAGATGCAGATGCTGGTAGGGTAGCTTAGCCAGAACTGAAGCTAGGCCTTGTTTACTTCCCGAAATGAAAATTTTCGTGACACTGTAGCACCTTCGTTTGTTTGTGGTAATTATTGTCCAACCATAGACTAACTAGGCTCAAAAGATTCGTCTCGTCAATTTTGACCAAACTATGCAATTAGTTTTTATTTTTATTTATATTTAATACTCCATGCATGTATCTAAAGATTCGATGTGACGGGAAATCTTGAAAAATTTTGCGTTTTTGGGTGGAAGTAAACAAGACCCTAGTGTGTGGGCAAGGCCAATACATGTGTTGTAGGAACAGGAGGGAAGAACAGTACCATGTTCTCCTACGACCAGTCAGACCATTGCCACGAGATTCCGACACGTTCTCCACGTGCACTGATGCGTTCCCGTCTGCCTGCCCCTGCATGCAACCATATTTCTCTTGCCATCAGCCTTCCTTTGTCAGCATATATGCTAGCTCCAGTAACGCATGACGACGCGCTAGACGTTACTGATGGTCATTGCTAACTCTCTTTTTTTAATTATTATATATATAGGATGGAACACTTACTCTTTTTATTATTATATATTCATTATCTATAATATAGGTTTAGACACTTATATACACGCTAATTTGTATTACTCCTACATGTGAACATACACACAACGGCACAACAAATTAATCGACAAACCTCTACGAATATCTCTACAAGACTAGAGCCAGCTTCTCTAGGGGTGCAAACCCCTCCGATTTTCTAAAAAAAAAAAGACTAGAGTCAGCAAATGCCTCGCGGTCGATATGAACATCTACGTCATTTTGAAAACTTATAAGCTCGATACACAAGTCCTACCGCAAAAAACCGAGCGTTCGCGTCATGACTTGCACCTGTCGCCTTCTTCTGACCATAATAATGCAAGTACTCACATCCCGAAGCCTTGTTCCCAAAAACTGCCGCTGAAGTTGCAGGTACACCCCCACAGTAGTACTGTATTTAGTCGGGTCCTCACATTCACAGTCACACATTGAAGTACCGAACTGTCTCTGAGACCCGATGATGAACTCTTCGATCCATCTCTTTGCCCACTCTTCCCCCCCCCCCCCCCCCCCCCCCCCCGGCCTGCTGTGACTGCACAGAATCAGACACGAGATCGCGATGCGTTGGCTGCTACAGTTTCCATTTGTACCACCCCCCACTGCCGTGCATGCATGCATGCCCCTGCCGCAGCCGCACAGTGTGACAGTAGACTGGATGGATGAAAACGCCGCCCACTTTTACCCCGCCGTCTCGCTCTTCACTCCTCACGGGTGCGAGTGGGTATGGTATGGGTACCCGCCAAAAAAAAAAAAAAAAAAGAGCTAGCGTGAGAGCGAAAGCACCAGCCACCAGAGAGGGCTTTGCAGTTTCCGAGCACTGTGGCTACCTGTCCTCCGCCTGCCGCCGGCGATCACCGTTCCGTGTATGGTCGCCACGAGTGAGTCACCCATCCCATCGTCCAGCTGTAATAAAGTTACCTCACTCTCACCATCCATCGCCCGCCCGCCCGCTCGATCTTGTTGTTGTTGTTGGTGTGGGTGGTGGTGTCTCCTCTCGCTTGTTTTCTTGCCGCGAAATGGTGACCGCGGCCGGAATGCGGGGGGGCGTCTCACCGCGACACCGCCTGCCGTATCCGGTCCGTGGCCGGCGTGCGATGCTGGCCAGCCTGTGCGTGTCCAGTCTCTTACTTTTACTGTCAGCCGGTAACACAGGCGAGAGGTGTCTGTTTTTTTTTTCACCCGGCTGCGGGCCGTGGGGGGGCTCGCGGTCGTCGTACGTGGCCCCGAAACACTACAAAACCCACCTACAAAACGCTCGCCGCGTCGTGTCGCGATCATTTCGACCGAGGCAGGCGTTTCGGTTCAATTCCCGAGCCAACCTCGCTCGCTCTACTGCGTGTGCCGGCCGCGCATGCCTCTGCGCTGCTGCGCGATGAAGTGCAGGGGGAGGAGTAGGGAGGAGGAGAAGCAGCAGCAGCAGCAGGCGGCGGTTGTCGCGTCGGCGGCGGTGCCGAGGCGCGGGCGCTGGTTCGACGGGGAGCATCAGCCGCCCGCGGCGTCGTCGTCGGCGGTGGCGGGGCGGGCGGGATGGAGGCTGCGGTCGTGCGCGGCGGCGGCGATCGCGGACTGCGTCGCGCTGGGGTGCTGCCCGTGCGCGGTCGTCGCGCTGCTGGGGATAGCGCTCGTCAGGGCGCCGCTCGCCGTGGGCCGCCGCCTCCGCAGGCGCAGGCTGTCGCTGCTGCGCAGGAAGCGGGTGCGCGACGTCGCGGCGTCCGCCAAGGGCGCCAAGGCGGCGGGGGCCGCGCCCGGCGCGGGAAGCGGGACGCTCCTGGACACGGCCGACGAACACGCCACCGTCGGCGCGGCGACGGCGCCGGTGCATCATCATCATCAGCAGCAGCAGGCCGAGGCGGAGGAGCTGGCGTGGCTGGAGGAGTTGTACCGGGTCGGCCACTGGGGCTTCGGCCGCGTCTCCTTCTCCGGGTCGGCGGGGAAAACCCCGTGACCACCGGCGCGAGGGGAGCCAGCCGCTACCCGCCAGCCGCACGAGTGGAGTGCCGTGCCGTGCCGGCGGCGGTTGCGGGGGGGGGAGAGCAGAGCAGGTGCACGTCCTCGTCTCGTCCGACGCTACGCGCTGCTGTAGGATTGATTGGTGCGCCGGTCCCGGGCGACGGGACGCGACGCGACGTGCCGACGTGGCTGATTGGTTTTGATGGCCTCGTCGTCGTCTCTCTAGGAGCGGGGTACATGTAAAGATCTCTTGCCGGACCTTGTCGGGTGCACGGCAACGTTTGGCGCCTAGCTAGTTTGGGCCCGGCCCTCTTGGTGCGCGGCCGCGGCCTCTTGGCCCGTGGGCGTGGCCGTGTGGGTGGGAGAGTAACGTAGCGTAGCGTAGGGGAAGTGTAGTGTAAAATGGTGGTTCGGAACTGGACGGGAAGGCCTTTCTAGCATGCACCCGTTGCACGGACCACGGTGTGAAAAGTGGCCTTTGTGTTCGTGCGGCTGGGGAACAAATTGTTTCTGTCGACTCATTTGGCTTCTTCTGTTGCGTTCTGTTTGCTTTTGATAATCTCTAATTTTCTATCTACTGGTTCTACTACTACAATATGACTAACTAGTACACTGTGCAGTTGAGAAGCATAAAACTATAAAAGTACTACTCCGATCCGTCCAATAATTTCGAAATGAAATCAAACACTGGATTTTTTTTTCCCCAAAAGGTAATAGAGGAAGTTGGAAAGAAATAATATCGGCCCAAGTCGAAGCGAGAGAGATGGTCCAGAATTTTGGCCCATTAACTTGAAGATGAGGGAGGCCGGCCATCTAGGCCTTGTTTAGTTCTTAAAAAAATTTACAAAAAATTTCAGATTTCTCGTCACATCGAATCTTTAGACGTATGCATTGAGTATTAAATATAGATAAAAATGAAAACTAATTGCACAGTTTAGTCGGAATTGACGAGACAAATCTTTTGAGCCTAATTAGTCCATAATTAGATAATATTTGTCAAATACAGACGAAAGTGTTATTATTCCTATTTTGCAATTTTTTTTGGAAGTAAACAAGACCCTAGCCATATTAGGTTTTGCTAAAAAAATACCTAGCCGTATAGGTCAAGCAAATAGCCCTTCTGTTCCACTACGCAAAAACCTTACGGAGCAAGCAGCCCTATGCCCTTTTTTCTAAAAGGGCTGCAAAAGCTTTGGCATTAATTTTATTAGACGAAGAAAAAAAACAATTTACAGGCCTATGATTTGGCCAAGAACAAGAAACATAGAACTATCACTACACACTACTAGAGCCCCAACCAACGAAAAAAACACAACCATTAGGAACAGGAAAAGAAAACAACAACCAAAAGAAAACACCTGAACACCAAACCAAAGCTTAACTGAGAAGCCAGGAAAACAGACACCCTAAGCCTACTAAACCCTCTCTGGACTAATTAACATACGCCAAATAATGTTGTCAAATGTCATATTTGCAAAGATACGTCATTTATCTTGGTTGTGTGTTTTGTTGATGGAAGGTTCTTCTCTTTTCTTTTCTTTCCACATATTCCACTAGAAGTATATCATGATCCCATCAAATTTTTTTCTCTGTGTTTTCTCAATCTTCATCCTACATTTGCACCAGAATTTGTATAAAGATCCGAAGACGTCTATGTTGTCCGGAATGGACATTCCAAGCCACTGTTTGAAGAGATTCCAAACTTCCTTAGTGAATGGACAATCCTTGCATTGTTGAGTTGGGTTTTCGTGATCAATACGGCATAGCTTGCAAATTGTACTAGTGCTACAAAGTTGTTGATTAATGCAGCAACACAAGTGCAAGCAAATAAAGAGGATGCAATGCCACTATGCAAGTGCAACATTATTCTTTTTACCCGTTATGTGATACAACTCTAACACCGGGCAGAGCTGGGGAACTTTCACGACTAAGACGAATTAAATGCTATAGTCTCAATTAAATTTTATCACATCAACCAAGCACCAAGTAACAAGAGCAAAGCAGGAGTGACTTGACCCGATCGACCACCTCCTACTTCCCCAGCACCGAACACTCCGAGTGGGTAGTGCCAGTGGTAGTTGAGTGAACGATGTGTATAGGTGTACAAAAAAGCCTACGAGGAACAGACGAGCAGTGCAAAAGGATAAGAAAAGGCACATGATGAGTCGCATCGCATTCGCATCCATCCGACTGCTGGCCTGCTGCACTCCATTCCACTTGGGATCGGCGGCATTCCCTTGCGTTGCTGCTCTCCAGCTTGGCTGCATTCCAGTTGTCCTACTCCATCGCCGGCCTCCGCCACATGTCATCGCCACTCGCCAGGCCTGGCCCGCTCACCCACCGGCCACTCCAGCTTCCTCCACTCACTGCCAAGTGGACCGGGGTTCGTAACAGGACCCACCTGTGCCGGTCGGAAACGGCCCGACGCGCAAAAGCGCCAATGGCCCCCGCTCGCGTCGCGCGCGCATCTGCCGTTACCCTCTTCCTCGCCCGACCTTTATTTCCGCGCGGGCGCACGACGAGCTCTGCTCCACCAGATCACGACGGCCCAGCCAAGCTGGCCGCCATGCCCGACACCGAAAGCGACCATCGCCGCGGCGACGCTGCCGTCGCCCGCCTGGCTCTCGTTGCACCTCCCGCTGCACCGGCCAGCAGCAGCTGTGCCACTGCCACTGCCATTGCCACCGCCAGTGACCAGGACGAGGAGGACGGATTCACCTTCGCCGCCGTCGACGACTCCATCATCCTGCACCTGCAGGACGCCGATGGCGCGTTCCCAGCAGATGCCCGGATCGGCAGTCCCGTGTACCCCGTCTTTGGCCGCCCACGGTGGTCGACGCCGAAGGAGCAGCAGCGGCAACAGGACGACGACGAGGAGGGCCCCGGCGCCGCTGGCACGGCCACCGTGCGGGCGCCGCTAGGGCGGCTCCTCCTGGAGGAGCCGTGGTGCGACAACGCCGACGCCGAGCTCGACGGTGCGCCGGCAGAGACCTACTGCCTGTGGTCCCCCGGGGCTTCGCCGCCGCCGCCAGCAGGATCGACGACTCGGCGGGCGTCCCCCGCGCGCTGCCGGAAGAGCGGATCCAGGGGCGGCGGCAAGTCGTCGTCGTCGTTCCTCCCGTGCAAGCAGGATCTTGTGGAGCTGGTTGCAAGCGTCGTCACGTGCCGGCGGAGCTGCTACCTGTTCTGAAACACAACTTCCATGTTGTTTTTACAGTCTTGTTAGTTGTTACTCCTGTACTAGTTTACCTTTAAGTTGTTTAATTTTATTCTTGTTGCTCGGTAAAGATTTGACGTGACGCATGTAGGAGTAATTGACTTGATGAGTTTTCAAGTAATAATTCCTTCCTTTCGAAATATATATAAGTCAGTCTAGGAAACTGTCTGAAGTTAACTTTGTTTTTAACATATATAAAGTTTTAAATATAGGTCGACAACACAAGATTAGAAATTTTATTTCTGACCTCATTATGAAAACCAGTTACTGTCTGAAGTAATATATACTAATTATTTCCGTTTAAGCTAATATATATTTTTATAGATATGGTGAAAACTAACATATATAAGTGATAAGTCGATGACAACAAACTGTTTTCCACACACGTAGGTCATGACCAAGAAAAAAAAACGGTTGGGTGCGGGATTGCTGAAGCCCAAGATGCAGGGTCATAATGGGTTGGGCCGGGTACTCCATAAAATACCAGTCTAGTAAATGGTCATCATCTTCCACTAAAAAAAAAGTAAATGGTCATGATCTTCCTTCTTTTAAGGTAATATAGGTCAATGCGATCCACTAAAAAAAAGTAAAGTAAAGGTCAATGCGAGCTTTATAGTCTTAGAAAAAAATCGAAATGAGTGTCGCAATGGGGAAAGTGAAGTAGAATAAAAGAGTGTTTCTCGCTGCAAGCACCCCAACCCATTTCACTAACGACCGTTATTACTCTCCCCAAGATAATTTTTGTGAAACAGTAGAAATATGGAAAACAATTTGTGATTTGAAAATAAAACTGGGAAGAGTGGCCAAACTGGCGCGCGCACTTGCCTACTCTTTGTGTATATAATTTTATTTTATTACAAAGTGTTCGCCGTATTTACCACGTTTTCAGTCTGGTGCTAGTGCGTGGGCATCACCGCGCGTTCTGCAGGTGGGCTGCTGGCGGCGCCCATATTATTGTGTGCCGCCCACGAGGTGTGGGCTGTTCTTCACCCTCCCACTGCACGTCTGCACACTAACCCGCGGCCACGTCGGTATCTCACTTCGAAACCTGATCCAAATTAAACCGACGCTGGTTCCGTGAAGAGAAAAATTGGGCGGGCATGTGTAGTATATCCCATCCCATGGAGACACTGTCAAGTGTCATGAATTCATAGTACGTACGTGTCCATACAAAGAGATTTACGTGTCCATACAACGAGATTTTGTTTCTTTGTCATTTCTTATTCTGAATTCACCTAACAATCCTATGCATTTAATGTTTATGCATTGACATGCATGTGCAGTGAATTCGCGATGTGCGATATGTACTCGTAGCGACTTCGTGCCGATTTTTTCCAGATAATCCGTTCCGTTGAGGCCCTTGATGCACGCTCGATCGCACTAGCCAAAGGCAAAGCGCGTAACCACTCCATGTCCATCCCACGGAAAGTTAACGTACGCCCGATGATGCTGCGATCGGCGATTCAGCGGTCAAGATTATCCCATCAGCTGATCGCACCATCCAATGCCTCGATGCGATATGATCGGCGCGCGCGTATAAAAACGAGCCGCCCGGCGCCGAGGAGCGTCCAGCCACCGCACCCCTCCCGACCATGGGACGCGGCAGTGCCCTGCTGCTGAGTCGTCGTCGTCGTCGTCGTCCGAGCACGGAGACCGAACGCCAGCAGTAGCTAGCAACATGCGCAGGACTACGGACGGCGGTGACGACTTCACCTTCGCCGCCGCCCAGCCACCACCTCGTCTACTATCTGCAGTCGGCGGCGGCGGCGGGTGCATGGGCCCGCCGCTGCTGTACCCAATCTTCGGCCGGCCGAGGTCCCCGCCGCGGGCTTCTCCGGCCCCGGAGCTGGAGACGGCCACCGCGCGGGTTCCGCTAGGACGGCTTCTACTGGTGGACAGGGATCCGTCGCCCTCGCCGCCGCCAGCGCCAGCGCCCGCGCCCGCGGACGACGTCGTCGACGACGAAGGCCTCGACTCGGTGCCGGCGGAGATGTTCTGCCCCTGGTCTCCCGGGTGGTCGGCGTCGGCCGCGGCGGCGGCGTCCTCCCCGGCGCGGTGCAAGAAGAGCGGCTCAACGGGGTCCGTGCTCCGGTGGCGGCCCCGGCTCGTCGTCGGGCGCAGCCAGAGCGACGGCAAGGAGAAGTTCGTCTTCTTCAGCGCCGCCTCCTCCGGCGGGTCGTTCGGGCGCCGGAACCAGAAGGGGCGAGGTGCCGTGGAGGGTGCCAACGGCGCTGCCAGCGCCGGCTCCGCCGGAGCTGGTGCTGCCCACGCCTGGAGCTACTACGTCAAGAACAATAACGGCGGTGGCGCACGCCGGAGGTCGTTCCTGCCGTACAAGCAGGACCTCGTCGGGCTGTTCGCCAACGCCGCCGTGTTCCGCCGGAGCTACCTCCCGTTCTGATATACACACCCAGCCGCATATACGTATACACTCACCCAGCTCACATATACTAGCTGGTACGTATATGTGAGCGATTGGTAACTTTTTGGCTGGCTTGTTTAATTATTTGCTGGTAATCATCAGTTTACTGCAGTGTAACACACAGGGCTCGATGACAGCTTATACTTGTGTAGCCGGCCGGTCAGCCGTGAAGTGTGTGTACTGTGCACACTCCAATAGTGCATTTTATTCAGCATATATTCTTAGGTTTTTGTGTGATGTTCTGCTTGTAGAGCAGGTGGTATATATATATTGGATTATGTATCTCAGTATTTGGTTACGAGACAGCTGTTCTTGTTCTTGGTGACAAAAGGGAAAAAGTGGAGTTAGAGAATCCTCTTTACTTACTTTTTTGTTTTTTTTTAATCCGAGTTGCTAGCGATGCTCTACCTATACTATCTGATCCATGACTACTCGTCGTGCCTGTGCTTTGTGTACGTAAGCAGGCGCCTACTAGCAGCTACTGTACGTACGGGTCCTTATTGACCTACTGTTAGTTGCCTGACGACGTACTGCAATACGAAGCTCAGAGGTGATTAGCAGACTGCTTAACTAAGAGATGCATGGTGCATACCCAACGTATGTATAAATTAACCACCATCCATTTCCAGTTTCCTCCGCACAACCACATTCTCCGAGATGAAGTAATTTTAGGTTTGAACCAAATCAAACTTTCTTAATTAAGCTTGACTACAGTGATATATACTCATACGTTCAAATAGATTTATTAGATATATAATATTATAATTAATTTGGTAATATTAATTCGATATCTAATTTTTTATATAAATTTGATCCGACCGAGAGTTATTTGACTACTCAACAGTGAGAATTTTTTTTTTGTTCTCGTTTTTGGACGGTGGGAGTAGAAAAGAAGTAGAGTAGATCAATTAATTGTTCCTTCAAATGGAATGTCACGTACCCTCATAAAACTCACAACATGTTTGCTTGAGTTTATCTACGGAATTTATCAGTTATTCAACAATATTTTTCTTTCGCAACAAATCACTGAATATTACTCTCAGCCATAGCTTACAATATATATACAAAGGAATCAAGGAAATAAATAAAGTTGGAGTCGTTTTCCCTAGTCCTGCGTACGTGCAGCGAGCACATTTGCCATGATGCTGCCTGCATCACAATGTCGACCGTCCCCGTCGTCCCTCACAGCTACGCAGGCGGCCGGCAGAGTGTCGTCGTCGTCGAAGTCGAGGTCGACTGAAGCGGTCAAGCAGCAGTACGTAGCACTGTGTACCACTTGAGCTTGCACTCACCTTTCACAGGCCACACGGCCGGCCATTAGCGCTGACGACGAGAGCGATCCGATCGACTGCATGGCTGCTCTCCCATGCGATGCCGATCCATTAATCTAGTGGTGGCCCCGGGGCCGGCGGCGTGATTAGGAAGCCTGCAGGTTATGTGGTGCGAAGGCTGGGCGCGTGCCGTTAATGCCAGGGCCCAGACGCGGACCCGTCACGCGACCCTAAAACGATGGCGCGAGCGCGCCTGTCCTAGCCTCCTAGTCCTAGCTGTGTGCAGTGTCCTCGATCAGTTGCGTCGCCCCCCGGTTTGCTTTTGCTTTGTTCGTCGCGGCACGCCACCTAGGAATTCATCAGATCATGTGCGTCACGTACGCTCTGGATCGGGAGGAACCGCCTGCCGAGCGAGAGAGATAGACGGGGTCGATCTGTAGCCAAGAAGAAAAAAGAGCTGCGGAACTCTGGCAGACGCGACGCGATGACCAATGCGAATCATCGCCGTTCGCCAACGCTACATGCGCCGTACCGTACCAGCTGCGGTCTGTGGAGATCACTCTCTAGCGCCATCTAGTCTAGAGGATTTGGATAAAAAGAAAAAAAAGGGTATCCTTCTCGAGCACAGTCTATAAAAATCTCGCTTTCTATGGAAGTTTATAAATAAATCATATCATCCATCCATTTTCCAAAAACAATATAATTTTGGATTTAGAAACAAGTCATTTTTTTTAAAAGAAAAGTCTCGACCAAGTTTATAAAAAAAAAGTATCAAGATTCATGTCTTCAGATAGATTTAATATGAAAACATATTCCACATTTAAGCAAATATTTTTTTGACAGAAGTAATCAAATAAGTTTTAATCAATATCATAGATGTTACTCCCTTCATCCCAAATTGTAAGTCATTCCAAGAATGTTGGAGAATTAAAACATCTCAACTTTGACTAAAATTATATAAAGATAATTATAAAGATTTATAACATTAAATAGGTATAATATAAAAATATAATTAATGAACATTGTAACGATACTAAGTCAAATTTGAGATAGTTAACTTTTCAAGATTCTTGAAATGATTTATAGATGGAGTACTAGTTTTTAGATTCAATCATCCTTAAATAATTTGCCGATTCGACTAGCTGAATTTTTCGGCCGGTGATGATACTAATGCTAATTTGTTGTGAGATAGCTGAAAAGTAGTGTTGATAAAGTGAATAGGGATCTTCTCTCCGTGGAGATGGCCTACCTTAAACACTGTTCCATGGCTTGAGTACTCGAACGATGATGATTGCATTTTTTTACTTATTATAGGGAGTACTACACTACACGGCATAGAAAATCGGAGAAAAACCGCGTGACATGTTCTATGTACTTGCTGCTTAGTCATTTCCTCTCCGCGGACATCATTTTCGGTCGCTCCTTTCCGAGATTTTCTGATGCAAAACTTTAGCAAGTGACTATAAAGCAAAGTAGCAAACTAGTTTCCCAGCCCCCCCCCCCCCCCCCCCCCCTTTTTTTTTTTCTCCAGATAGATATATTGTCGCGCGTAACGGGACATCTCCTTCAGTCCTCTCCTTTTCTGCAACTGTTTTTTTCCCGATTTCCACGACAAGCTCTAGATAATGTAGGTAGGATAGTAACCCCAGCGATCTATGGCACGTCACGGGTCACGGCATAGCTATCACATTGATCCCTGTTGTGTTCCGGGATCGCACCTAGGATTGCAATTGCAACGATGCCAACTGCTCCAGCATAAAAGCCAGCACGTATTTTTTTTTTGGTCAAAAAGGTTTAGGTGATCTGTGATATCAGCAAGTTCATTCATTCATCGACCTGCAGTTCCCTTCCCTGGATGGTCATCTGATGAACATCTCGTATTAATAAGGTAGGCCATCTATAAACTCTAAAGCACTATAGGATGCGTACATGCTATAGCGCACACAGGAAATGCGGACGACGGCATTACGGCAACCTGGACACCCATTTTCCACCAGACAAAGAGAGAGTGAGATCTACAGGCATGAATTATGTACAACGAACGAATCCCGTGGCAGGCGAAAATGCTAAGACGCCTTGTGTATTTGCGCCTCTGCACCTAAGTGAGAAACTGAGGCTATGGTACAGAAGAACCTGGGTTTACTAGGATTCGTCAGCCTTCGGTTCCAGGACCACAGGGATCTTCTCTTTATGATCGCCACGCAAGACTTCCACGGTCACCTTAAACACCATGTAACTCAGTGTCTTAGCAACGGTCAAGCACGTCAAATTTCTTCTTTTGTAGGAATAAACATGTATAGGTAAGAAAGCAAAATCTTACCGTTTCCCCAACTTTACACTGATCCAATATCCGATACAAGTCGCTTCCGTTTGTTACCTTTGTACCATTCACAGAGGTAATTATATCACCCAGGATAAGCCGGCCATAGGGATCTCGTTTGGTTGATTGCAGACCCTGATCAAAACGACATGAGAAGTAGAACTTTTAGCCACAGTAGCTGTATGATGCAAAGACGTGATTTATAAATGCATTACGTTAGACAAAAGTACAGAAGAAGGAAAATTTCTTTGAAAAAATAGCTTTTCATGTCCAGTTTGTTTTCTGAGCTGCCCTTAGTTCCAAACACGCATGAAAAATTAACAGAAGCTACAATCTAGTGTATTAATAAATAATAGCTCAAGGTTTTCCCATGGTTGGATGTGTTGTAACTAGGCATAGAGAATGTATAATCTGAAAAATAATATAGTACAGAACTCAAAAGTGAAACTGAAGCATAATTATAGCATGCCCCGAGAAATCCCTGCTTTCAAGTTAAGTCATTACCAAATCAGGAAATACAAAAGGAATCTCACCGCTTTGCCAGCTGGTCCGTTTGGAGGAGCATCCAAGACAAGCACTCCACTTAATCCAAGCTGCTCTACAGATTGATCAGGGGCAAACTTTATTCCCAAAATAGGTCTGGTCACCTTGCCAAATTTTATAAGTTGGTCCACAATGCCCCCAACCTGAAAATAGGGTATTATTTGTGTCGTTGTCAAAACATGTGAGTTAACTGCAAGGAAGAATGAAACAAAACTAAAGTGAATTTAGGCACTGACTTGAGTGAACTACTACTGTCGACAGATTTTTAGAAAACAGAGTTGAAAATGTACATACTGTATCAACTGGAATGGAAAACCCAACGCCAGATGATGCTCCTGAGGGTGAGTATATAGCTGTGTTTACACCTATCAAGTTTCCAGAACTATCAAGGAGTGGACCACCACTGTTACCAGGGTTGATAGCAGCATCAGTCTGTATCACATCTTGTATAGGACGTCCCGTGGCAGCTGAACTGATTTCTCGACGCAATCCACTAGGGGCATCAGCATAAACAGAAAAACAGAGTCTCAGTGCATTCCGATATGAATCAGACAAATATGAATCAGCTTAACAAACAATGTTCCACCTGATAACACCTGTTGTAAGAGTGTGGTCAAGGCCAAACTGCAAACACAAAAAGTAATAAATGTTTTAGACTATAGGTAAATTGGTAATAACTCTGCAATCATTATCGAAAGAACTCGCCCTTGTTATTGAAGTTCAATAATTTTCCTAGCCGAGCTAAGATCATATCGTTCCACACAGGAATTGTGTCAAACTCTGGTCTGTGGAGCGCGGACACATAAACAATACACATCATTTTTCTATATGATCATATTCTTGTTTGCTGCAACTCTGGTATGTTATTACTTATTACCTTTAAACACTACCTAACAACATATTCATGAAACAAGAACAGCAGTAGTCTATGCAAATGTTATCATGGATCAAGAATTCAAGGTTAAAATAAGAAAAAAAAATCAGGAATACTAGTAGCAAGTACATAAAAAGTTAGAGCACCAACCAAAAGCTAAGATACCACATCTATCTCTAACTTCTAAGGTAGAAAACCAACCATGTTGTACACATAATCTCATTGTATTATAAGCAACACAACAAGAAGAAAGGTGTTATTAGCACTCACTGGGTTTCCAATGGCATATACTTTCTGACCAACCAGTAGGTCTGCTGACACACCAACAGGTATAGGTCTTAGTTTATCCTTTGGTGCTTTGATACGCAAAACAGCAACATCCTTGTCCTGGTCAAATCCAACAACTTGCGCTTCATACACTGACTGATCAGCAAGTGTGACCCTGCATAAAACTATCAGTTGTAACCTCACTTCACCATTACATATCTATAGGCATCATCGACATCTAAAAGACACCGGAAAAAAATATATAAACAAATATGGATGTTTTGCATTCGTGTATCAGACCATGTGGAGATCATTTGACATTAGCAGTGAGATGACACAACTGCAGAGCATTGCCAACTAACACAAAAACGTGGTTAGAAAAAGTCAGAAGTTTATGTCATTGATAGCCTGAAGAATTAGTTCTTTTGCATTAAAATACTCAAAATGTAGTGTTAAGTTTCACTTCTTGAAATTGGGATGCAAGGAACTTCTAGAGTAAGCAGTACCTTTTCTAAAATTGTAATGCAGATGGCATTGCATAACTTCTAACAACCAGATAGTGAAGCTGTTGAACAAGTGTCATGTTGCTTCTGCTACACTAAAATATCGGCCTTTTGGACAAGTACTCCGACCAGGTCTTCTAGGGAGCCAAATTGATAATGAACCATTACTAATGGGTCCTGTTTGTAGTTTGCTGGGTATTGTCAATCAGTAATTGCGCTGCCACAGCTTACCAACACCACAACTCCTTTCCCCCCACTCTGTCCACTTGAAATTATTGGAAGACTAGAGCATATTTTAATGAAACACCAGCGACCCTAACCTTTAATACTAGAATTGACAAGCTTTGATGTTTGATCTGAGCAAAGGAAGCGTAGTAGGAAAGCATCCAGCCTCCGAACCAACCTGAGGTCTGACGCGCCACGAATGACATGGAAATTGGTGACGATGTGGCCACTCTTATCCCAGACAAAGCCCGACCCGGACCCCTGTGGCACCTCTAGCACGTCGAGGGTGAACGCGTCCTGCCTGCACACGAAGTACGCGGAAGAGATTAGAGCATCCTCGAGCCTCTGGTTGCAATCCGGAGGAGCTGAGGGCTCCCGAGTTCAGACACACGACGCAGAGGCCAGGGGACTGGTCGGGAGGGGCAGCCACGGAACGACGGGGAGGCCCACCTGACGGCGAGGTTGGTGATGTAGACGACGGAGGGCGTGTTCTCTTGGAAGAGGCGCACGGTGGCGAGCTCGTCCGCCTGCAGCTTCCGGGGCGTGGAGACCACGAACGCGGATGCCGCGCCGGCGTCGCCGAGGACGAGCGACGCGGAGGCGAGCGCGACGATGAGGGAGCCCGCGGCCGACGACAGCAGCCGGCCCGCGGTCTCTCCGGGGACCAGCGAGCCGAGCCGCCGCGCCCACGGCCACGGCGAGGAGGCGGAGGCGGGCGCGGGCGCGGGCGCCGGCTTGGTGGCCGCGGCGCGCGCGAGGTGCCTGAGGAAATGACGCGGGCGACGTGGCGGCGGGAGCGGGGAGAGGAAGCAGGCGGCGGCAGAGGAGGACGCGGCGGCGGCGGCGGCGGCCATTGGGCTGCTGTTGCTTGTGCTTGCGGGGCAAGGGGAGTGGAGCGAGCCCAGCCGCCCGCGGCCGCGGGTGTTTGGACGATGATGAGTGGTCGAGTGGATGCGCTGCGTTGCTGCCTCTGGTGCTGCTTGCTTGGCGCTTTCCTACTGGCTCGTCTCGCTTCTTCTTGTCAGCTCGCGACTCGTGTTTCCTTTCCTTTCCTTTCGTGCTGCTTCGGGTCGAGTCGTGGCGACGGCGCCCGGCGCGAAACGGAACGGAACGGAACTTCCCCCAACCGTCCCCAATGGTCCCATGATGCATCATGGAATTGGTGGATGCTTCTCGAGGCCTCTTCAAGGTTTGCATTGTAGTAGGACAGTAGGAGCATCGATAATGGCTTAACTTAATCACTGATTGACGAGTATCACTGTGGAGCCTATACCGTGTTAGGGGCTGGACGTTCTGTCGTAAGCCTCTCGTTCGTGCACCGCCACTGATTCACCAAATGCGCCCAAATAATTGTGTGTCAAATTGCAATACATGTACAACTATCTCGTTCTGATAGCGTTCTTGTCGTTTTGTTTCATATTTTCGCCGTGCTTTCTAGATTAGCCAACCGAAATACAGATTCGATCAACCAATTAAACAAACAGAGCAAATGAGCTGATGAAATAGAAGTACTAATGAACTGAGAACAAGTAAGCGATCAGCAAAGAACCAAGAGTCCAGGAAGCAGCAATGGCCACGGGCCGGGCACTTGCCTGCTGAGTATTCAAAGTGGAAGTAGAGTGATTGTGTTCAGTGGTCATATGTGCGCACGGGGCTGCGGAGAGTTTGGAACCCACAGGAGCCCCGGAAATACACACCAGTGGTCAACCCGAATAGAGTAACTGTTTGCTTAGCCCAAGTATTGTTGTTTTCTAAGAGCAACTCGAAGAATATTTTTATACTTTTCTTAATCGGCAAGAATAGAAATTGAGGTAGAAAATATCCTCCAATGTAATTAGAGGTTCAAATATAGTCATGTTCCCAAGGATACACATAAGATATATAGAAACTCTCTTTTTTTAGAAAGGCGGAGGGTGGAAATTTATAGAGAGTGATTTTTATTCAAATGACTCTCTAGATAATGATTTAGAATGTGAGTTTGAAAAAAAAGACTCTTGACAAGGATTTTACTTGTGCGTAAAAGGTCATTTGGCGTTGAACTATTATTTGGGTCCTGGTCTCTTTCTCAAATCTCACAATTAAACAAGCTTATCTGCCTCAATGATCAACGATGAAAGCCGTTTCAATTATCTCTTTGTCTCTGTTAGAAGTGGTTTTCAAGACAATTTCATATTTTGTTAATTAAAAAAATTGGTAAACAACTGGTAAGGCTTTTTAAACCATAAAAAGTATCTTTACGATCCTAAAATTTAAAGAAAAAAAGTACAGGGACAAGTTAGACCACGATGATCCAAATAAAATGTTTAAAGTTTTGAAAATATATCTAGAAGCTTTCAAAAAATAGATTTAACTATAGGAAAATGAAAATATCTAAAAGAAATTCTAAATTAATGCCTAAACACAACAAGAAAAAAGAAACGCAATATGCGTTTATGCTGAATGCATTCTTGATGGTTGCATCTATTATTTTTTGTTGACAAAAGTTTTCAGAATTAAATTAGACATCAATTTTTTAATTTTTAATATTTTTTTTTTGGATATTTTTTCATTTTTCGAGAGCTAAATAATACTAGTTTAAATAATAGTTTACAAATAATATTTTTATAAGGTATAAATATTTTATTTGAGTTGATCGTGTCCCAATCTATCCACTAAATCTTTCTCAAAAAAATTTATAAGCCTTAGAGACATTTTTTGCGGTTTATTAAAAACTTTATTAGGTGTTTAGCAATATTTTTTAAAGAAAAGTATAGAACCACTTCTAATCATCTTAATAAAATTTTAAATAATTTAATTTGGTCTAGACCTAAAATTGTCTCTCTTTTTTTCAATTCAGAATTGCCTTTTTGAGCATGCAAATGTCTCCAATTTTGAACTTAGCTGGACTGAATTGCGCCTTTCCCGTCGTTGCTAAACACTGCCACAGTCGGTCGAGCAGAGCGGCACGGCGAGCACGTGCGAGGCTGCGACGGCGAGGAGGTCTCCAGCTCCAGCTCCAACCCGCCTGTGCGGCTGTGCGCGAGGCGAGCCACGTGCGGGACGCAGCGGTGGCATCAAGACATCCAGTGGCCCGGGGATACGGTGGCGGCGCGGCGACCACGTGCGAGGCGGCGGCTGGTAAACGACACATCCCTATCCCCAAATCTCTGGCGCAGCACGCACTCGTCTTGTCAGCCGTTCGATCTGACAAACCTGCGACGAGGATCGTTGGATCTCATAACGAACCGTTGGCCGGCGGCCCCTCGCAGGCCGCTCGCTGCTCGCCCGATCCCCACCACTCTTTGGTGGCCACGCCACGCGCGCCGGCTTCTCCTTCCGCTTCCGGCCTCCGTCTCGTGTCTCGTCTCCGATTCCCCGCGATGGTATCCTACCATCCTTCCCTGTCTCTGCTCCGCCCATCCGTCCTCACCGCCCGGGCCAGCGTCATCGGCCGGTGCTCCACACCCAACGCCTTCGTGTCCATCCCCGTCGTCTCTGCGGCGCCCCTTCGCCTGCGGCCTCTGCTGCGCGCCGCCGCCGGTGGAGCAGCCTCGCCGGTAACGTCCAAACCGAGACCACCCCTCGCCTCAAGTTACACGCTACTCGCTACTCCTAGGGGTATGCTTCGGTCGAGTTGTAAATGCCTGCTTGCTCGGCTGCTCCGCAGGTCGGTGGTAATGGAGGCAAACGCGCTGTTCCGCCTTCCGCGCTGCTCATCAACTTCGCGCGTAGCAACTTCCTCCCGCTTGGTGAGTTCAGTTTCTACGCGATCCCAGCTGATTCTTAATCGCGTATCCATGGGCGAGTTTTTACTGCTGTTTGCGTAGGTAATGCGATGCTTGCCTGCTTAAAAAGAGTGCCGTTTCCCTAATGGTGCAGCAGCTGGTGGGCTTCTGTACTCCATGACCCAATTCGGGCACAATTGACAATGGTTCAATGCATCTATTAGCTCCAAATCCCAAATAGCCTTTGTATCTCATCCTGAAATTTTACTGTAGACAGCAGAAATATAGTGGAGCAGCGACAGATGGGTTTGTTTCTGAAATGCAGAAAGTTTTGGTGTAAATCAAGGATGATCTGATGTTAAATGACTGAAGTTGCTCTATAGAGATTATTATGCCTATACTTGATTTTCAGTTTATTGCTATGTAGTTGACAAAAGCATGCAAATGTCTCCGGTTTTGAATTTACGTGGACTGATTTGCATCTTTCCCATTGTTAAGCTCTCATTAGTGGGGTCATACTCGGTCTCCTAGATCCTACTCTTGGATGCCTTGCTCACGAATACTCCCTGTCGAAGTTCAGCACTTTTGGGATATTCGTTATGTCAGGTTCGGTTACTTAACCTATTCGTGTGAATCCTTGTGCTGTTACTTCTGTAAGCTAATAGTTTCCTATGGCTTCATAGGACTGACCCTGCGAACTAAGGAGCTTGGTACAGCATTAGAAGCTTGGCCTGCTGCATTATATGGACTAGTATGACCTTATGTTTATTTTGTGGCTGTCGGACTTGCATGCTCTAATACTGCTCTTTGGTCATAACTGTAAATATCTCAATCCCGTTTTGAACCAAGATATAATTTCAGGAAATTCCATAGCATTTATTTGTTTACCAGGAGTATAATTGCCTTTCTGGTTGTTTCTGGAGATGCCAATTCCCTACTTCTATTGGTCATTCAAGCACCCTCAATAAGTTTGCTAACATCTTATTTTACTGTGTATAATTTCAGGGATCTATTTTGCTGCTTACACCCTTTGTTTCTCAATTTATCATGCAAGTTCAGTTCTTCCCTCGTGAATTTATCACTGGTAAATGGGTCAAGCACATGTATGCTTTTCTGATGGATTTCTGTTCTCATTCTGTCATTTCTTATTGCCATGGGTTACCTCATACATCTGTGCTGCTTGTAGCTTGTATGCTTGACATATTTTGCATCTTACAGGATTAGCTATATTTTGCTGCATGCCAACAACATTATCAAGTGGAGTCATACTAACACAGGTACTACTTATCCCCAAGTATCTACTAACATTTAATACTACACATAGTTTCTTATATGGCTAGACTAGCATTACAATCTAATATATCTTTTCTACTATGCAGCTTGTTGGTGGTAATTCTGCACTAGCTCTTGCAATGACAGTTTCATCCAATTTACTTGGCATTATAATTGTAAGCAAGGCTTTACTCTATTTTTTTTTATTTATGTGCAAATGGCATCAGTGACTAGGCAAATCCACTCAATACGAAATTATAGGCTTAGCTTGGTTGTAAAATCCACTCAGTGACACAGGACACAGCTTTGATCCGAAGTCATTGAACATAAAATGCTGATGGATCCATAGCAAGGTTTACTTTTTATGTCTTCCAAAGCTGAGTTTGATTGAAATCATGTGTTTTTTTTTGTTTTACATGTCAAGTGAATATCCACTTACATGATAGTTTCTTAAATATAATCGATCAGTCTGCAGACATGTAAATGAATTGGATTATAGATAAAAAAAAATGCACTGTGATGAATCTCTTCTCTTAAGCTTGGCATGGACATGTTCTGTTCCAGATGTTTAGTGTATTCATCTGAGTTTAGACTGGTTACTCACATTAGCCCTGCTAATTTCTGCGTGAGTCAAATAGTAGTAATATAAGTTAACTGCGGCCTGAACCCAAGACCATCCACTGTTTAAAAACATAAGGGGCATCTTGTTTCATTAGGACAAGGCTTTGACCTATAATTACTCCATTAATATGTCATTTATGTGATACAAAAACGTAATCATAAGCATTTTTTAATAGGAATCTGGTAACATCAATTTGGTGCCAGAAAGTTATGTATTAAACTACTAATAAAGTAATTACTGGTCAAAGGCTTGTCCTAACGAAACAAAATGCACCTTGTAATTTCAAACGGAGGATGTGTGGATTATAAGCCTGCCTAGTTTTCTATGTAAACTAACTTTTTGAAAGGCAAAAACCATTTCTATTCTGTGCACTCAGGTCATTCTTCTTTGTGATCATGGATTAGGTACCTCTTTCTCTTGCAAGATACATTGGCACTGGAGCTGGTGTGTCTTTGCCTACTGAGAAGTTATTTAGAAGTCTGGTCACCAGACTTCTAATCCCTCTTATTATAGGGAAGGTATGTGATTATTCATATCTTTGTACTCCACACTGCATCTCCGTGTTTCATCTCAATACAATAGGATCGCACCCATTATACGCAGACCTCCTTTCAGTTTAATATTTGGCAGTGAAAAACAAGAGGGTTCATTCTAAGTTTCATGTAACTGCCTTTCATGATTAATATAGTCTAGTAAACATGATTTGTGTGGTGGAAGTTTAGGAGTACAGTTTTGGCGAAGTCTGCATTTTCCTCTAGTAGATGTGAACTGAATCATCAGACTAATCAAAATGGTTTTTAGATTTGAACTACTCTATTTTAAGTGCTTGATAATGGTTTTCTGTTTTTAACTTTGGATTACGCTAATTGAATTTACCATCCCTCCCTATGTCTGTCTTAATACTATAGTGCAAGCCTGAAATAACTGAAGCTTCCTGGAAACACTCATGATGATTCATTCTTTGTCAGGTTGCTCGAGAAGCCTCAAAAGGTGTGCAGAATTTAATACCTTTCATTTATCGACAGTCCCTCCCCTCCAGGTTATGAATATTAATTGCCATTCGTGTATCTCTTATGTAGGTATTGCTGATTTTGTTGATAGAAACCAACAAGGATTTTCAGTTGGAAATGCAGTTCTTCTCAGCCTAGTATATCTCTAATTCAAAACATAAGTCAGTTGACATGTTCTTTATTTGCATGACTAGTCATCATTTGGCAAGTACATTTGTTTGTTTTATTGAACTGTTATATTCTACACAGGTAGGTAATAGAACTGCATCAAGCAATGCTAACTTGAGCTTACAAAAAATAAAAATGAAAATTTATTGCTTGATTCATTGGTTGTTTCAGGTGCTCTATTTATTATGCTGCTTCTGTAGAAAATGTTGGTTGTAGACTTGTAGTCAGGCTAATTCATAGAGTGAAGAATTGTTCTCATTTTTTATAATACCAATAATATCTGGCTGATTCGTCCTTCAACTTGTCATGTTTTTGGGTTCATATGTAGTTTTTCCAAGGCAATCAGCCAGCTCCTTTTGGAGAAGCAAGGACAAGAGTGCAACTTAGAAGCTACGCATTCATAGACATAGACCTATCCATATTGAAGTTGAGCATTAGCAAGTGTTGAGTGGGCACTGCGTTGATCCAACCGTATAACAAGAATACTACAGAAGTCAACCTTCAAATTCAAATGAGCGAAACTGATAATATTTTTGTTTTGGAGAAAGATTTCTAGAGCTGCTCTTTAGATGGTGTTGCTTTGCAGTTTGTGTTCAATATATTACAAATTTGCATGTCTCTGATGTTTTGTTTTCAGTTCTGAAACATTTCATTTGACAGGTCCCATGGATTCAAATAAGTAGATCAAGATCACTAATCTTATCTGTTCAAGTGGAAGCTTTTGCTGCTGCTATTACTGTTGGAGTGTATGTTTACCTTCTGAGCTTATCATAATGAGAATGTTTGTAGATCTTGTTATGTGGATATCGAACAAATTCTTAAGGGAGGATGAAATTCATTTTTGCCTAAAAAAAACTTGACCTGTGGGGGTAAGACAACTCTGGGCATTGCATTAAGACAACTCACCTACTGTTATTCAGTATTATTGGTACATATAACATTATTCTGTCATTGCGGTGCTGTGTTGGATTGTGACACTCGCTATTCGGATTCACAGCCTTACTGAGTAATCAACAATCGAGTCGAGTCAATACTCTCTGTCCCGATAAGAAGGAAACAAATTAACAAGGATTACCCTGCTTCAATGGTTCTTAACAGTTTTTTTTTTTTAAATCTAGCTTGCTTGTCGATAGTGCTGGATAGTCTTTTCCTTTTCGTTTTACCTCCCGTACAAACTGCAGCTTGTCTTTGAATTTAGCTAAACCTTAATATCTAACAGGAGAACATTTGTTGTCACAGGCTTATACATCTTGCACTGTTGGCTTTCAACATTGCAATGTTGCATATCTTGTCACGTCTTGGAAAGAAAGGGGATTCAGTCTTTGCAAAGAAAGAGTACACACGAGCTGTCATTTTGGTGTCCAGTCAGGTCAGTCATCATCACTAAAATAAACAGAAAGCTTGTAAATGACACTAACCAAACTCCTGCTGGCGACCATATGGTTGCCTATCTGATATTGCCTCTAGCTCGGGACCAAAGGTGTTAGCAACTGTGTACCATCATGCCCTGGATTTGCAGTTTAGTTTGTAGTTGTATGAACTGGATGGTCTAGAGGGGCCTTCCAACAAATTGAACTTATGCAGAATCCAAGCTATTTAAAATGACCTTTTATCTCCTAATTTATCCTAAATTTGAATTACCAACTTAACGGGCAAGGCATAGCATAGTCAAGTGGCCAAGCCATTGACAAGTGATTGTAATCAGTTATCAGTTTTGCTAGCTGAATGTTAGCATGCCAACTATGGGAAGATGAGGGTAGGCTTTTCTCTTCTGGGATTGTCTATGTTATTACAGTACTGTTTATTGATTAAGGGTATATTTCAGAATTTTATGGTAAATAAACACAGTTTCATGTTTTTATTGAGACGAGAAACAAATGGGGAAAATGCCTTTACTAGAAAAGGCAGACAGGAAAATTATTGCCCATTTAACCAGGTTAGTGTTGACAGAAACCGATCTAATTGGGCAGTTGGCATGCTTCCTGTAAAGTTTGCTATGTTCTTCTATCCATTATTACGGGCCAGTTACCGCAAGAATGTACTACTGGCACATAGCTGTTACTATATTTGAAGCAACTTGGAAAACCTGCTTGAGTGGATCCATTTGAGGGCTTTGGATACCCTCGTATCTACCTCAATCCACGTTCGTTGGAATAGATTGGGTGGAACTTAGACTAACTTACAGTCGTATACATACCTCAGTACACTTCAATACATGTGGATTGAGATGGATACGAGAGTATCCAAACAGGCCCTGAATCAAAAAATTTTTATTGAAGTTCAAAAACACGAGTAGCTAAAAGTGAAATTGTTATTCTGCTCCCCCCCCCCCCCCCCCCCCTCAAACATGCAGGATAACTGTATGTCATTGTATTAAGATACGAAAAGTACAAGACACAAAACCGTTTGTGTGCGTGGAAAACAAGATGATTTGTTATTCTGTTCTCATGACATCAAAATATTTTGTCTGACTTTCTTCTTATTCCTGTAGAAAACATTGCCAGTGATGATAACTGTGGTTGAGCAGCTTGGAGGAGCCCTCGGGGAGTCGGGACTTCTAGTCATCCCTTGTGTTTTTGCACACATTAACCAGGTTCTCATTCCAAAGACATAATTGCTATGTGTCACTTGCATTCTCTGGTGGGGTCATTTCTAACGTCCAAAACACTCTGCAGATCATTGTCGATTCTATCATAGTAAATTGGTGGCGCAGGAGGGATCAACAAAATAAGTAATCCAAAGTAACTCCTTAATTCAATTTTGGCATGCAAAACAGAGAATTAGTCAGGAATTGCTGACTGCAAAGCTGATTTTGTGAAGATGTAATTGTACTTGTCGTCCAGCAAGTTCAGTAATGGAAGAATTGCTGACTGCAAGGCTGATCTCGTGGAGATCATTATACGTCTTGACTTCAAAGCAGGAACTGTTGTAGTGGATGTTATGTTTCCCTTCACTTCTAAAACTGAGATGTTATATTTTGTTCGGATGTAACCCATTCAAGAGGCTGTTTGAGAGCATGATCCCGAAGGGGAAGGGAAAAGAAAAAGACATGGAAGGAACAAGTATGACTGGGTGGCGGCAGCTTACTTTTTCTTGTTTTGGTCCTTTTGGATGACTGGTGTGAGGTGAGGGATAAATACTAAGCATTCATTTGCCTATTTGGGGTCCGATGACACTGTCAGCCGCTGATACGTGCTGCCCTCACAGAGAGGTAGTTGTAGGGTCTGTTTGGTACAACTCACAATAGCTTTATGAGCTGTTGTGAGCTGTTTTTTTTTTGCCAAACACTTATTTCTAAACCAGCTTTATAGGTGAAACTGTCTTTTTCTCCTCTCACAAAGACATGAGTTGGCATAAAGCTGAAAAAAGTAGCTTATTACAACCCTATCTCATTTCTCTCTCTCATCTATGCACGAAATGGTTGATGAAGTTATTTTTTAAAATATTTTTTTCCAAAAACAGCTCAACTTCATCTAGAAAGCTGCTCATGAAGCTATTTTTTTTTTAAAAAAAACAGTTTTACTGGTGAAGTTGAGGTAAACAAGCCCGTAGTAGTATCGCTTGTTCTGCTTACAGGCACCACGCGGCGGTCGGAAGTCCATTGCAGGGGCTTTTGGCGAGGAGTCAAGTCACAAGACCAAGACCTCGTTTAGTTCACCCCAAAAACTAAAAAACTTTTCAAGATTTTCCGTCACATCGAATCTTTGGGCATATGCATGAAGTATTAGATATAGACGAAAACAAAAACTAAATGCACAGTTTACCTGTAAATCATGAGATGAATTTTTTGAGTCTAGTTAGTTATGATTGGATAATATTTGTCAAATAAAAACAAAAATGCTACAGTGTCAAAATTCGAAATCTTTTCGGAACTAAACAAGACCCAAGTAGGCACTTGAGCGCTCTTTGTTGAGTGGCGACAAGTCACAAGTTGAATAGTGTTCAGTTGTAGCCACAATTGTGCCATGAATTTTTTTTCCTTTTTCTTTGCCAAAAAACAGTGACATGTGGGGTGGTTCGGAAAGCCATACAAGATTCTCTTAAGAACAAGTCAAATGTGGAAAATAATTTATCAAGCTAAACATACTCCTAGTATGACAAATGACAAAAGGAAATATGATAAATATCGGTCAATCGGTGGTACCAATAAAACACAAAAGAGGCCTGGCTACCATTATTCCTTACTGTGTTTTGTGGTAGTGGATCTTTATTTTTTCCTCACCAAGTATAGTACAGATCTCACACAAACTCTCGGATATCTTAAGGTTAACAAAGTTATCACAGACGATTCATTGTGGATAACCACATTTACTGTTACTGGAGAAATTATTTAAATTTGGGCATCAAACTAAATAGGAGACTTCCTGAATAAGTAGGTCTTCACTATAACAGAATATCCATTGAGTTGGCCTTGATGGCTAAGTTTGCTTGATTAGGCACTCACGGAATGTTTTGATAGGAGTTCAAGGCTCCACATAAATGTTACAGCGTGTCCAAATTTAGGTTGAGCAACATCTATGCCCCTCTTTGGTAGTGCTCCAGACGAATATAGCTCTTTCTCTTCGAGTAGCTGGTGAATCCAAGGTTTTTACATTTCATTGGTTTCTTAGTGAGAAGTTTGAACTATAATAATATCATAACTTTACTCAACCACAAGGCCTATACAAGTTGCGTAGGATTGTGCATCTAAGAGCTCTGACGTATTTTTTCCAATCTTATTATTATTGTTAAAAAAACAGAAGTAGAGTTTCTTTTAAAAAAAAATCTCTGAATTAAAAACACACCCATCTTGCCACAGTAATAGAGATTTTCGATTTCACCACTCCAATTGGAAAATTTTTCTTTCTCCAGCACTTGAATTAGTAGAATTGTCCATTTGCATACAACACATTTTAAAAAGGCATAACATTTTGATATCAGCTTGGATGGAAACAAATTTATATGGTATAACCTTTTTGTTTAAAGCCTTCCTGGTCCCAATCCAACCAATGATGAATTAAGAGCTCTACAATGTCTATAAATTTTATCTTGTGAAAATGTTATGATTTTTGGAGATATGATATGCTAGCATTGGATAAAATTGGGGATGATATTTAACTTTCTTGTGTATCAGTTCTCCAAAAAATTCTTAAGATTTTCATATGAGGATAAATTTATATGAAATTTTGCCCAACTGATTATCCTTCATTTCAGTCTCAATATTTATTTCAACAAAACATTTGCAAGCTACAACATTTAGTTCGTGTCAAGCTTTGCAATTTTCAAATAAATTTATGCCAATTTGAGTTATGACTTTTCAAATAAATTTATCCCAATTTGAGTTACGACTTTTCAAATGAATTGAAGTCGAAAAAAATAATATGGTCATCTCAATTCAATCAGCTCGAGAACTATAGTTTTACAAAAAAAATATTATTTGGACAATTACTTTTTGTAAAATCCCAATAATAATTGACCCAAAAAAAAAGAGCCTTCGTGCCATCTTCATCAGGTAACCATAGATAACGTCCAGGAAGGCCCCATCACAACCCTAGCCCAAAACCCCTTACCCCCACCGCCGCTCCTCGCGCCGCCGCCGAGTCTCCTCAACAGGTACGCTCGCTTGCCGCCTTCCTCCTGCGACTCCATTACGTGCTGCGGTTGGGACGTTTTTTTTTTTTTGACAAGAGCGGTTGGGACGTTGGGTGGGTCGCTCGTTTGTTCTGGGTGGCGAGTAGATGCGCGCGCGGATCTTGTGCGCGACGGCTCCGGGTTCTTGTTCGATTGGGTTTGGTTAGCCGTAGGCTGTGGTATGCTCTTGATGGGCGAGCGTTGTGGGATTATGTGCACCAGTGACCATTCGTCGTTGCAATTTGCACGAGATCATGCGACTGCGCTAATAAGGGGATGGAGTTGCGGCGTCTCGTTGAATTTTGTGCCCGTTTGTTGTTCGTCTCTTCTGATGGTATGATTGTTGCGTTGATTTCCAGGTAAGGAGAGGAAGAGGGCGAAATGGTGAAGCACAACAACGTTATCCCCAACGGGCACTTCAAAAAGCACTGGCAGAACTATGTCAAGACATGGTTCAACCAGCCTGCCCGCAAGCAAAGGCGACGCATTGGTGCGCTTATGGCTTCCTCTCCTCGATTAGCCTCCAATATGTTGTGTGCCTGAATTCAAATAAGTAGTGAGTGACCACTGATAAGTAGTTTGACATGTCCTGCACACTGCAATAGTCTCATTGTCATCAGTAATGAATTGTTGTGATTTATTACATCTGATCTTGTATTTGGTCGCCAAGTTAATATTCAAAGAATACTGAGCCTGTTCGCTGGTCTGAAAAGCCATGGTACTGTTCAATGATTTATTGTGAGAGAAAAACACTACTGTTTGCTATCCTTGTTGACAAACTAGAAATCCCTGATTGTATAGATATTCTGAAAACTGTAACACCAGTTAGGTTTTCCTTGTCTCTACTGTAACACCTTCACCTACAAGGATATGATTAGCTACTTATTTCTGTTTACCCTGTGTTATGTTACTTCATTAGTTTTTTTAATTGGTGCATACACTAACACCAATCACAATGCCATGAGATGCTAATAGGCCTTTTGTACATGTATCTGATTTTTAGTAGACTAGTTTCCTTGCTATACTATTATGTTACCAACCAATAGATCAACATAAAAGTTCTCTTTACTTGCTCAATAATTGCATTCCTTGCTTCTTTACTAACCACTTGTTATGTACAATCCCCCCCCCCCCCCACTATGTTTCTTATACTTACAACTTTCTAATTCAATCCTATTATGTATGCAGCTCGTCAAAAGAAGGCTGTGAAGATATTCCCTCGCCCAACTGCTGGCCCTCTTCGCCCCATTGTGCAATGCCAGACTCTCAAGTACAACATGAAGTCAAGGGCTGGCAGAGGCTTTACCCTTGAGGAGCTGAAGGTGATGCATTCCTTTGTCATTGTCCTTCCATCTGAGTTGCTCTTGAGCCATGTTGCTTTCTTAAATATCATAGTTTGTTTTCATTTTGTATGACACATGTTTATTTTTTGTGTTACTGCTGATTTGTTGGGGTTGATATGTTCTCTTTTGCATGGATGGCAAGTCTGCTTATGTTTGCAATTTTTTGTAGCCAGTAGCTTGGAATTTTTCTTTTCCATTCTGTGTCATATGGTGTTTAGATTTTGTTTCAGATGTGGCTTGATTGGCATAAGTTTTTCACTGATCCTAGTCCAGTTACCTTATTATTATGAGCCACACTTTTCATCGATGTATTGATGCTAAAAATTATTGTGTTGATTGCAGGCTGCAGGCATTCCAAAGAAGCTTGCTCCGACCATTGGCATTTCTGTAGATCACCGCCGCAAGAACAAATCCCTTGAGGGGCTGCAGGCTAATGTCCAGAGGCTTAAGACATACAAGGCCAAGCTGGTTATCTTCCCAAGGCGTGCTCGCAAGGTCAAGGTATGGATAGCGATCTTTTCCTTAACAAATGCTCTCTTGAAGACACTCCAGAGGCTGGTGACCTCTAATTTCTTATCACCTACCTTCATTGCAGGCTGGCGACTCCACTGCGGAGGAGCTTGCCACTGCCACCCAGGTCCAGGGTGACTACATGCCTATTACTCGTGGTGAGAAGCGTTCAGTTGAGGTTGTGAAGGTTACTGAGGAGATGAAGTCATTTGCGGCCTACGGCAAACTCCGTCTTGAGCGGATGAACAAGAAACACCTCGGTGCACGCCAGAAGAAGGCGGCTGAGGCAGAGAAGGAAGAGAAGAAGTGAAGCAACCAGACGTAGTTACCAAATTTTGTTCTATCCCGTTTCAGTCACTACTCACTAGTGGATGTTAACTACCATCAAGTGCTTGGTCCAAGTTTTATTTTGTTGCTGGAAATAGAGAGCAGACGATCCTTTTGGTGTCCTGCTCTTTGATACCAGCTGGTACTTGTTTGTGATCTCAGCTATTGAGCTATCTAAATGGGATCATTGGCTTCCTGCCAACTTGTGCGTTTCTGCCGTTCTGGATTGCTTCATGTTTCACGAGTCCGCTCGAAACTCATTATATCCGGAAACTTGCCTGCTGAAATAAGCCTTGGCCGTGTTTAGTTTCTAAAGGGAAAAAAATTTCGCGACACTGTAACACTTTCGTTTGTTTGTGGTAATTATTGTCCAACCATGAACTGACTAGGCTCAAAAGATTCATCTTGTAAATTTTGACCAAACTGTGTAATTAGTTTTTATTTTTGTCTATATTTAATACTCCATGCATGTATCTATAGATTCAATGTGATAGAAAATCTTGAAAATTTTTGGGTTTTCATCCTTTTTTATGAAACACTGTTGCACACACAAATCTCTGATGCAAAGAATGATTAATTGTTGAATTTTAGTTTTCTTTAAGACGATGGTTATTATATATATTTTATACTAAATAAAATCATAGTTTTAGTTTGTTGCAATTTGTGTAGACACAATCTATAATTTTTTATTTAGAAAATAAAAATCAGTTAGACAAAATCATAAACCCAACAAATCTGATACGGTAATGCTACCTTACGTTGTCCAACCTCATCGGATGGGCGCGTGGGCAATCCGGATGGATGGTAGGCAACTGTTCCACGGCTTATCCTTTCCATCTCCATCTTTTCTACTCTCACCTCGCTACTCCTCTGCCGCTCCTGTTGCCCACGCCTATGTGTCCGCATGCCGCTCCTCCTGTGGCCTGCCTCATGCGCCTCTCTCCACTGCGCGTTCTCCATGCCACGACGGCCGGTGAGCCGCCCTCCCTCTCCTCTGTGATTTCCGCGCTCTCCAAGAGAGTTGATAAAAATGGATGGCTAAATTCAAGAGTTAGCCAACCTCTAAAATACAAAATCATGTAAAAAACAAAAATCTCTAACAGTCTTTCTATAAGGTAAATCATATGGCTAGCGGGACATACAAGCTATATTTACCATGCGAGAACTTCGGGACAGATGACTTGCTATTTTAGCAAACCAAATACAATATTTGTTGGACTTTCTTTTCTCTTCCAAAATAACTAAATATAGAATACATAACATGAATAACTCTTCTCTTGGAGTTGCTCTAAGTTGTCTATTTTAGGAGATGCTCTGATGTTTCTAACCTAAACTAATTCGGTGCACCTAGCAGGTGGCATGACCATAAAAAAAAAGCCAGGTGACATGACTCGCATGCTCGGAGTCGGAGTAAAGCCTTGTCAGGCCGAGTTTTTTTCGCCATGGTTCAGCCATATTGTAATCGGATCAGATCCTCACTCCTGATAACAATTGGCATGGATATCTTGTAGAGATCAAGTATTGTCCATCGCTTATTATATATATATATATATATATATATATATATATATATATATATATGCGTGTGTATCTATCTATATTAATAAAAAGGGAGTGTATGCTACGGAAATCAGCTTCCTGTGGAAATTATGGAAACTCATACATAGATCGTTAGATCTAGATCCGATGGAGATGACTAATGTGTTAGAGATTAGCAATTAACCCCTCCCACTCATCCCTCCCTAATTTCTCCTTTTGCAAATTAAACCCAAAAGCCCTCCCGTGAAAACGCCATGTGCCAGCATATTGTTCGGCCGGTCAGAGGTAATTTGCTAATGCAAGATCCTATGGACCAATAAGAGATAAAAGCATCTAGCTTGACAAAGCTAATTCCTAGAAGAAGTGAAATTAGTACTTTATCTTAATATTCAAAATATTGCTTGAGTAATTCCTAGTATACCTGCAAACGGGGCGGTTAGGAGCGCTCCTAATCTCGACCCCACGCCCCATCTAAGGCAAAACAGGTTCACGGGTCGAACCTTTCAGTGCCCACGCCTGACCCGCATGATCCGTGGTTAACCGGGGGTCGAACCATATGCGTTCCTGCTGCTCACCTACCTATATGGGTACGTATTGCTGATGCTTACGTATAGTTCACTGTTGCTGACCGTTGTTTCATCGTCAACATGTGGATAATTTGACCAGGAAGCAAGCTTAATAGCCATGAACTATCATATCTTATTATCATCAAGGGAAATAAAAAAGAAACAAATTACACAGAAAATAGTTTAGAACATGGACCGACAATCTTAACGGGGGTGGATCATTCATTAAAACAGAGTTTAAGATTCATTACTACAAATAGTTCAGAACGTAGATAACCTCTCTTGATACTTGAGAACATTCACTACGGAAAGTGTATTTCCATTGCAGGGAGGGAAATAAGCATATCATTTACATGACCATGAGAACATTTTATCCTACAAATAATTTCAAAATGATAGGTGGCTAGCAAAATGATTCAACAAGATCACACTGACATACAAAAATTCATTTTTTAGGAAAATAACAGGATCAAAATCTCTAATAGCAATAGCAGCTTTGAGCAAGCCTCATGCATCTTTTGAACAGTATGGTGTGAGAATCTCAAGTCTTGGAACATATGCATGCCAAGCTGCATAACATTGCATACAATTAGTTAGTAAATTCATGATAGTAGAAGTACAGTTAAAGCTCATATGCTAACTTCTAAATCACATCAGCATATGAATTAGTACTGCATACATGAGGGCACACAATTACAAACAAAGACACAATGATTGAAAATGATATGACAAATGACTCATTTCTCTGCTCTTGGGGTAATATATTGTAAAACTAGTATAGTATACCCAACAAGCAAGAAGGCATAAAGGACAGAAGTAATACTTACCACACGGTTACTCCATTTAGCAAAGTAAAATACTGACTTATCTGCTCACAAAGAGTCATATGCATACCCTAAAGCCTTAAGTAAATAATATTCACTCGCAACTAACATTCTCCAAACAATTTGCAGATAAACACATAGACTGTAAATTGCAAATACTTATAATTAACCTATCTTGTAAATTCAAAGATACAACATTTTGAGCTCTAAAACCAAGAAAAGTAAATGACATCTATGTCCTGTTTATCAAAATTGCTATTAGGCATGTCCAGTGAGATGCCAACACCAAATAAATATGCTATACTTTCAATTGCAGGTTCCCATGCAGTTGCAGACATGTATTACCAAAGCTATATTTTTTCAAAAAAAAAACATCGCTTAAGGTTGTTATGTAAGAGAATGAGGAAACTTCATGAGATAGGATGAAAATAAAGACAGTCTCTTCATGAGATAGGTTGTTATCCAAAAATGCAGTAGAATTCATCAGCAAATAGGTTTCGCTGCAAAAATGCAGTGTGGTCCTGAGAACCCAACGAGGCATTTGAGCTACATTCGTCAGCAGCACCTACTGCCACTAGTGCACATTCATAATTTCTGAAGCTCACAAGATTCTCTCTAAACTACAACGACACATGTGTCTAGGACTCTCTTCAGACTACCACAAAATTGACTAGACAACACTCTAAAAGCACAGTGACAAAGTCAAACAGTGGTGGAGCTCGCACCAAAATATAGGAGGGGCCATTTTTCCCATACAAGTTATATTATAATATATTTCATAGATGCTATACAGGGTCTGGTTCTAAAATCTACTCCCCTAAACACAACACATGAATCTATTTGTTGTTGCTTACCTTGCTTTTGTTTCAGTTCAGCTAATAGAGCAAGAATTGGAGATTGGTCCACAACTGATTCATCTTTTTTCCTTTTGGATTAGTGATAAATGGGTTTTGTTTAACCATTCCTAAAAGTAGACCGTGAGTGACCATAAACCAGTTCACAAGTTCAATACTCACAATATCGGATTCGAAATTTGGGACATGGGAGCATGTCTGCCAAGTGCCGCAGAGCTCCAACCCGGTCAAGGAATTAGGATGCAGAGTCTGGAACTCTGGATGAACGGACAAGCTAGCGGAGGCCACAACACAGATTGTTTACTCGTGCAAGCATCCATCCATAGGGTGATTCAATGACTATAATTATTGTGGTTTGCATGCTGCTGCAGTTCTTTCCCGGTAAGAAAGCCAAGACTCAAGAGTGAAGTCTGGCATACAGAACTATTGGACTTCAGACTTCAGCTCACCTAGGCAATCAATCGAATTACTAAAAAAAACTTTTAGTGCAAGGGGGGCGCTCCCCAGGTTGGTCTGGCTATAGCTCCGCCAGAACTCTGGTCCTCACATTTGGCCAATCCATGCCCTGAACGGCGATTGCTCTAACAACTAAGATCAGGTAATGAAATCCACCTGAGGACATTTTGACAGGACGCATCACGCATCAATGCAACAAGGGAACTCACAAGGACTAGCACCTTCTTCCCATTAAAACAACAACACTTCCTCCCATTCACGTATATGATTTAGTATAGGCAAAAAGAAACTCAAGCCCATAACTGAAACCCTGGATCGAAATCAGACGAGATGGCAATGAGAATAAATAAAAAAGAAATATATCTACCTCCACCGAGCAGAGAGGTGTCGAGGATGGAGCCTCCACCGCCGCCGCCGTCGTCGCCGCTGCCGCCGCCAGATCTGTGACGGGCAGGGAGGTACTCGTGCGCAGGAATCCAAGATAAGGCCGTAGTGTGAGGGAAGTGGCGGAGGAGGAGGATGAGGAGGACGGTGGCGGCAGCAGCGACGACGACGACTGGGCAGGGGGCGGCGGTGAGCAGCTGAAGCTACGAGGGAGTCGGAGGGTCAACCCGAGGATCACCGGGGGTCGACAGGGTCACGACCCTTTAGGCCCTCTTCTGCTCTGGGTCGACCCAATTCGATCCATTGGCTAATTCCAGGTGCGGGTCGGCTTTAGAAACGGGTCGAACCGAACCCGTTGCAGGTATAATTCCTAGAAGCATAACAAAGCTAATTACGTGAACTCATTTGAGAGCTGCTTGTTGATTTCCTTCTGTAGACCAACAACACACACGTGCTACAGTAATTCCACGGGAGGGCTTCCGGGGTTTAATTTGCAAAAAGAGAGATTAGGGAGGGATGAGTGGGAGGGGTTAATTGCTAATCTCCAACACATTAGCCATATCCATCGGATCTAGATCTAACGATCCGTGGAAGTTTGTATAGTTTCCATGGGAAGCTGGTTTCGTAGCATACGCTCCCAAATAAAAAAACCTAGATCAAGACATGTACGTATAGTATAGTAATCTAGGCAACGACGGCGCGGCGTTACGACGATACGATGGAGGTTTCAGGTGGCAGCATGGACGCTCTTACCGACGACAACCTTGCCGACGTCCTTGTCCGCCTAGACGCGGTGTCCGTGCTCCGCTGCCGCGCGGTCTGCAAGAGCTGGCGCCGCATCGCCACCGACCGGTCCTTTCTCGCCGCCCACGCCGCCGGCCGCCCACGCGAGATGATCATCAAGACCAAATACGGCTACGCACGCAGCGCCGTCCCTCTCCCTCCACCCAGTGGCGGACGGACGGGGGGGGGGGGGGGGCTGGGGAGGCTGCAGCCCCCCTCGTGGGCCGAAATAGCTGGGAGCAGAGCGCCAGAGCCGGCCCAAAAATTGGTGACTAGAAAAAAAACTCGACGCCTCCACACCACACGCACGGACGCCCGACGCTCACTCGAACCGACGCGACGCTCGCGACTCGCCCGCACGCGACGCTCGCCCGCTCTGCCGCCGCCGCCACCGCCGGCCCTGACGCGGCGACGCTCGCCCCCTCCGGCCCTCCTCTCTCCGCCAGCCGCCGCCTCCAGAGCGCTGAGCGCCCGACGCCCCGACCCCAGACGCTGCTCGCCTGCTGGCTGCTGCCGCCCGCCGGGTCGACTGTCGAGCCGTCGAGGGAGGCCAACGGCCAGCCGCAGCCGGCCAGCCAGTGGCCAGGCCAGGCGCGGGGCGCCCACCAACGCGGCTGCGCGGGCGCGCGGTGCACGGGTGAAAGGTCCTTGTTTGGTTTTGGTAATTGAGTGACAACTTAGGTGGACTAATAGTGTTTATGTGAGATACACAGGAGATTAGTCCACAGGTGATGATGTGATGATGGAGGAGCTCATTGTATATGAGACATGATATGGAGTCATGTGACCAAGGTGGAGAAGATCAAGATGAGGCTTGGCTTGATGGACCGGTTGCAAGAGTGAAGGGCAAGTCGGAGGCTTTGAAGCGAGGGACCGCGTGTGACGGTGAAGCTTGAGCAAGACTTGGCGCCGATGGACCGAGGCAATGGTGAAGAGCAAGTGAGGTCAAGATCGATGAACCAATACGGTCACGTGATGATATGAAGTGGATCATATCATTTGGTGCTTGGTTGGTGCATGTGTTGCATCAACATTGGAGGAGATGGAATGGAAAGCGCAAGGCAAAGGTATAACCTAGGGCTTTTCCATTTCACCGGTCATAGGTGTGTAGAGAAGTTTATGACCGGATTTAGGATAGATGGCCGTACTATCAAGAGGGGCAAACTTGTTTGCATATCGGTCATCTAGTGCCACTTGAGCGATCTAACTTTGCATACGTGTTAGGATCGAGTGGCGTGGCAAGTTGAGAGGCTAACTCCTTTGGGAAAATATTTGTGAAAATACTAACACACTTACACATGGTGGTGTACACTTGGTGGTGTTGGCACATTTGCAAAGGAGAAGGTGTTGAAGTTGATTTTGTTCAACTTGGAGAAGAGAGAGAAGTCTTTCGGTGTTCTCCGGACATTAGGATGGCTTTTAGATTAGAATACTGCTTTGATCCATTTTAATTTGGATTGAGTATTCATATATATTGGATAGTACTCTAAGTAAGCTTTCCAAAATGTCCAAGATCATCGAATTTGGAGTTCGGAGCTAGAAGTTAGCAACCTAACAAGTTGAACTGCAGGCACAGGACGCACTGTTCCAGCGTCCGGTGGCACAGGACGCTGAGAGTCCGGTGGCACAGGACGCACTGTTCCAGCGTCCGGTGGCACATGACGCTGAGAGTCCGGTGCTGCTGCAAGTTTGCGTTGCTCTCTGCGTGTGAGTCCGGTGAGCACCGGACCGTCCGGTGTGAAGCAGCAGAGCGTCCGGTGCTACTGTTCCAGACGCGCGTGCGTGTGCTAGCCGTTGGCGGCAACGGTCAAGTTCAAACGGCTAGTGACACGTGGCTGTTTTTGGAGCACAGGACGCACTGTTCCAGCGTCCGGTGCTACCTACAGTGAGTCCGGTGCTCACGACTTTTGCCCAGTGAAGGGGCAACGACTAGTTTAGCCCTTAGGGCTATAAATAGAAGTGGTGGCCGGCCTTGGCTGGTGCTGAGCACCCTTGGGACTTAGTGTCCATGCTTGGGGAGTGCTAGGAAAGCCTCTAACTCACTTGTGCTTGCAAGAGTGCGAATCAATAGCGAGTGAGCGATTCTAGTGTAACCTTGTTAGTCACATTGCTTAGTTTGTGTAGCTAAGTAAGTTGCGCTCTCTAATTTGGCATTAGTTGCCTTGTTATTGAGCTTGCTAGTGAGCTTAGGCTTTGTGCGCTTTGCCTCACTAGTTTGTGTAGGAGCTCTCCCAGTTTGCAAAGTACTAGTTGCATAGGTTTGTGTGACCTTGCTCCTAGATTTGATTAGGTGAGCTCTTGCTAAGGTAGCACCTTGCTGGCTTGTTTAGGATCTTTTCAAGGTGCTAGAGAACTTAGATAGAGGGGTGTAGTCTTGGCTAGACCGATAGTTTTAATTCCGCATTTGTTTCGGTTAGCCGACGCGATAAGTTTTAGAAAGGACTATTCACCCCCCCTCTAGTCCGCCATCTCGACCCTTCAACGGGCAGCACGGCCAGCCGCCCAGCCGCCAGTCGCCAGTCGCCACAGCAGCACGGCTAGGGTTAGGGATTGTGCAACAAGGTGAGAAGATCCCTCTGTTTTTTTTCATTACTGTACTGACTAGATTTAGATTCAAGCCATTACTGATTTATTGATTGGTTTGAATTTATAGAATGGAAAAATATTTTTCTAAGAAAGATGATTCCAGTAAAGAGAGTCGAGTTGAGCAAAAAAGACCCCGTATTGAGCTTGATATGAATGATATAGTTGCTGATCCAGGTCTTTGAAAGCCAATTGATGAATTTCATCCAGATATTAGGGATGATGCTAGGAGAGCATACATACAGATGGGTCCATATCAACCAAATTGTGAGTATGAAAGAACAGGGGGTAAAACTCAAACCAGAGGTTTTGTTAAATCATGGTTTTCTCAATTTGATTGGTTAGAGTACAGTCCTGCAAAGAATACAGCCTATTGCTTTTATTGCTTCCTCTTTAAGCCACCAAAAACAAGTGATTTTGATAATGATGCATTCAACAGAGTAGGGTTTAGTAATTGGAAAAAGGGAAAGGCTTCTTTGCTCAAGCATGCTCAATCAATAGGTGGCTATCATAGGGTAGCAAGAAAACGAGCAATTGATTTCAACAATCAGAGGCAAAGTCTACAACATGTGTGGACAGTAACAACTGCAGCAGAAGAGGAGGCATATAAAGCTCGTTTAACCATAATGTTAGGCATTGCTAGATTTCTCCTTTTACAAGCTCTAGCATTTCGTGGACACGATGAGTCTAAAACATCAAAAAATAAAGGGAAATTTTTGGAGATGCTTGATTGGTATAGAAAGAAAGACAGTAAAGCTGCACTTGTGACCGGTGAAAATGCTCCAGGGAATAATCAAATGAGTTGTCCAACAGTTCAAAAAGATTTGGTTAGGGCTTGTGCAGAGGAGACAAGTGAATTAATTAAGAGTGAAATTGGAGATCGTTGGTTTGCAGTGCTCGTTGATGAGGCCCGTGATGCATCAATTAAGGAACAAATGGCTGTGGTTGTGAGGTATATACTATATGTTTGTGTATTTCATTTGTTCTTTTTTGTTGTATTTAATTAACACTATGTTTCTTTTTGTTTAATAGGTTTGTCAATGATAAAGGAAGTGTGATTGAGAGGTTTCTTGGCCTGCAACATGTTTCTGACACCACATCTTCTTCACTGAAGGAAGCATTAGTTTCTATGCTTGGAAGATATGGGTTGTCTATAGCTAAGATTAGAGGACAAGGATATGATGGAGCCTCAAACATGAGAGGGCAGTTTCATGGGTTACAAAGGCTGGTATTGAATGAAAACCCATTTGCTTTTTACATCCACTGTTTTGCTCATCAATTGCAGCTTGTGGTAGTTGCTGTAGCTAGATGTTGTGCTTCAACTGATGATTTCTTCAATTATGTCACTTTGGTTGTCAATACTGTCAGTGCTTCTTGCAAGAGAAAAGATCAACTTTTGCAAAAACACCATGATAATCTTGTTGAGCAATTAGATAGTGGTGAAATAACTCCTGGAAGAGGGAAAAACCAAGAAACTAGTCTTGCTAGGGCTGGTGATACACGATGGGGTACACATCACAAAACATTAGTACGTCTTATGCTCATGTGGGAATCTGTGCTTGAGGTGTTAGAGAATATTAGTGATGATGGAACTGATGGGGAAAAGAAAACTTTAGCCTCTGGATTGATAGAAAAAATAGAGTCATTTCAATTTGTGTTCATATTGCATCTTATGATTAGAGTATTGGGGATAACTCAAGACCTATCACAATGTTTGCAAAAGAAAAATCAAAACATTATTCGTGCAATAGGATTGATTGGGGCTGTGATGAGAAATTTAAATGCCATGAGGGAAAATGGTTGGGACAATATTTTTGAGGAGGTAAAAGCTTTTGTTGACAAACAGAAGATAGACATTCCTAATATGGACGATATGATACCAGTCAGAGGTCGTTCAAAATGTCGTGGAGCCAAATTAGTGAGCTACTACCATCATTTTCATCATGGGATTTTCAATGTTGTCCTTGATCAAATAATTTGTGAGTTGAACAATCGATTTCCTGAAAGATCAACACAACTGTTGAGATGTGTTGCTTGTCTTGATCCAACAAATAAATTTGCCAATTATGAGGTGGAGAAATTAATTCAGCTTGCTAAGATTTATTATGCTGACTTTAGTGATTATGAATGTGTGAAGCTAAGAACTGAGCTTCAAAATTTCATGGATGAAGTCAAATATGATGAAGATTTTGACACTTGTATTGATCTTGGTAGCCTTGCCGAGAAGATGGTTCTAAGTGATAGACATACATATTTTCCTTTGGTGTATCGCCTCATTGAGCTTGCATTGATATTGCCCGTGGCAACAGCAACTGTTGAAAGAGCCTTCTCTACTATGAATATTATCAAGACCGATAGGAGGAATAAGATGAATGATGATTGGATGAATGATAGCATGATATGTTATATTGAGCGGGATTTGTTTGTATCTATTGAAGATGACAAAATTTTGGAGCGCTTTCAGGGCATAAGAAATCGTAAGATAAACTTGCCACGCAAGGTCCAAAGGTGCGTATTGTTTTAATACTTTTCTTTTTACTTGTTATCTTGATTATTGAAGAAGTGTATGACATTTGCAAATTATGTAGCATTGAGTGTGGCGGTTCAAGTCGTATTGGTTCAAGTGGTGTCAATTCTTAAGCTGGAAGACTCCTTGTATTTGGTACTTTTCTATCCTTAATTCTATGTATTTGACTTTAACTACTTTGAATCCATATTACATTATCAATCTAGGTTATATCTACTAGTATAGTGTGTCTACCGAGCAAAATTTTTTGTTCGCCTTGTTCTTTAGCCCCCCCTTGGTCCGTTTCTGGATCCGCCGCTGCCTCCACCAGACGACGATCTCAACACCACCATGATGGCCGCCAGCGGCGGCGGCGGCGGCGACGGCGACGGTCATCATCATCGTCGCTACCTTTTCGAACCGCGCCGGACACCCGCTGACGGAGACGGCATAAGCTCCGAGTTCACACTACAAGCTTCGCTGGACGGCCTGCTTGTGATGAAGCAGTGGCGGTCCGGCGCTCCCACCATCTCCGATCAGTTTACCTTCGTCGTCTGCAACCCGATCACGAGACAGTGGGCCAACCTACCTTCGCCCGTGCCCCGCTGCCGCGGCGCCTGCGACTTCCGCGCCGCCGTCGCCTGCGGCTTCTACCTCCACGCTTCGTCCGGCGAGTACCGCCTCCTCCTCCACTGTGTCGTCAGAGATTGGCGTTTGCCCTTGCCCCGGAGGCAGGAACGAGACGACTGGGAGAGCCGCTATTACTGCGTCCTCTCTGTTGGCAGCGCAGCACTGCCTCGGCGACTGCCTCACGCTCCTCCTACGATGTCTGTTCCCTACTACGACGACCCCGTGTCGTACCGGGGGACCCTCCATTGGTTGTCTGGACACCCCGAGGGAAGAAGCACGGGCAAGATGCTGGCGTTCGACACGGATTCCGAGGAGTGTTCCGGCTGATGCCGCGGCCGCCTGATGGAGGAGGTCTAGAGACAGAGGCGGAGGAGGCGATGATGAGGATGAGCGGTCTTCTGGAGCTAGACGGAGAGCTGAGCGTGGCGACCATATACAAGAAGGGGAACCGTACGATGCTAGATGTGTGGGCACTGGAGGACTACGAGGCGGAGAAGTGGGCGCTGCGCCATCGGCTCAATGTGCAGCGGCCGCCACGGTCCGCGTCCACTATCATGGCCATGGGCAATCCACCCCATGGGAGCAGCAGCGTCATCCTCCTCGTCGGATTTCCACGGGCTAGGGACGTCATGGTGTACTCTCTAAAAGACAATAAGAATAAGGTGCGCAAGAAGATCGATTTCGGGGGTTCTGTTACATGCTTCAGGGTGTTCAGCGAGAGCCTCGTGCCGCATGATTTCTTCGACTCGCCTGACACGGTGCCACTCAAGTTTTCAAATCCTTTGTTCAATCAGAGCAGGGGCAGAGGAGTATATATATAGTATTTGCATCAACGACTCGCCTGAGACAATGCCGCTGAACTTTTATTCAATGACAGCAGGGGCAAAAGCGCCTAGCTGTAACTATATAGTATTTGCATCAAGTTAATTGTTTTTTCCTCGAAAAAAAAGTTAGGCCTTGTTTGGATGTAGTCGGATTCACATCAATCCACATGTATTGGGATGAGTTGGAGTAGAACTTGAACTAAATTCTATCTCAATCCACTCCAATACATGTGGATTGAGGTGAATCCGACAACATCCAAACAAAGCCTTAATGTGTGTTACCCGTTCTAATTTCTCCATGGATGGTCAACGGGACAAGGGTCATCGCTGTCTCCGTCTCTCCGATTGGGCCTTGGGTCAAGCCGGGTCGGCATGGCATGGCCCTCTCGTGTTCCATGTTGTTTTGGGTCGTGGCTAGGCACGTGAGGTACATCGGACCATTGGTGGAGCTAGGGTTTTTATATAAGACTATCTCCAACAATCGTCAGCCAAAATACAAGACCTATTTGTCCTTTGGGTAGCGCTACAGGTAAAAGGTTTCATACCTATTTTTAGTCTTCAACAACAAGACCTAAAAGACAACCCTCTGCAAATGAGTCTCGAGAAGAGAGGATACCCAAATTTAGGTTATGCCTCTCCTGATACCAAAAATAGTCTCGAGGAGAGATGATACCCAAATTTAAGTTAAATTTAGGTTATGCCTCTCCTGATACCCAAAATGGGTTTTGATACCCAAAATGAGTATTTTCTGTATGGGTACTCTATTGGAGGCTATAGCTATAGGTATTAGCTATAGGTATTGTGTTAGAAACCTATTTTGGATTTGGGTTTCAAATGCATGTTCTATTGGAGACGGCCTAAACGGGACGCCATATAATACTAAGGACCTCAAGGCTCCAGCAGTCCAGCTCCTCACAAGTGGAGTAGCCTTTTATGGTGGAGCTGAAGTTTTGAAAAACATTTGGCAAAACACAGCCTCGGTGATGTCCCAAAGAACTAGAGCAGCAGGTAGAGGGATAAGAACAGCATAAAAGACAACTTGAAAAGACAACTCAACCGGGTATTTGAGTCACGCAGGTGCTTCGGCGCAACTAAAGTAGCCATTCATGCTATCGGGCTTGACACAACTGAATCACGCCATGGAGGTTCATAAAGTATGGTATGCGCAAAAAGTTCAATGCAGACAGGCGGGGGAAGGCGCCGGCGCTTCTCCAGCACATCGACTGCAAGGAGACATGCCCTCAACTACGGATTACATTTGCTAGAGTTGCAGTGCTGGTAGTTTCAATTACAACTAACAGTACTCGAAATTATCATCAGAACACCCCCTAAAAGGACTCTGTACAAGAGGCCACACATGACAGCTCTACAGCCTGAACTTTGCATATGCAAAATTCCATTTGATTGTGACCCAACCAACTAGTACAAATGAAACTGCAGGTCAGAATGAAGTTTCTGTGAAGAACATCTGGCACTGGGAAGTGTGAAACAGACAGGTGGTCATCCTGAACCCTGCTTGGAGCTCAGCAGTGCGAGGGAAATAGAAGCAGATCATCCTGAAACAGCTTTTTTTTATCCCACATTTGATTTGGTAACACATTCTTTGGTAATAACTCTGGTCCTGAAAAGTTAGTCATCCTCATCGTCATCATCAATAACCAATCTGTGTCTTCTTTTCAAACCAGCCCTCCGATTAGCATCAGAGTTTGTTGTGTCCCCTGATTCAGTCATATTTCCATCATCAGTGATCCTTTGATCAGTATTCTCGTGGTTATCTAGCTCGACTTCAAAGTCATCCAAAAGTTCAGCTTCAACGTTATTGCCACTGTTATGAACTGGATCAGACCCATGATTTACAGAAACATCCCTGCAAAGTGAGAAAAATTCTTTTGTAATTGATTAATGCGGACTTTATTGCACTTCTCTTATTGACATGAGACGATCGTTTTCAATCAATACACATAAATGCCTTATATAATAAAAATATGACAAAAACAATAGTATAGCACAATCCTAGAATGCTAAAACATACTGAAAAGGTGGAACTAAGAAAAAAAAGGGTTCAGAGCATCAATAAACACTCAATAATGTGATGCACATACGCTCTACAAAAATGCAAATGCCTACATAATGTTCTCACAAATAAACTCTGCATGTTGGCAGAACAAAACGACATCTAGTTTCCTAAAAAACGACATATCTAGGAAAGAAGCTACATTCAAAGAGAGGATGCCATTCTTCCAATGTAGTACTTTAAAAAAAAATCCACAGCCTACAGCTCAAAAGCCACCGCCACTCGGTCTATCTGGCATCTGCCATATAGCTTCACATGCTTATTTGGTTATATGTCAAAATAAGGAAGTTATCTGTTTTTCAGTTTTTGTAGTTCATGCTATGCAGGCTATGCTCTTTTTATGACATTTTCACAGGCTAATCCTACAAGGAATAAAAAACCAACCCTGATTTTTTATGAAGCTCGCAACAAGGATAGTCATGAACTTAGAGCAACCTGTTAATTTGAAGGATTTCTACTTTGAAGTTGAATGTACTTATGTGATATTAGAAGCAACAGTCTCATCATGTAGCTTAATATTTCTCAAAGACTCTTGGTCTTCTATATTCGCTGAGAAATTTGACGTCACTAACCTCTTCTTTTTCCCACTTCTGTTAAAATGAAAAAGGAAATGATTTATAATAAAGAAAATTGGGAACAGATTGAGTTAATGAAATCTAAACAAATGCAGTCCTGAAGTTCATGTAAAGATGCATGACCACACCTAAAGATGGATCCAATGGTCTCATCATCAGAATAAGTGTCTAGCAAAATTTTCTCATGTTGAGATATAGTCGGTGAACAATCTTTGGTGTTGGTGTTGTCTGAAGATTCTTGATGGTTTTGTACATTCCCTTCAAAATCTGACGTGGATAACCTCTTCTTTTTTCTACTTCTGTCAAAAGAAAAGGAAATTGGTTTAGTCAAATGTGTAAGAGGCAAATGAGAACGTTATAGAATTAATGAGGGTTCACAGCTGGTATCATGGATATTTAAATTGCATGTATTTATGTATATACTACAGCTGAATGAGTTCACCTAATCATGGATCCTATGGTCGCATCATCAGAGTCTGGGTCATGCTGAGCTTCTTGATGCTGTGGTGCACTCAGTGAACTATCCACCAATGGAACCTTCTTATTTTTTGTTCTGCAATAATTAAAAGGCAATGAGCTTATCTAAAAAAGGAAAAGGAAAGAAAAAAAATCAAAACAGCTTCATCTATCTGTGGGAGGCTGTCCACCCAAACTATAACGGTTGAACCAGGGTGTCCCCAAAGTCACATGAGTACATCCTAAGGGTTCAGTACACCTCTCTTAGGCAAAGCCATGGTGATATCTTCTCACCCATAGTTGAGTTTCCTTTATCAGCTGATTAAAATCAAGTGGGTATATTATTACCTGCTTTTAAGTACTTGTAATGTTTCTTCATCGGATGATCTTCCATGACTTGTGTCATCATGGCCATCGCTTGACACATTTAGCCTTTTCCTTCTAGCCCTGGAAAAATGCAAGTTAAGGTTTAATAAGAAGACTATTTTCCATGACCGCGCAGGAGAACTGTGCAGGATTATATTATATTGAGAAAATGGACCAAGCGGACAAGTACAAACCAAAAGGAAACACACACACACACACACACAAACAAAAAAAAACTTTCCATGTCAGGCACTTGGAACACGCTGATCTCACCACCCAACACCCAACTTAAGGTTTAATAAGAAGTAACTACCAAATACCAGCAAACTCATATTTGGATAGTTAAACTAAGGAAATCACCTCTTTGATATAAAAAGATACAAGGTTGTCCTATGTGTTCAAGAGAAAAAAACTAAGGAACATTTACCCAATAAGTAAAATATAGATATAGTTCCCAATGAAGCTGAAAGGTCTCATGTACTTATTTTGAACATATCAGTATGCAAATGTATCGATTATACAGGTAAAATGTGTGTATCTGATTGTTGGGCATCTGAATAGAGATTAGGTACCATTAAGAATGGACGCACAAACTGCAATTTATTATACTCACCTGGAGCTTTTAGACTTGGGGCCATGGTTATGTTCAGCTAGCATGGAGTTCAGATCATCAAGTGAGTTGTTTTGTGGTTCTGTAGCCCGATCTCCAGTTAAAAGAGATTCATCTGCACCTTTTTTTCTCCTTGTGACATTCCTGAGACCTAACTGTGTAAGCTTACGAGAAACTTGAGCAGAAGTTATCTTCCCGCTGGAGTCTAAAGCATCAGCTATTAGATGACTGCATTTGCGATCATCCTTATATCTACAAAGTAAAACATAAAGGAATAAACATTCTGGCATCAGCAATTCAGCATGCAATCCATACCATGAAAATAATCATGCATAAAAAAGATCCAGTGATTTCTGCATAATGCTAACTTTATAAAGGACACTGAGGGACATTGACATATCATTGCTCTTTTTGGGAAGAAATTTTAACCCTTACTTTTCATAAAGGTCTCTTATAAGCCTCTCTTGCTCTTCCGTAAAAAGAGAACGACCTCGTCGTTTTGGAACTTTGGGCACCGAATCTCTCGATACATGGTTCCTGAATTAAATCCATTCATATTAAAGTGAGGATTGAAGTTCAGCTAATTAGCTATGAGTTCAAATACAGAAGAGCATACAAAATGAACCTCTCATTTTCCTCAGCATCACTATCTGAAAGTGACATGAATCTGCTCCTTTTATATGTAGTACTACTCTTCCTAAAATCATCCCCATGTTCATCAGCTGATAGATCTCCATCCCTGTATGCATGTCAATGGAAATCAATATGTGATATTGTTCACTTTACCACTGCACGTCTTTGTATGTATAGTAACACAAAACATCATTAAAGAAATGCACAGAACTTACTTATCAGCATCATAAGGTGCCTGCGGTATAACCAAGTCAACTTCATCATCACCAAGAGAATCTGCTATATTTACTGGACCTCTCCACCCCTTACTTGAACCAATTTCACCATCCTTGTTTCCAGCATCTTTCTTAAGCTCATTCAGTAGTAGATCAGCATCAATGCAGTGGCACTCCTTTCGTGTCTTCCAAAATAATATGTCGACAAATAGCAATGGCTGTTTTTTGATTGACCTCAACATTTTCCTCACAACTTTAGAAAGAAAATTTACAATGTTTGTGTACTCCTTTGAACTAGACGACTTCTCTTCCGCTAATATATCATAGAAAGTTGTTAAAAGCGATAGCTGCAAAAGGCAGTACAATATAAGCTCCCAAAGAAGAAACAACTGTGAGGAAACATAGCAGGCGTTTCTTTTACCTGATAGAGCATTGGTGACAGCTCTAGATCTTCACAGAATCTCCGTAGCATGCATATTATGTAATGGTTTGTACGGTAGGAGTTACTTTTGTAATGCTTCAACAACCAGCAAATATTTTGCACAACAGAATTGTTTGCAAGGCTAGATATTAATCGGGAAACATTAAAATCAACTTCACTTGTAGCAGGTTGGTGATCAACTGAAGAATCTGAAGTCTCACCCTCTTCATCGATGAGATTCTTCATTACACCACCGTCTGTGCAAGATGGGCCACCTTCAGCATGTGCTGTACTCTCCATGTTAACTGCAGTGTCCACAAGTATATCCGGTACAGGTGCACCACTGGTGTCTACTTTTCCAGGTTCTGAGGGAGAAGGTTCTGAAGCAGGACCCTCGATCCTCAAATCTGGAAGTGATTCAGGTGAGCATTTGGTCTCATCTGTAGGATGAGCGTCGTTTGGTTCTACATTCTCCACTTTGGGTTCTGAATTCTCGTTTTTACCATTTGTTGCCTTCTTTCTTCTGACCTTTTTTGTCTTTTTTGCAACCTAAAGGAAAAATAGAGCAATGATTGATTGAGTGTGATGCTACCCATCTTCACTTAAAACAGTTCAGAACCTATAGGAGTAAAAGTTGCTAGAAAAATGAAGATGCACAGAGAACATTACTGTGGCTGGAGCAAGACATATTACAGACAGGAAGAACATCATACCCTTAATGTACCGCGTGCTTGAAGCTTTTCCATGAGCTGTAGCATGATATGAATTGTTTCTAATAAATCCACTAGATCACTGGTAAATAAAACAGGCAGTGAAGTTAAATAAGAGTAAATGACAGTATGGTATACATTTAGTGGATTAAATTGCAAAAGGTAGTGTCGATCTCCACTAACCAGAAAGGGAACATAATTCAAACTATGTAATAGAAACACAAACCAAAAAGTACAGCCAACTAGAAAAGAAACTTGTAGGATTATTTTGATTACATGTTTAGAAGGGGATATTTCATCTATAGTTCTAAAAAAATAAAATCTAACCTTTGAGAGCATGAACATCCAAACTGCATAATACCATTGAAGGCATTGAGAGCATGAAAATCAAGCCTGTGAGTTCTAAGGATGACAAATTTCCAGTCTAGAATGTCCAGCAGCTTATCTATTTTAGGAAATGAATTACCATCTACTTGATGCATAGATTAAAGCTATATATTGTGCTTTTGTAAAGTCAGGGACACATATATTATGCAGATAATGTTCTGAACGCCTCAACAAGAATTTTCTAGTGCAGGAAGTGCACCTACTAATTGACTTACTGTATGTCCTGAAGCTTCAATTTTAGTAGCAAATGACAGAGATGAAATTCCCAAGGGAATATTTCGTACAAACCTTTTGGGTTGTTTGTGACTATCAAATGATCTGAACAAGTTCAGCAGAAATTGAGTGAGACCATTTTCTGTCTGATCATAGAACAGTTTATACAGTAAAACACGAGCTGTTTGAGATTCCCTTGAATCTTCAGGAAGTACTTTTAGCACCAAATATATCATGTCAATCTGCAATGCAAGGTACTGCACTATGAGGGGCCACAAGATACATGCAGTAGTTTTTCCTCGAGAAATATACTAGAGTACAAACACACTGTGTATAATTGCATTAAGAAGAAATATACAGAGTACATACACAAACAGAGAAGAGGGGGGGGGGGTGTGATGCCTGCTGTATTAACTGAATAGCTCGCAAGGATATTCTAATGGACATCACAACTGAAAAATAAGTACTCGTACGGTTTTGAATTGAAAATCTCTCCATTAAAGTCAGTAAGACATTACAATTCCCATTCAGACCAAATTTTGTTGAGGATTCTGGCATGAGAATGTAGGCAGTTTACAAGGTTCATCAAGTTAAAATCTCATAAAGCACTTAACTTGATGAATGAAAAAAAAAACCTTTGCTGATAGCAAAATATATGTAAAAGTTTGGCAATGGTTCAAAACTAAGACAATTTAAACTCGACATTGTTTTAATCTCTATTTTTCTGAAGTCAAGCTCTACATAGCTAATTCAGTTTGGTTAGGCTTAGACACATGTATGTGTATAGAATATAGATGCACCTTCGGACCTAATACTAAATCTACTTGAGCTATAAACCTTTAAAGAACTAGATACTGAATCAAGGTTAAAAAAGTGAGCTGCATCAAAATTTCAGAACTAAGCCTTGGGATTTTGCTCAAACTTGACTTATTTTTGGCAAGTGCTTCTCCCCTTGCTAGTTTTCGCAAACCGCTCTCTAGTTTCCTTGTTCAGTCTTTTCAAAGCAAGAAACAAGGCAAATTTGATATGTGCATGTAACCATGGGTTATTAGGAAAACTAAATTTAGCGTCACTGTCATTGTAAAATTTACAAAATACACATTCTATTACCATGTTCTTCATTAAAGACCCAGCTGCGGAAAGAGTTTTGTAGTCGTTAGTTTCCTTAAGACCCTCATACGTCTCACGCCACCTGGAAATGACTATATTGAACATATCTTCATTCAATGTGGCCGCAACAGGTCCACATATATCACCATGGAATGGCAGATTATCATCATGCTCATTGCTAGGAGAAACCTCAGATGGTTGAATCCCTTTAACAGATTTCTGCCAAAAGAAATCTCACATTGTCATGAATCATCATGGAAGAGAAAGGATTATAATCAGATCTGCTTGGATAGACATAGTTATGATATTCATTCATGACAAATAAACCAAGATATAACTAACTGCAGTGTAAGTTTCATTAAGTCCAGTAGCAAATAGAAATCAGTTACATAACTGTGCCTCTTGGCAATTCAAGTCATCCATGTTGGACAAAGAGTGAAATGAGACAAGAATCTCCACGATAGCACATAAAAACATTCATAAGTGAATGAAGAATAAACAGCCCATGAGTTCTGTCAGACCTGATCATTCGAAGCCTTCTCATGTTGAAAAGCTAGAACAAATCGAGCAACTTTGAAGAATGTAATAATATCAGATTTCTCAATAGAGTGGTGCTCATCCATGATATCATCACAGACTGACTGCATCAGGACTGATAAGAACTGTGTTATCTCAAGATTACATGAACAAAACATAATGGTTCTGTTAAATGGAAATGAGACAAACTTACTATTGTATGCTCCAGATAAAAATTGATCCATGAAGCTTCTAAGCATTTCTGTAATACCCTCCTTTGGTATGTACAGAAGTTCATTGTCCCAGGCTATCCTTTTCTGAGGACCTCTTTGGACATTACGTATTTTCAAGAGGCTATTTGCAGATGAAGAGCTTGGGTTCCCTTTGCACAATGATTTAGATCCATCCTGTAAGTTCAAATGCAAGCAGAGACAAGTACATCTGATTATCTGGTTATAATGTAGGAGCCAAGTGGTAGAATTCGAAAATGTGTAGTACCACTGAAAAGCACGTAAAAGTCCCATTAAGTGAGCTATGTTCCGAGTTCCGTTGCCTGAACATTCTTTTTTTCCTTTCTTCCTCCTCCATCATCAATCTCAATGAATCAACTGATGAAACAATATCTCCGTTAACCTGATCCTATCAATGGAGTAAACAAATTTGAGCTTTCTCCACTGACAGTCGACAGAAAAAGGGGCATCCAAAAATACAGAATAGTACTCACAAAAATGAAAAGAAAATAACAAAAAGAAGGAATACCTTTGAACCTTTATTAGAAGCTCGGGCAATCAGTCCTGGGTCTCGGCCTAAGAAGAGATAATGATAGATCTCCATTAAAAGAAGGTTTTCCTCCTTAAGATAACCAGAGGGCTCATCAATATGCTGAGTCAAAACTAAGATTATGTCCATCACATTCTCTTGGAACATGAGCTCCAAAAAGCTGTCAGCTAGGAAGAGTAAGTGGGTAGCTTCTCCAGATGCTTTCTGTGTCAATGTGATTTCTTGAATAGCCAAGACGTTGCGGAACAAAGTAAGCACCAACTGAACTAACTTCCAGTCATCTTCTGAGAATAAAGTTCTGATTGGTATTGAATAGAAAATCATGTCAGCTGAAGTCACTATGATGAAGAATATATACTTATATAGCGTTTAAACTAGTAAATAGCATAATATAAATGTGAACAGGATGGAGTAATAATGGTAGTTAATCAAATAAAACTTGCACTTCTGCCCTAGCATAGAGGCAGGTGAAGATAGTGGAAGAACCATGCTGATAAATTAACATATAGCACAAACACCACGTTTAGTTTTGCTGATAAGGTAATGGCACAAGTAAAATCTCACTGAAACTTATCATCTTTGTCATCTGATTGCCAAATGGAATCCACAAAAACAATATGCTTGAAATATGGGTTGAATGATGTGAAAAAAAAAATCTAGTGAAACAGAATATAACCGTATTTGATTGATTAATTCATGTAACGCTCAAAGTTAGTACAAACCTATCTAGTTGAAGATTTAATTTCTCATTCAAATTCTATCACCACTCTGATTGCAAAAGGGCTGGCCCTTGGGCAAGTAGAAAAAAAAGGACAGTTGTTCCAGTTTAGCATTGCATCTCCTAGGGACAAATGTTAAAAGTGTCCTCAGAAACTATAACACAGAAACTTAATTGGTCTGCAGACCGATTTCATTGATAGCCTCAGGGCCACAAACCAAAGCACAGGGTTCATAATTTTAGGTTCGGCCAACCAGATATAATATGCCTATGAGCATTTGTCCAAGAAAAAAAAGATAAACAGGGGGCACAACTCTGAAGAAATAGTCCTGAAATTCTTGAGTTCTCTGTTTTGCACCTACACTACCCTTGTTGAATACAATCAGCTTGGTCTTGGAGATGTCTTGGTAGACAAATACAACAGGGTTAAAAAAAAGTTTAGTGCAGTCTCCAAGAGCTTGCCACAGGTTAGTCATATTGACCTTGCTCTTCCAAATGTATTCAGGCAGTAGCTCATAATGTGGGCCCTTTGGAAAATGTGTTTGCACCAGGCTATATTATAAGATATATGTAAAGATTAACTATGTAACAGTGTTCTGTGATCCTCATGAACAACACTGCTCAGTTAGTCAGTTGTGTGAGCTCCATGATAAAAACAAGGGAATAGATTTACCTTTCCAAGCGATCCAATGGGTCCTCAAGAAGAGACACAATGACAGTCACTGCAACATTGCGTGTCAGTGCAGCCTTCAAATCCCACAGATACTCTATCTGCTGTGCAACATCATCTGACGAGGACTCCACAGGCATCGTAAGGAATACCAATACTTTCACTACAATACAAAATTAAAGTGGACAGCTTTAGTCATAGGGTGCTACATCAGAGCACCATAAAATAAAGATATTCACATACGTAGTTTCAGTGTTATATTACTGGGGAACAGAGATACACGGTTTATCTGAGACCCTATTCACACTGAAAGCCCATACAGAACTTTCAGATTTCAAAAGGAATCAAAACGGAAGAACAAATACCTGCAGTGATGACCAGATTGCGGTCGTTCTGGTAATTCTCGATGATGGGCACCAGATCCCTCGACGCAATCTTCCACTTGCAGACCTGCTTGAAAACCTCCCGCCGCTGCGGGTCGTCCCGCCGCAGGAATCTCTGCAGATCCTTCAGATTATCTACAGAAATGGCGAAAACGCGCGCACAGCAGAAATTAGTCAGCAAACACATCCTCCGATCAGAAATGGGGTCAAACCCAAGCCGTCGGCAAAGAAGCGCAGGAAGCGGGGTGGGAGCGGGGGGGTACCTAGGCAGTGGTCGCTCTTGGCGTAGCCGATGACGGCGCCGTCCTCGTCCTCCTGCGAGGCGCCGAGGCCCGCGCAGGTGAGTGAGAGCACCGCCGAGTCCATGGCGGCGCGCGCTAGGGTTTAGCCGCCTGGCCGGTCCGCGCAGTTGGAGCTCGCCACGGTCGGATGGATGCGGAGCGGAGGCGAAGGAAGAAGGATAGCTGCGCTGCGCAATGGTGGCTTTGAGGAGAGAGTGAATCCAAGTGGGGAAGCGGCGGCGAATCGGTTCCCGGGAGGGATGCAGATGAGAATGGAGATCTTTCCCGCCGCCGCGCGCCTATTTCGGGGCGGATTTTCCCGCGCTTTGGTTCCGCTTCGTGGGCTGCCTTCCCGCTATTTATGGGCCGGCCCATTCAGAAGCCTGAACAGTAGACGGATGATTAGGCCCATAACTGACAGCCCAAATAGACGGATAAGGTAAAGGAGGGGCAGGAAGAAAGGAGCAGCAGCAGCAATCGTCCATGGCCATGGCCCTCTCGAGCTCGCTCCGTGCCCTGGTGGCCCTGATCCCGCCGGCCCTCCCTTCCGGTCGCCCGAACGGGGCCGCGGCGGCCCCGGGACCCCGCGCGCGGGGTCGGCCGAGGAGAGGGGCGGGGGTCGTGGCGCTGGCGGCGGCGCTGCCGTCGGACGCGAAGTGGCTGGAGCGGCTGCCGGAGAAGAAGAAGCCGCTGTACACGCACAGCCTGCCGTGCATCGAGGCGTGGCTGCGCAGCCTCGGGTTCACGCAGTCCCGCGAGGACCCCGCCGCCTGGGTGGCGGAGAAGCCGCTCTGGCACGCGCGTCTCAGCCTCGACGTCACCGACCTCCACATCAGGTACAATACAGACCGCAGACTAGTCACTTCCAGTCTGCCTGTGTGGCTGTGTCGATGTCTTGGTTGGGGATTCGATTCATGCTCGTAGTTTAACCAAAATGCTCCTGCGTTTTAGCTTGCCCGATCGGCTTATGTGAGCGCGTGCAATGAACCTGCAGTTTATGTGATTCATTGTTCTGTACAAGCACGTTGCAACGTGTTCACCTAGGAATTTCAGTATATTTTGTTGAGGAGGAATGAAGGACTGTCCATCTAGTAGTTCTGAATATTCTTCGCTGTATCAGTGTCCTACCCCTTTTCAGCTCCTCGCCTACTCTTGAGTTAGTCATCAAATCACTGTTAATATGAACCGATTACTCATTTGTGTGTCAATTGAAGGCAAAATTGCTAATGTTATCTTCAATTAGGTACTTGAAAAGCGGCCCTGGAAATCTTGAGAAGGATGTGGAGAGGAGGTTTAGCTATGCCCTAAGCAGAGAAGACATCGAGAACGCCATACTTGGAGGACCTTAATACACAATCAAGGGGGGTTAGAGTTAGGAATTGCTTAGAGCCTGTTCGCTTGTCTGAAAAACCATAGATAAAAGTACTTTGCTGATTTATTGTGAAAGAAAAATATTGTTGAACGGCTGGCAGATATGGCGAACAAGACCTTAGTCGTGGTTGTTCCTCAGGCGAGGTTGGCGCTGAAGAAATGGCACAACGCTAATCGTTCAGTTGATCTGCATACTACCGTACCGTTACGTCATTGAAAGAGCAAATGGATCATGTGTCGAAAAATAATAATCATGTGCTACAATCTCTGACTAGGCTGGAAATGTTGGATGCCTCCGGGTGACGTGCGTTTGGTTTGTTGGCCTCGTTAAGTGAAATTTCCCCTTGAGCCGAAATTGCTCATTTATATACAGAAGAAAAAAATGACTTTATCTCTTGTGTTAGCCTGCCTTACCGTTTTTAGCTATATGTTTGTATGATGTGTGGGGTTTAAAAACTTGGATTGATATTTTGTCATGCTAATATTGCCACTAGTCCCTGAGAAAAAGTTTGAGTGAGTGTCATCTTATCTTAGACAGTGCGGTCTTGTTAAAAACGTAACTTGGGGAATACAGGCTTACAGCTCGTATCAGGAAAAAAAAAATGTGAAGAAAATATCCAGTGTTAATATTCACAATCAAAATATCAGAGCTTCTCCCGTGACAACTTCTCAGTTTCGTATTTTTGTCTCGCCAATACGCAAACTTTTAAAAATTTTAGCTATATTTATAGAAAAGATTAGCAATATTTTGTATTGTATCGTCAAATATGTTTACTATAAAAACAGACTCATGACCTATTTATGTTACCAATTGTATATCATAAATATTAACATTTTCTTGTACATATATGGTCAAAGTTGAATATGTTTGACTTCTAAAAAAGCAAGAGTGACAACTAAAATGGGGTGGAGGGAGTATATAGCATGATAAACATCATATAAACCATAGTCATAAAATAAAATGGTGACAACATATTATTAATAGCCAAAAGTCTATTATTTTGTAGCTACGAGTACTCTTAGTAATCAAGTGTGTTCTACCATAGTGTGTGGATCTAAAATGTTGTGCAGAAACGGTGTGTTGGAAGCGCTTTGATCCCGTGATATCAGCGAATAACATTTTTTGTTGTGAAATTTGAGGAACCCTTTTTTGTCAGCAATGAATGCTTTTAACGATGCCATGGATGACATGTTAAATTATGATAATCATGGATGGATGAGTGTGATTGGAACTTCATCGATCATTTGAAAATAAAAGTACTCCTCAATAAAAAAAATACAATTCCTTCTTATTGAGTAATCAAATAATTTTAAATTTGACTAAATCTACCAGAAAATTTGATATTTATGGTGCCAAATAAATATCATTAAACTGATAATTGGATATTTTTTAATAGCAAACCTATTTGAAGACAGAAATGTTGAAACTATTTTCTAAATTTTCTCAAACTCGAGAAACACTAACTTGACTTAAATCTATAATGGCATTTTTTATAAAGGGGAAGTACTTGAATGGAACGAGAATTATGCAAGTACTGTAGTAAGCAACTAAGACAGTGCTTTTGTTGGAGGGCTGTAACGCCACCCCTATGAAATACTCTTCTGGGGCAACCTCGCCACCTTCCCCGTCCTCCCCCCTCCCCCACCCTCTCCCACAAAAAAAGACAAGTTTGTCCTCCTCCTTCCTACCAGATGCAAACACATAGACGATCGTATTCTCTCAACTAAACATAGACATGATATTTTTACTATTTTAGAAAACTAAAATAACGAGTATTTGATTCACTCCTCACCTTCTAAATCTAGTCTTATTTAGTTCTATTTAGTCATTTTTACCCAAACACTATGACTAAAATAAGACTAAATGGGCATCAGCCAACTAGTCACTTAAATTTTGCTAACTTAAACCTCACCTTCTAGTCACTGTCTCACTTTTTAGTCACTTTGAAACCAAACACTATGATTAAATGAGACTAAAAGAACCAAGCAAAGATGACTAAACTTTAAGAACTTGTTTAAATGACTAAACTTTTGAAGGTGTGAACCAAACACGCCATCAACCTGTCCAATCCCTCGTTCAAAAATTTCGCATGCTACAAGCAGCCATGTAAAACTATATGGGGATCAAGGAGGAGTACACGAAGCAAAATGACGCATTGGTCCAATGCAACCAACCCACGTGGGATCACCCATCCGCCTCCCAAGTCAGGATAAGCTAGCTAGGTCCCCTGAGCTGGCACCTAGTCAGTGACGTCTCCTTGCTCCCGCGGGGCCCACGGCCACGGTACTGCGGGCTACGTGGCTCAATCGCCTCCTGACTCCTACGCAGGCGCACATGGGCTTCGACGTGGCGCGTTGACGTGCACGTTTGCCTTTGCGGCTTTGCCTCCCAGCAAAGGCCGACCTGTGGGCCCGCGCGCGCCTGGGTCCCGCGACCGGCAAAGGTACAGTCCTCGTGCGCGTGAAAAAAAAAGGCGGCCTTTTTCGTCGTCTTGGAATATTTGTATTCGTGGGCCGAAAACCGAAAGTTTTTGAAACTATAACATTTTTGTTTTTATTTGATAATTATTATTCAATTATGGAGTATTTAAAAGATTTATCTCGTGATTTACAGGTAAACTGTGTAATTAAATTTTATTTTTTTATATATTTAATGCTTCATGCATGTGCCCTAAAATTTAATGTGACGAAAAATTTTGAAAATATTTTGGTTTTGGAGTGACCTCAACAACGCTCTGGTATCGGAAAGGTATTTTATTCCGGCCGCTGGGTGTGGGACCCACGCCGGATGCGGCCACCACGTCACCCACATGACTGGGATGCAAAGCTGGCCACGGAGGCATGCCGGGCGGCGACGCGTAGACCGGCGAGGTGGTCGACACGGTAGCGTGTGGTACGCTCACGGTGGGGTGACGAGGAATAAACAAATGGGCCCTCGCACCCGTCGCCCAGCTGCAGGATTGGCCATCTCCAACGATAATCCAAAGCACACCTTGGAAACGTACACCACTCTAGTTCTGGTAGGCTCTTTGTCTTTCGCTTTATTTCATTCAAGGAAAGTTAATTTCGACTTTTCGAGATTGTTGTGCCCATGATACATTGCTATCGAAATTTAAAGATCGTTAAAATTAGACTTTGGAGTTTTCAAGGGCTTTTTACTCTTTTGTCCTTGACGAATGACAAACCTAGAGGGACGATGGGTGGCCATGACAAGGCTTTGCATGACTTTGCCACAAGACAACAAGATCGCTGACGGAGTCGTGAACAACAAAAATCTAGGCCGTTTTAGTTGGTGAGGAGAAAAATTTCACGACATTGTAACACTTTCGTTTGTTTGTGGTAATTAATGTCCAACCATGGACTAACTAAGTTTAAAAGATTCGTCTTGTAAAAATTGACCAAACTGTGTAATTAGTTTTTGTTTTTATTTATATTTAATACTTCATGCATGCGTCTAAAGATTCAATGTGATAGAAAATCTTGAAAAATTTTAGATTTTAGAGTGGAAGTAAACAAGGCCCTAGGTGAAAAAGGAACATGCGTGTGTAAAAGGTGACAAGAGGTGGTGGTTGTGTGGGTAGTTGAAACACGATGTATATGTATATTTGTAAAAAAAGATAAATAAGATTAGAACACTTTTATTGTAGAAACCACAATAGCCATATAAACATTTTACGTGATAAGATAGTTATTAAAGAGATAGCAAAAATTATAGGAACCGTGTCTAAATTAGAAATCATGTCTACACGAAAACAAACCATAAAAAGATGTTATTGGTAGCGAATAAAGAGAGAATACATGTGCCTAGATAAAACATTATTTTATAAAATTATCTATAGGGATCATGATTTCTATATGTAGTGTCTATAAAAATCAATAGAGATAGAAACTATATGTAATTTTAGCATTAAGTATGTCCCTTAGTATAAATATATACTTAGAGCATCCAAAAACCATTGTTCTTTTTAGCTCAACTCTATGGATTTGTTTGGTACAACTCAACTTTACTAGTAAAGCTGAGCTGTTTTGGAATAAAATATTTGATAAAATCGCTTCATCAACTGCTTCATGTATAGATGAGAGAGAGAAATGAAGGAGAGAGTTGCAATAAACTATTTTTTCAGTTTCATCTTAACTCATTTTGTTTTGTGAGGAGAAAAAAACAACTTCACCCATAAACTATTTTAGAAATAAGTATTTGACAAAAAAACAGCTCACAATGGCATATGAAGCTGTTGTGAGTTGTATCAAATAGGCCCTATGTTTAGCAATTACTTCCTTTTATCTTTCATCATTTGCACTTATACATCTATTGTACTCAGAAGAAAAGAATAAATCTATTGCTATCAAGAACCAAGTGGGCCCGTTCAAATCTGTGGGACGCAATCCAAGGTGCTTGTAGCAGGTATCCCGGGCGGACACGATCCAGTGGCCCAGTCCTTATCATTGACACGTGTCTCGTGACGTGGCTCCAGCCTTTGGCGCCCCTCCCACCGTCCCCTTCCTCCTCCTCTCCTCCCCCACTCCCCTGCCTCGCCGCCTCTCTCCGTCGCACCACACCTGCCCCCCCTCCCGGTCTCTCTCTCCTCCGCGCCACACGCATCTCCTGCTGATTGAATCAACTTGGCCTCGCGACTCCGGCTGATCCGTGGCGCCTCGCTGCCGAGCGGAACCATCACCTGATTTGGCGAGGTGAGAATTGAGATGACTCCCAGTTTCAATTCGGCGCGCAATGCTCGTTGATTTCTCCTGCCTCCCTGCTTAGGTTCATGCTCGCGTTGCCCCATCGCAACATTGAGTTGCATCTTGTTATTTGGGTTAGCCTCGTCGTCTATACTGAAGTAGTTCATGCGCGGAGATTATTATTAGGTGGGGAAAGTTCGAATTATGCACATGTTCGTCACGGAGACCCTCAGAGCTGGGGTGCGCATTGATGCATCACCGGCGAAAGGTTAGCAGTGGAAAATTTCAAAATATCTCAAAGGAAACATGGTAGTTCGTTGGAGGCCGTTTATATCTCCTTGCGTCCGACTCCAGCTCTGCATCTGTGTCTTTTCGGTCACTCTGTTTTGTTCCTTGGATATCATCAGTAGAAGAACAAAGGAGCACACTACGCAGTTTATTTAGTTATAGCCTAGTAGAAACTAGAAAGTTTTGTTTTGAGTGCAGCATCGTAGAGTCAGCAGGGGCGCTGTATATTGGTCAGCAAAATTAGGTGTATCCCAGCTGCAGTCGTTGAATCACTCGGCTTCGTCTGGTTGAAGTTGGTTAGGAAGGCTTCATCTTACGTTTTGTAAGGTGTGGTTGCTTTTGTCCTGTGAACTCTCTGGGGGTAACTTATGGAGAAAGATTAGCCAATTACTTCCAGGTCTTCGATAATTCGGCATCAAGATTTAAACCAAAATTCTCATATTTTTTGGTGTCTCTGTCACATTTTTTGTGTGAAAAGAGCTTGGTGGGTCTTAGAAAAGGCTTCAGTTCAGATCTTATTTCAGATAACACAGGACCAATCTAGTCTGTAGTGTAGTATTTGTATTTCACTGCACACGTCAAAGGCTTTCCAGTAGGGGTGGAAAAGATATTTATTTTAAGCTCATTTAGTATTATTTTGGTTAGCTATATTGTTTATTTGTATGCTATTTTTTTAAGGTCAATGGGGGGGGGGGGGAGGCGCTCCCCACCTGATTTCATTTATAATGGCCCAAAATGGCCCTTTGGATGGGTATCAAATACAAAAAGTTTACATCATCACTTAGTGATGTTTGAACAAAACGTGTGAAGAGTACTAGATAGTGATTTCTGTGCTACTTTATTACACTTGAATAATGAATAAATTGTATGCTGTGATAATCAGAAGTTTTACTTGACAGACTAGCAGATAAAATCATGGCTCAGGATGAAGCTGTGGCTACCCAGAAGACTGGAAATACAGCATCCCCTTCTAAGGTAATCTTTTCTGATTTAGTGGTAGCATTGTTTCCAAAATGTGATTTCAGTAAATCAGTAGTGCTGACTGCTTAGCCCATCCATTAACCATGATTTTTGTTGAAATTTCGAAGGAAACTCATGTATATAGACTATAGTTAGAACTTTTCTTAAAAATGAAGCAAGGACATAACTGAACCACCTCCCTTCAGAGTTACATGTGACATGTACAGTGAATCTTGTCTGCTCATTCTCATGTTTATTGCTGTTTTCAGATCTTACAATGAATGATAACATAATTTATTTCTGATTGGGAATCTCATCGATTATTTCTATTTGCAGGATTATCCAACTCCTTCTCCATATCCTGATTGGTCGACCATGCAGGTAGAATTTGAGTATTTTACTGCACTTCTACTTCGTTGGAACATGGTGATCTAAGCAGTGAGCACAAATTTTCACAGGCATATTATGGCCCTGGTGTCTTGCCACCAACATATTTTGCTCCAGCAATAGCTCCAGGCCATCCACCGCCATACATGTGGGGTCCTCAGGTATTTGAGTTTGGTCTCCATATCCATATGCTGTTTTAAATACTGTAGTAAAATCTAATACCCCTTCTGTGTGTATTTGCAGCCTATAATGCCACCCCCTTTTGGGACACCATATGCTGCAGTATACCCACATGGTGGAGCTTACCCACACCCCCTTGTGCCCATGGTAATAATGCCTATGGACATTTTTGTTTAATTAAGCACATTATATTATACATGTCCATCAACATTTTCTCAAAAAAAGAGGGAGATGATTGTTATGGTCAGCTGTGTATTAATTAAGATATTGTAGTGTAAATCAAAACAAGGATTATTCGGTCCCACCATGTTGAGTCTCAAACACCCAAGTGTGGCTGATCAAGTGACCAAACGATTCAATATAGGAAATGGAAAATAAAACTTGATTATAGTTGGACAATCTTTCTACCTTTGTTGGTCTTGTAGTTCACCATTGATGCATAGCCTGTAGAATGTTTTCAAGAACAAAGGATCTGCACTGTGCATCTAAACTCTATTTCACATTTACACTTGATCATGCCATTGGACAATCTACTAGTCTCTTAGTTGCGTCTAAAGTTCTTATGTTCAATAGATAATTCATTTTCAAAATTTTTCATTTTGTTCAATCTTACCAATTTGATGTTCTCATGCTCCTTTCAAGATGTCAACTCCATTGAGCATGGAGCCCGCCAAATCTGCAAACAGCAAGGAGAAAAATTCCAATAAGAAACTTAAGGAAATAGATCGGACTGCAGTGTCTGCTGGCAGTGGTAACAGTAAAAGAACAATGTCATCCAGGTATGGCATGATATGCTTCTGTTTGTGTATTCTTTTACTGCCCCCACCCCTCTTCCCTGTTACTCTTTTGGTAAACTGAAGCTATACATTTTTTATTATGTATTCAGTGAAGATTACAGTGCAGAGGGCTCCAGCGATGTAAACGACCAGAAGGTATGGTCTTCTGCGCACTCGTAGACATGATTGATTTCTTTTTTGAAGTGTTGGTTCCTTGGGATTGCGGGTTGTTCATCATTACACTGAACTTCTGCATAATTCAGGTGAACAAAACGTCCAGGAAGCAGAACTCAGATGATGGACCTGGTATTTTACTTCTCTAACAACTCTTACAATGTTTATAGATAGATACCGTGTTAGTCACTACTTCTCCACAACACTTGTTAGAGGCAGAGTTGTTACCTAATATAATCAGTCATTTTACCAAATTGGTCATCTTGTTCTCTTCTACTGTACTTTTCCTTCTTTGGTGGTCTTGCTTGCATTTTTCCTTTTGACAAGTAGTTGCACAAAACCTTTCAGTTGCTTCAGGGGATAGTAACTAGATCAAACCCTGTTCTATGCACCAGAACAGGCAAGAAAGTGGCTAACCAAAATATATTTGCAGGTGCAGAAACCACCACAGGTGCAAACACGGAATGTGTTTTAGCTCCTAACCATACGATGGGGAATGGTGCTATTTTGCCACATCACTGCTTTCCAGCTCCAGTAATTAAGCCCAGCGCTACAAATGTCGCCAACTCGAGGGTGATAGGCACAGCGATATCTCCATCACCTAGTGTGATGGTCCCAGCTCATACTGCATTACCAGCTGACTTATCAGTCAAGGTATGTATGTCCCATGTGTTATTGCATAGAAGTGCTTGCAAGCTGACAATTACAAAAAAAAAAAATCTATATTCTGAAGAACTGGATTTCAAGAGGTTATTTTTGAAGTCTGAGACAGGCTTTTCCTTAAAACCTTGACACCCATATTTAGAACCTGTCATGTTTAGGCAATAACTATTTTGTGGTTCATCGATTGCAGGATGAGAGGGAATTGAAGCGTGAAAAGAGGAAGCAGTCAAATAGGGAGTCTGCTAGACGATCAAGGCTGAGAAAACAGGTGTGCTGTTTTCACCATCTTATGCATTCTTGTTAACTGGACAGGGTGACTTGTGACACAGTTGCACAATGAAGCAGTGTCCTGAAAGATGGAAGTGAAATCTGACTTGGATTATTGTCCTAACAACATGTCTTCAATCTTATATTTATGCTCTCCCTTGGTGTAGGCTGAGACAGAGGAGTTGGCTACACAAGTGGAGTCCCTTACTACAGAGAACACGTCCCTTAGGTCTGAAATCGGCAGGCTAACAGAGAGCTCGGAGAAGCTCAGATTAGAAAATTCCGCTCTAATGGTAATGGACCTTTTCCGATGATGTCAAATGTTCTATACTACTATATTCAGGTGCAGCATTTCAATCTTCCTTTTCTTTGACGGAAGTGCACTATCACTTCTCAGGTGAAGCTGAAGGACACTGCAGCACTGACCCCTGCAGAACCATCTCCGCACACAGCAGTCACATCCTCGTCCTCTCCGGGTGCCGCCGCGGAAAATTTCCTTTCCATGATCGACAGCGCCAAGGCGGCCGGCGTCAGCAGGCACACGGAGCACGGCGAGCCCAAGCTCCGGCAGCTCCTGGACTCCAGTCCGGCAACAGACGTCGCTGCCGTAAGCTGATGACGATCCGGCTAATATTACAGCACAGCACATGCATGTGGCCTGGGGATTTCACAAGCTCATGCTGCGCACCATAAATGTCAGAGTTATTACAGACTTAGTACACCAGTTTAGGCACTGATTCCAGTAAAGTAACTGAGGACACCGGTAATTTTATCTGCTCCGCTGAGTGCCGGACTGCGACCTCTCCTAGTGTACCAGTGTTGTAACATAGGGTGTTGTGCTGCATGCCAACCTTTGAAACTTCGAGATCGTCCTCCTTGGGACCATTTTCGGCGTAATAACAAAATATAGTTCGGAGTTTGTACAACAGAATAAGACGGATACTGGTGTGTGCTGTGTGCAATCCTCTACTGCAGTGTTGGTTTGTTCTCAATGTAGTTTCATTCTTCTTCTCTAGTGATCTGTGAGTCTTTTGTCAAGCATTAACGCCAGATGGTTGTGATGCGGGCTTGCTTGGTTTGGGACTTCAATTTGTCATACTAAAGATTTGCCCAGTAAAAGTTGGCTAAAAAATTTGCTATAGATTTGGAAGCGAAATATGAGAGGTTAGCAAGTTTTGGTAACAAAGCAAATAACAACCAAAGTAATGGCTTTCCTTATTTTGGAAGTGTCAAGCAGGCCTGCAGTCGCAACTCACGCCCTAACAGCCTTGATCACTGACTGATTCACTGGACAATCCGGATGTCGATCTCGATGGGGAAACGCGCGCAGCGAGAGAGGAATCGTCGTCGTCTTGCCCTTGCTCCTGTCCCTGCTCCTCCTCCTCCCTCTGGGTCGTCGTCCATCGATTTTGGCGAGTCCCGCGCCTCCACCCCACTCTCTCAATCTACAAGAAGTTGGTACATCTTATTTCAATCTTGCAGGATAACTGTGATATGTTTTTCATATAGCATATACATTGTGTTATCTTAGCACACTGAGCTCTGATTACAATGCAATAATTTGATAAATGAGGACTTAAATACGGGCAATGCTTTTATCATCTTCATCCTTTCTTAACGGACAACTGACAAACATCCATGAGTGGGTTCATCCAACGGGAGCCGCGCGGCAGCACACACTAATTATTTTCATATTTTTTAACGGAACCTGATTATTTTCATATTGAGGCATAATCACGGGCCAGTCCACCAAAAACAGGCTAGGTAACACACCAATTATTTTCGGATGGACTCGCATCACAGGCTGGTAACACAGGTAGGCGCGCGGCAACGCCGTGCCTAGTTTCTAGTTCATACTATGGCCGAAACAGCAGGCAATCAGACATCTGAAAACTGAACTAAGAAATAGCAGAATGGCAGCACATACCCTTCACTGGAGCCCATCGGAGACGAATTTCTCCACCACTCAGGTAAACCAGCGGCTTGAAGACTCCATCTTGAACCAAACTGATGAGACGGTAGCAGCGACAGTCAGATACGTACACGAAACACACGTTGACCGCTGTAACTTGTAAGAGCCTTTTAGGATGTCGACGACTCTATGGATTTTCATCCCAGAGAGCTTCGCATCACACAACACCAACCAATACCCGCAGGCTACAAATCTTGGATGCAGTAGGCGCCGCGTTAGTGCATATACTACTCGGAGTTAAGTGGGAGATTAGGTAACAGAAAAAAGATGTATCCACGACCACGAGAACGGCTTTTGGTCTGCAGTCTTTCGTCATCTGGCGGCTCTCACCCTCACACTTTTGACTGAGGCTTGACATTTGCTCCAAACTTCTTTCAAAAAAACATTTGCTCCAAACAAAAACAAGAAGAAAGGGGAAAAAAAGTCAGCTAACGGCGACATGACCTTTTGAGAGTGCGATCCATCAGCAAAATGAAATGCCTCGATCCAAATTCCAGGCGAAGGGGATACACGTGACTCCAGCGTGCCTACTAAGCTCCTAGCGCTTTACACGACGGATGAGCCTGATCCTGGCCGCCACGGATTCTGCAGGCTCAGAAGCCCAACAACCGAAGTATAGATGACTTTCCAGGGACGAACATGACCTCTTTCTCGAAACCTTCCAACCCGTGACTCATCGATGATGGATGACAGTAATACTTATGTCAATAGGACTCTTTTAGAAGAAAGCCACACCAGTTTTGAACAGAGGGAATAATGGGAAGTCCTTTGTTTTGTTTAGTTGTGAAAGTTTTTTGGATTTTGACATGATAGTACTTTCGTTTGTATTTGATAATTATTATCTACTAACTATAGACTAACTAGACTTAAAAGATTCGTCTCGTAAATTACAGACAAACTATGTAATTGGTTTTGTTTTCGTCTATATTTAGTGTCCATGCATGTGTCACAAGATTTGATGTGATGGAAAATCTTAAAAAAGTTTTGAATTTTGGGATGAACTAAACAAGGCCTTGCTAGAGCCTAGAAAGCGGGATTTACAGATGCCTCGTGTAAAATATCAATCTTTCTTTTTAATAAAAACATGTTTAGACACGGTCGCGAAACAAAAAGAACACAACCCACTTATATACACAGAGGTCATTTTAAGTAGGATGCACGCTGAAAATAAATATAGTAACCTGATGTTCGCTATACTATTTTTGTAATCATGCTTGTCCTGTGACCATACTTGTGTGTGCGTCCCAACAAAATAGCCTATCACTAGCAAGCTAAAGGCAGGCGTATAGTACATATCATAACAAGTTGAGTTGGAAGAACAAAACAGCCTATCACTAGAAGCAAGCTAAAAGTAGGAATACAGTACATATATCACTAGAAGCTGATGCAGTTTTGATGAAACGTTTGGTAAAACAACTTCAAATAATAGGTAAAAATGATTATAATGTCTTTTTTTTTCCAACCCCTTGTTCTTCACGACGCCTCTTCCTCCTTTTCTATTTCTGTCTCCTTTATCTCCATTGGTCTCCGCCTCGCCTGTGATGTCGAGCGCCTCTGCGTCATCGGCCTGGACCTCCAACGATGCGCTCGTGCGCCCACGATGGCTTCTTTGCTCGCGTGGCTCTGTCGTCCCTGATGTGCTGTCATCACCCGTGTCAGCCCCATCCCATCTCCGATGCGTAGTCATCGCCCACCGACCTCACCCCACCCCTCTCTGATGCGCCGTCGTCGCTCGCTTTAGTCCTATCTTGCCTCTGATGCGTCGACGTCACCTGCTAGGGGCAAATCGAGCCATCACAGTATGCCGATTCCACACCAGCTCTCGAAGCATGGCAAAGAACACACAAAGATCGGAAAAGGTAGAGTTTTTTTGGTCGTCTTTGGTTTCTTGTAGGCGCTTGCCTCGCCTTGCAACATGGAAAACAAAAGGTTTGCCTAGTCAGGCGATTTAATTCGGCTCTTCTGCATGGGCAAGGAAAAGCCCATCAGTACTAGCTTCGAGGTAAGCCAAGAAGCTATCCAAACAGTGGCATGTCCAAGAAATAATTGTAGGAAGGGTTGAACTAGGCTGGACCTTGTTTGGCTGAAATATAGGCCAAGCCTTGTGGAAATTCGGTAGAGGAAAAAAGGCCCATTACGTGACCTAAGTCGTTGCAAAGAGCTTTGCTCTACCTTGAGGCAAACTCATCTCTCCTTCCACAGCCAACCATGGAGAAAAATTGTTGTAGGGGCTTAGGCAGGGCTCCATAATCTTAGCAAGAGTAGAGGAGGCTCTAGCCCCTCTGCCCCCTAGTAGAGCCGCCCCTATATCTAAATGCATAACTCGACTCTATATCCTTACTGGGTAAGGCACTATAATGATGGTCAAAGGAACCAAAGCAACCCATTTTTTTTAACAAAGTACCTAAAGGTAGAGTTATCAAGAGACCCTGAGCCAAACTAGGTTCTAGAAAATATCCTTGCCAATGCTTTCGCTGACGCTTTGGTGTCAGCGAATCCTATCCTATACTCTTATAAAACTAAACCTCACTAAAAATTTCTCTCAATGTACAAGCTATCCACATCAACAATCCACTAAAATTTACAATTATGATAGCTATGTCTTCATCCACTAACATGTATTTAGATGTCCACATCGATGTGTCAAACCATCATTCACCAAAAATAATTAAAGATAATTTTATTCATATAGCTAAATATAAATAGTCTAGTTAATCAAGAAAGGCAAAGGCATCAGCAAAACTAGACCAAGATGCTCTCAATACATCGAGTTCTTTAAAACCTACTCAGAATGTGGGTGTCGGACAGAGCTGAAAATACTATTTTTTTAGCTTTCTACTAACCAAGCTATTTTACTAAATATTTTATAAAAAATCAGCTTCATTAGTAAAGTTGCTCATAAGCCAAAGTTTAAACAAAACTATTTTACCAGAAACGAAATGAAACTTTAAATTAGCAAGCAATAGATAAGTTAACAACTAGGAGTACAGGTAACGCTTTTGGTTCCACAAACACAAAGTCTAAACACCGTGCATCGTTTGTTTGGCTCATAAGCAACGGCAGAAAGTATTGTTGGCTGATTTATTATGAGAAAAAAATACTACTGAATATCTGACTGATTCGATTGTCCGTGAATAAAAATATTTTCTAGACTTTTTTCACCCTGCAAACCCCCAAAAGGACTCAAAATCCTTTGTGTTCCCGTAAAGCGGCGAGCAGCCGGGCACGGGGCACGTGTCCGTGGTGGACGGCGGCATTCTACCCGGTCGGGTCGGGTCCCATGCCTGCTCCTGCAGCTTTCCCTCTCGCGCCAGTGCACCGCCACCATCTCTCCCTCCCTCGCCCGTCTTGGATCCTTGCGCACGAGTCCTCGATCGAGCCGTTTCACTTCCTCCATCCATCCCATTCCCAGGCGCACCTAAACCTGAGCATGCAGCCCGCGGGCCGACGGCACGGCCCGAAGCACGGCTTTGAGGCCCGGCCCGAGCACGGCACGGCCCGAAAGGCCCTGCCCGTGCCGGCCCGAGGCCCGTAGCAGGCCGTGCTTGGGCCTTTGCCTCGGCACGCCGGGCGGCACGGCACGGCCCGTGAAATCGGGAGGGGCACGGCGCGGCCCGTGCCATATATAAGCGCCGTGCGCCGCCCCCCCCGCCCTCCCGCAAACCCTAATCCCATTCAGTCGCTCAGTCCCTCCCGTCTCCCCTCGCAGCCGCAGCCGCAGGAGCTCGGGCGCTCGGCGAACCCTAATCTCCTTCCCTCGCCACCGCTGCCGCCACCGAATCTTGCACTCCGGCGAGCTCTCCACCGTCGGATCCTGCACTCCGGCGTGGCCGTGTCGCTCCCTACCCCATCCCCAAACCCTAATCCCCTTCCCCTTCTCTCTGTCGCTCGTCTCTGTCCCTCTTCTTCTCGATCTTCTCCGTCTCCGTCTCCATCGCCGTCTTCTTCCCCGTCTCCGTCGCTCGTCTTCTTCAGATCTACGGCGCCAGGCTCCGTCTCCGTGCAGGTAAGTCCCCTAAACCCTAGATCTCTTTGTTTTCTTCTTCTCCATATTCCTAACCCTAGATCTCTCTTGTTGCAGGTCGCCGGCTAGTAGTTGGTGCCGCCGGAGCCGTTGAGGAAGGCGCCGAGAAGTGAAGAATCCGACGCGGTGATGGACAACCGTGACGGTGAGGATGATTACTCTTTCTTGCCAAGCTTCGACGATGAGCTCCGGGACTGTGGCATGCCCGGCGAGGATGAAGATGACATGACTGATGCAGCTGCCCTCTTGTTCGGTTTCGTGCCAGCGGCTATGGCTGGTGCTAGCCGTGCTGCTGCGCGAGGTGTTGGCCACGGCCGCGGCCGTGCCCGTGGCAGTGGCAGTGGCGCTGGTGCTGGCCGTGGCTGTGCGCCTGGTGCTCCTACAGTTGCAGCGCCCGACGCTCCTGCAGTTGCAGCGCCAGGTGCTCCTGCGGCTGACGCTGATGCGGCCCCCGCCCCTAGCGATGCAGCTTCTCTTGCATCATCAGCCAACAACAGTAAGCGTCGATCTCCTGTCTGGGCTCACTTTGATGAAATTACTGAGAATGTTGATGGAGAGGATCGTGTTATTGCTGTTTGCAAGATTTGTAGGTCTCGTTTGTCTGCTAATTCTGCTAATGGCACTGGTCATTTAAGTAGACATCATAAATCATGCCAAAAGAAATCTGATCATGCTAGTATGGTTCAAACTAGGCTTGCTTTAAACCCTGATGGATCTTATAGAAATTGGGAATATAAACCTGAAGTTGCTAGAGTTGAGTTGTGCCGGTTGATAGCTAGATTGGATTTGCCTTTGTCTATTGCTGATAATTCTGCTTGGGATGAGTACATCCAGCGTGTACACAATCCTATATATAAGAGAGTATCTAGATTTACTACTGCTAGAGACCTGGCTAAGAATTTTAATGAGAAACTACACCATCTAAAAAATGATGTTTTTCCTGGTATCTCTTCTGTGTGTTTGACATCTGATATCTGGTCTGGTAATTCTAAGGAAGATTATATAACTGTTGTTGCTCACTATATCACTAATGATTGGGAGCTTAAAAAAAGTGTCATTGGTTTCAAACTGATTGAAGTGAGTCATAATGGTGTTAACATTGCTGAAGTTATCTCTGGTGTGCTTAGAGATTGGGGCCTGCTTGACAAAGTTTTTGCTGTTAGCTTTGATAATGCTTCTGCTAATACCAGTGTTATGCTTGTTTTGACTCCTTTGCTTGATGGTTACTTGGGCTACGACGTGGCTCCCTCTGATCCTTCTAAAAAGTTATATCATGTGGTACATCAGCGTTGTGCTTGTCATATAATTAATTTGGTTGTTAAATCTTGTTTGAAAAGGCTTAAAACTTGCATAGAAGTTTTTAGAACTGCTATTAACTTCCTCAATTCATCTAATCAGCGTATTGCTCAGTTCAAGAACTATTGTCTTGCTAAGGACATCAGGCCTCATAAATTCTCTCTTGATATGGATGTTAGATGGAACTCCACCTATCTTATGCTTAAACATCTGATGCCATATAGATTTGTCTTTTCTGCATTCATCAATTCTCAATCTGGCTATGCACTCTTGAATGAACAACACTGGTACATTGCTGAAAAGGTGTTGGAATTTCTTGAATTGTTCTATGAGTCCACTGTTGCACTTTCTGGTGTTTATTACCCCACTAGTCCATTGGTACTGCATCACATACTTGAGATTGCTACTCACCTGCAAAATTATGAAAATGACAACCAACTTGGTGATGTTGTTGTGCCAATGAAATCTAAGTTTCTCAAGTACTGGAAAAAAATTCCACTATTATATTCTTTTGCATTTGTTCTGGACCCAAGGGCTAAGATCAGAGGTTTGCAAAATGTGCTTGACTTGCTTGCTAAGTGTAACAATATCAGTTATATTGCTTATCTAGCTGAGGTTAAAGCTGAGTTGCATAAATTGTATGACAAGTATGAATGTAGATTTGGTGCAGCTAGGCCAGCTAGGACCACACATCCATCTGGCCTGACAGGTAAGAGGAAGCAGGCTTGGGGCAGGATTTTTGGAGGATCGGGTTCTTCTGGTACTTCAATTAGTACATCATTTTCATCTGCTTCATCTGGTGGTATATCTGAGCTCACTGCTTATCTGGACAGTGACAATGTTGTGGCCTATGATGATGATTTTGATGTACTCAATTGGTGGCATGAGCACAAACTGACCTTTCCAGTTCTCTCTATGTTGGCTAAAGATATTATGACTGTTCCTGTGTCAACTACTTCTTCGGAGTCCACTTTTAGTTTGTCTGGCAGGATAATTGAGGAGCGGCGACGACGATTGGGCGCTGACACTGTGGAGATGTTGGTCTGCACCAAGGACTGGGAGCTTGGTGAGGAGCATGGACAACATACTGTGGTGGACAAGGAGTTAGAAGACTACTACAAAAACCAGTTCCTTGATGAAGATTCTACTACAACAGTTGATTAGGCAGTGACCAGTGAGATGAGATTATGAGACTCAGTCTCTAGACTTGTAAAACATTTGAATCTTGGGCTTGTAATAACTTTGACAATTGAACATTTTGTTGAGCTGGCCGTACTCTTTTCCTTGCTAGGGTTTTTTCTCACGAGGTGTGAGTTTTACCTAGCAAGGTTTTTAATGAGGCGGCATTGCTCTATTTAATCAATTTGGTAATATTTACATCTTGGATCGTCTTTTGGTCTGTTTCTGTGATAGTGTGATTTGGGATTGGATTTGAATCTTAAAATTGAATTTGGAATTGAATGATATGTTTCTTAACTATACGGGCTGCGGGCTGGCACGAAGGCCTACCGGGCTTCGTGCTCAACGGGCTGGCACGGCCCGTAAAACGGCCCACGGACCGTGCTTGGGCCCTCAGCCAGGCACGGTAGCCTGTTTCGGCACGGCACGGCGGCACGCGTGCCATACGGGCTCGTGCCCAAACGGGCCGTGCCGGCCCCGGCCCGTTGCTCATGATTAGGCGCACCAGCACCAGCACCACCGGCACCCCGCCCTCTGCCTCTGCCCCACCACCACCTCCTCCTCCTCCTCCTCCTCCCATGGTGGTGGCATTGTGACCACGCCAGGTCCCCCGCTGCGTCCTTGACGCCTCGTGTAAGCCTGTCGCCGCTCCCGCACGCAGCAGCAGCAGCAGCTCGCGCCACGCCGTGCCGTGCCGTGCCGTGCGGGCTTGCCGACCCCTCCTCTCAGGCTTTGCGGGTGGGTGGAAAAGCAGAGGAGGAGGAGGAGGAGGAAGGCTGCCGCTGCCGCTAGCGCCGTAGCGCGAGCGCGCTAGCCGCTAGGTGGCTTTGGCTCACGGGTTCCAGGCCGCCCGCGGCGCCTTTTTCGCTCACACGGAAAGTGCCCGTGCCTGTGCCTGTGCCCTGCCGCCTGCCCGCCGCCCCGCGCGGCCTGGCCGTAACATCCGAACCGCCCCCAATGGCGACACCACGGGCTCCTCACCTTCCTCCGCATTAGTACCAGCGTGCCAACGGCCGCAGCGCAGCGCTCCTCCGCACACCCCCGCTCCTTCGTGCGCGCTCTGCTTCCCTTGCCGCCGTGGGCTGCGCGGGCCGCGCGCTGCTTGCTGCTTGGCTGGCCGTCGATGAGCATGGGACGCTTCGTCAACTCCATGGATCCGAGGTCGGGGCTGGAGGTGATCAGGGACTGGAACGGCGTCGCCCAGGTCGTGCTCCGCTCGCCCAAGGGAGCCTCCGCGCGGGTACGGACTGCGTGCGACGTACTCCACCCTCTCTTGTTGCCCGATCGATCGGCTCCGCATTGCTTGTTTGGTTGTGGTTTTGATGGAGTTTCGCCGTCGCTGGCTGGACTGGCTGCCTGATTTGCTTTGCAGGTGAGCCTGCACGGCGGCCAGGTCGTCTCCTGGAGGAACGACCGCGGCGAGGAGCTCCTCTTCACCAGCAGCAAGGTGAATTTTTTTTCTCTTCTTATTTCCCACACTTTACTCTTACCGTCGTCTAATAATCTTTGTAAAGATTCAGCGGCCATGCCGTTTGATTTGTTTGTGGTTGAATGTTCTTCTAGCATTTCTGTGAAAAGACATGTGCTCAACTGGGCTGCAAAGAACAACACTGAATTGTGTTCATTTACTTAGAATTTCCATTGTTTCCATAGTCCATCCTGATGGCTGGAGAAGCCAATGACAAATTAAGCTTTGCTATGTTACCTGTGAGCTTGGACTGGTTTGTGGTCCTAAAGTTTCATAACGGTTTCCTCGGTTTCCTGTGCTGACCTCCTATTTTCTCATCGTCCTTAATTGGACCAGTAATGGGCCTGTAGCCTTCTATCTGCTCCAATGGTCTAAAGCACTTTCATGTCTGTTGTTTCTGACGTGCAGGCAATCTTCAAGCCGCCAAATGCAATGCGAGGTGGAATTCAGATGTGTTTCCCACAGGTGCTGCAGCATGACCCATTCTTGTCACGGTTTCTATTGGATCGTACTTTTCTGCTGTAATTTTTTTGCTGCGGTGTACAAATTTATGTATAAGCTGACTGGTTGTGAGGGCCGTGCTGTAAAATTTCGGTGGGGCTTCTGATAACTGTAAAATTCCATGCAGTTTGGATACTCGGGGACATTGGAGCGACATGGATTTGCAAGAAACAGGATATGGGCCCTGGATGATGAGCATCCACCACTGACTCATAATGATAACGGCAGCAAAGTTTCTGTTGACCTTATACTAAAGCCATCTGAAGATGACCTCAAGTGCTGGCCACATTGGTATGCATTTCTTTGCACTTATCTGTGTTTGTATTCCTATGCCATGCCTACTTTATGTTACAGATAAATGAAGTCTAGATGTCAAATTTCTGTTAAGTATTGTGTCATTGAGGTGTGTCGTCTAATGGCTGGAGTTGGGTATTTCTGATGTTACTTTCCAGAAGCAAATTTTTGACAATATTTTCCTGAGATATTTTCAAAGGATTAAATGTGGAAATTAAATCTTTAAAATAAAGATGTGGGAAATTAACAAGGATGAATTATGTTTATGGCATTGCTTGTAAGGAGGGTCTTGAATTAGGATATGTATAATCACTACTACTTCATCTTATGGCATTTCAGTTTTTATACTACAAAAGGAAATCTGAACAAGGCTGTTGTTGCTTAGCTGAATGATTCTTTACTGTTGATCAGTATTTACATGCTTAACATTTTTTATGGACCCAGATGCCTTCTCATGCTTAAGTCACAAAATGCAGAATCGGTAAAGTTTATTCATATGAATGTCCTCATGTATGAGTATGACTATAATTTGGTTGCAGTTTTGAGTTCCGTCTGAGGGTCTCTCTTTCAAAGGATGGGGACTTGTCATTAATATCACGCATCAGGAATGTCAATGGCAAGCCATTCAGTTTCTCATTTGCTTATCACACATATCTTTCTGTTTCTGACATCAGGTCAGGCATTATTTGCCCAGCACATCGTTATGTATACCTCACTATCTAACTACTCCCTTCAGTGAATTTCCATGAGTGACATGCTACGTCTTGTTAATTCCAGTGAGGTTAGGATTGAAGGTCTGGAGACACTTGATTATCTTGACAACCTTAGCCACAAAGAACGGTTTACGGAACAAGGAGATGCCATAACATTTGAGTCAGAGGTAAAAATTTTCCCAGTACTTAATGAATTGAATGTACGTATATATTATTTAAATATGCTCAAACCAGCCAGTGACTTTCTTGGCAAGTCCTGCATTTTTATTGGTATGGACATACATATAACTATATGCTTGCTTCTGTGGATAGTTAAACATAACTGTAGAAGATTTTGTGCTTTAGTTGTTGTTTTCTACTGTAAGTATACTGTCTTAGATTCTCAAGATTTATAAGGTCATCGGTGACCCCTTCTCTTTGTCCAATCTCTTTACAGGTCGACCGAGTCTACGTTAGCTCCCCAAATGTAGTAGCGGTTCTTGACCATGAGAAGAAACACTCATTTGTCATAAGAAAGGAAGGACTTCCTGACGTTGGTAAGATCTGCTGCCCTTTGCCAAAATGTCACCTACCAGAAAATCAACTGTTAACAGAACTACTGATTTATCTGCATCCCTGTCAGTTGTGTGGAATCCATGGGAAAAGAAATCGAAGACCATGATAGACTTGGGTGATGAGGAGTACAAGCAGATGCTTTGCGTTGATGCGGCCGCTGTGGAGAGAGCAATCACGCTGAAACCAGGGGAGGAGTGGACTGGGAAGCTGGAGCTTTCTGCAGTTTTATCCACCAACTGCAGCGATCATCTTGATCACCCTGTCAGCATCTAGTGTTTAATCACATTTTAGTGCTATATATTTGCCTCACAAGAGAAGTATGGGCCCCTTTTGTAAATGAGATCAATAGGTAGGTCTATTATTAGTTAACAGCTCGACTTGATTCTGGAATCGGCACAATTCTGTGACCTGGTTTTTGGAATCTCAATAATGAATGATAATAGCGCCTTGTTTCATGCATAATGGACGTAAAATGGCAAGATTTATCAGGTCTTTGCGACTTTGTTTTCGAAAGATTTCTAGTAATAAAAAAATATAATGTTAGGCATATTAGTATTGAACATGCTATACTGCCTAGAGGGCTAGTGGATGGGAGAGTTACATGTTGGGTTAAGGCATATGTTAGGAAACCCCCATTAGAATGTTTAGGGCCTAATTACAAAGTCTAAGGGCTTCTTTGAGAATATTTAGAATAGACACGTCCCCAGCGGGTGACTCCAGGGGCCATCGTCGGCGCCGCTAGGACCTCCCCTTCCTGCCAGTGCCAGCAGCCGCGTCGGCCCCAAACATGATCGTCCACGGGCTTCCCCTCCTCCAGTCCATTCCTCTCCCACCCCTTCTCTTCCCCATCGACTCCAGCGATTTTGGGTGGCCAACGGGGCGGGTTCGGATCTTCCGTTCCGACCCTAGTTCCACGTTTGTCAGGGTGCGGCCGTTGGCGACCCTGGTCCTGTCCGCGCAGGGGTGGCCGGCTCGGCAGGCTCTCGTCGTTCGCCTTTGCGGTCCGGGTCCTATGTGTAAGGGCACCTCCTCATCTGGAAAAAGCACGAGTGGACTTTAGTATAGTGTCAACTGGGTGTCTTAAGCAACACTTACGACTGACCTTGTACTGTACTGTACTGTACTGTACTGTACTGTAGTCTCTAGTACGTAGTTTAAAACTTTATAAAGAGTGCCTTGATTCTGATCGATGAGGATCGAGCACCCAAAGGCCGCCAACGGAACATTTTGAATTTTGAGAAGTTACCGGTTTTGAACTTGAGATGTCAACCGGAATGAATATTTTGTATAAGACCTTTTGGTTACGCCAGTCCCGCTAGCGCGACAAAATAACATAGTCGCGCTACATATGTTGACACGGCAAGATTCAACACACTCAACGGCATTTTCGGCATAGAAAAAGCTTGTCACGCCACTCCCGTTGACATGACAATATCTGTCTTGTCGCGCCATCGGAAGAGGCATGCTAAGACCAAACTTTCAAAAAAATCATAACTCTTCGATACGATGTCAGGTGAAAATGATTTGACAATGTTAAGATGCTCAAAAAAATTATATAAAATTTTAACATCATAATAATAATCTCGTACTTCCACTTACTGTATTAGAAAATTAATATTTTTATATGTTATCAAATAAAGACACACATTTTATACCAAATTTATAGCTCTCAAAGCGATCAACATGTTTGTAGTTTTGAGTTTTTACATTCGTAGTTGTTAAGATGCAAGAAAATAGTATAAAGTCTTAGCAACATATTAAGTTGCTGATACTTTATCTTATTTTTCCGAACATCATAGCAATATCAAATGTGAAAACTCAAAACTACAAACATGTAGATCTATTTGAGTGCTACAATTTTAGTATAAATAGTGTCTTCATTTGATAACTTACAAAATAATATATTAATTTTCTAATACGACAAGCGTAAGTACATGATTATTATAATACTAAAATTTTATATAATTTCTTTGAGTACCTTAACATCGTCAAATAAAAAAAACTCAAAACTAAAAAGTTATAGATCTTATTAAGATATACAATTTTCATATAAAAGTTATCTTTATCTGATATCGTATCGAAGAGTTATAATTTTTTAAAAATTCAGTCTTATCACACGCCGCGACAAGCATGGTTACGCTAATAGGAGTGGCGCGATAAGCTTTTTCATGTTGAAAACACAGTCGAGTGTATCGTATCTTGTCACGCCAATACATGTGACGTGACTATATTGTCTGATCGCGCTAGGAGATTGACGCGACCAAAGGCTATCTGATACAAAATATTATCTAGAGCGATTAATGTTAAAATATTTATTAAAAGAGAATTAAAATATAAAAATTCTCCGACAAGAGGCGACCAATGCAGCACTAGATGTTGGCCCAGCCTCCAGCCCCACAAGGCCCAGAGCCCAATCTTATCCTCTTCATCGTTGTCTGAACGAACGGCGGCGCGAGTATCCAGTCCAGTGAGGGAAATTGCTTTGGACGGTGCAGCGCCGGCTAGCAAGGGCGAGGGCGGACCGGCAGAGGGAGGGGAGATGGAGGGGCTGACGTCCAGCGAGATCTCCGGCTTCGTGGTGGGTGCCCTGCTGCTCGGCGCCACCATCGCTGCTCCCAAGGTCGATGGCTTCATTGCCTCCTCGCAGAGAAGGTCCCTTCCCTCTTCCCATTTCTCTGTCCCTCAGTCCCTGCATTTTGTTTCATTAATATTAGCCCCAAACCAGTTGAGTAGGTTTAGCATCTTGGTTTGGAGTAGTGTAGGAAGATGAGCTTGATCAACCTCAATTGGTAGCCTGCTACTGTATGAGGGATGCCACACGAGTCTTATTGCAAGGTGCATCAGGAAATGAAACTGCCGAGGCTAATCTCCCTCGGTGCAATTCTCCCTCCCAAAAATATGTCTGTAAGTAGCATATTTGGAGATGACTGGAGAAGAAGACTTGATTTCAGAAAATACACAACTGATGCTTTCCACTGTTCATCTTTTTATATTCTGCTCTTAGCAATGTTCAAATGCATGGCAGGTCACTAGGTATGTGCAAGAGGTGTGGTGATCTTCGGATTGTAGCATGCTCGCAGTGCAAAGGAACAGGCTCAGCTCGGAACGGAGGGATAGGCGTGCTAGATGATCTCTACGAGTCTCTTGGAGCTGAAGCCAAGACTGACAATTTGGTTCCTTGCACAAGGTGCAGATCCAGAGGTCGTCTCTTGTGTCCAGAGTGCTCTAAGATCGCATGAACCTGTAATCATGTACTCAGGACCATCCCTAACGAGTAGTTTGGTCAGGAGTACCATACACAAAAAGTGATATAGAAGTACTCCCTCTGTCTCGTAAAGACTCTATCCCGTAAAGACTGCAATTCTAGAGTTCAAAATTTTCTTCTAAAATAACTGCAATTGTACTCCTAGCATTCTGTGGTTATCAGCTTGTGGGCCATGTGGGTTGATTAAAAAATCTGACATGCATGCAAGCGCTCTCGTCTACTCGTTTGCTGAGGCCTTGTTTAGTTTCTTTGATATAAAGTTTTTGACTACTGTAGCACTTTTGTTTATATATTTAAAAATTATTATTCAACCATACACTAACTAGATTCAAAAGATTTCGTCTCACAAATTACAAACAAATCATATAATTAATTATTTTTTATCTATATTTAGTGTCGCAGGTGATGTAAATTTTAATGTGACAGAGAATCTTAAAAAGTTTCTAGATTTGTCAATTCTTGTTTTGCCAAATTTTTAAGGATGGCAACCTCATTTGGCAAACTTTTAGAGATGTTTTTTTTGTATGTGGTCAAGATGAAAACGAGATTTAACTGAAATTTAGGGCTATACAAACGAAAACGATATCGGTTTCCAAAAATCCGAAAACGAATAAAAACTATTTGGAACCTCTCCCGACCGCTTTTCGAAGAGGACGGTACAGCTGACGGAAGGCGGCGGGGTGTCGTGTGTCCTTTCCATTTTTGTCTTCTGGGAGATTGAGATATGGGCCGAGAGCGCTCTAGGCAGGCCAAGCCCATGCGCTATGTTTTGAGCCGTGGACTGCCCAAATGGATCTTGCTCGTGTTGCTTGTATGTTTTTTTTTTCCACAAATATAGGCAATGCAAACTCATCTCCCGTGCAAACTGTGCAAACTTTAATCTAGACCGCAGAATGTTGATCCAAGGGGGCGCATGAGAGAGGTGGAAGGAAGGATTTGTAAAAGTATGATTAAGAGCGGGCGGTTAAGTGCAAAATTACTCAATCTTTCCGCGCCCCTTGGATCAACATCCTATGGTCTAGATTAGAGTTTGCACTGCATTTTTTTAGTGTAAACTGCATTTTTATCGTTTCCCATCCCGCATCCCCACGGATCTGCGGCACAATGGATTGTCGCATGAAATAGCAGCTCCTCAACGACGACGGGGAGCGAAATTTCAGGCAAATTTGTAGCCAACTGCCAAATTTCCTAGTCCTAGTCCCACCACATGCACACGCCAACAACACGACACTGATACACATACACCCAACAAGAAGCAACGCCAACGACAGCAATCGCGCGCCAATCTACGGCGGCGGCGGCATGCCAATTCACATTGCCACTAGCAGCGCGGACGCCAGGCACATGCAGGCGGCGGCGAGCCCCGCTCCCGCGTGGGCCAGGAGCCGGGCGGAGGCGCCGGAGCTGTCCCCGTTGTCGTCGTTGTCCTCGTCGTCGTCGTCGTCCGTGTCCGGCGGCGGCGGCGGGACGAGGAGGACGTTGATGGCGAGCTTCTGCCCGACCTCGCAGTGCTCGCCGACGCCGCAGAAGTAGAAGCGCTGGCCGGGCTCCGTGAGCTCGATGATGGTCGGCCCGTTCTGGTACCGGTTGGTGATGTTGTGCATGCTGCACACGTCGAACAGCTCCCGCGTCGGCACCTCCACGATGTTGTGCGCCCCGCTCCGGTACAGGAACACTGCCAGAAACGCAAGCGAAGCGCCGGTTTTATATATCATCCATGCAACGCATGCGTGCATGCGTCTTGCTTGCGTCGTGGAAATCGATGAAAAGGGCGCGTGCGAGGCCGCCTGCTTACTCAGCTTGTCGCCGACGCTGATCTGCCTGGCGCTCGCCCAGTCCGCGTAGTACGTCCTGTTGGGGGGCATCCGCCACCCTTTGCCGGCGCCGACGATGTGGTATATCCCGGCGGTCGAGCCGGAGACGAGGGACGCCATGACTGCCGAGAAGAGCAACAAGGCGTGCCGGCTCCTCCTACGTTCCATGCTCGACCACCGACCCTGCTGCTCGTCGCTGCTGCTTCTTCTTCTTCCTCTGCTAGCTAGCCCCTGTTCCTCGCGCCCTCCCTCCCTCCCTCCCTCCCTGGGAGGCTTCCCTTTCCTCCCCTCCCGGAAACAAGGATTGCAATGGCGGAAAGGGAGACGTAGGTGGAGGGGGGACGGCGCGCGGCGAGCAAAATTGGAGGCAAATCGAGGAGTTTTGGTTGAGTCCATGGACGCGTCTGCCTATTTTTGAGACGGGTTTGCTGTCGTCTCTCCGCTCCAAAGTTGGCAAATCATTGGGGGTCATAGACGGGAAACCGATGGAGTAGTATACACACCTGCGATTTTTCCATGTTTGGCCGGTCGCGTGAACAAATTCAGTCTCCAGTCTCTGCTTGATTCATTTGTTTGCAATTGTTTTTGTTATCTATTCTCCAATTCTGATGATATGATCTGTTTTTGCTATCAGCTCTAGTGTCCCTGTCGGTTCATGGTCTGATTACGTACAAGTTGATAACTGTAATGCTTCTATGTGACTCATGTTAACAAGATTAATCAAGAAAAGATAAGTTGCTGATCAGATACACGCTCAGCTCGTATATCTCCGTACTAACCAGGCCAAGCAAACAAACATCAACAGCGAAAGTGGAAAAATACTTGGCCAGACGCGCAGAATAACCATTTACATGTATGAATCTGCCATTAACTAATATATTTTGAGAAGACATTCATTATACTTAACTCATGATCTAGTCTTTTGAGCATTCTACTATAGTTACAACTTACAAAGCCTTCCATTAGGCAGCCCTAGATATATGTACAATAATAAAGGGGAATATAAAATTATTAGACACATTCTCACGATTAACTTCTTCGAGCTACAGGATCATTTTTTTTCTCTCTTTCCATTGTTTCCTCTCAACAGTCATAGCAAGTCCAGCGCACATCAAAACTGGGTTAAATTCCCATTGAGTAAGGCACCACGGCAGCCTCTCTAGCCGAAAAGAAGTTTGCATGGTATATTTCATCAGCCCCAGGGCCCCTAATTCTGTACAGACCTGGGGCCCTCCTTAAAAAGGTTGAATAGGTACTGTGTCAAAATGCCACAGAGATTTACAAACACAACAAATAGAGGTGAGGCCTTCATACTCCTGAAAATTTCTTTGGTTTGCTTGGGAGTTTCAAGCAAAGCTTCCAATAACCAATGATTGGTGTTGTAGTTTGCTTGCATAGTGCAGTCGCATCTTTTAGTGCCCCGGCAAAACAGTGAAACGCAGACCTAGCAAAGGTAACCAGTGCTTAGTGCTTCCTTTGAGGATGCAGACACTGGATAAGGAGGGCCATCAGAGCATCACCAAGGGCACGAAAGCATCACAAGCCCGCATGGCAACCCTAGAACCTTCTTCTCCAATATGACTCTCATTGGATCATTCACACAAGCTCAAGCACTTTGATGCTACCACTGGAGTTGGCAGCCACTACCATGTTTGACTTCCCTCTCCAGCAAACACTGGACACAAATTGTTGGTTGTCTTCATTTGTTACTTGTCCAGTTATCGGGTCAATAGAACCAAACCTATGAGAAGTTATTGGCATGGGGAAAGTTTTGTAGTAAGAAAACACCTGCACACACCAAAAGACATATGAGCAATCCTTCTACATAATAGATTCATCTATATGTTTCTTTTGTTAATAAAAATCAATATGCTTCATTGATATTCCAATGAATAAATGGGAGGATTTCAGATTTGCCAAAGAACAAGTAGCGAAAACAATAGATGCAACTTTTCATTGGCAAAATCAAAATACAGGTGTTTCTTGGTTCCAAATACAAAATTTGTCATAAATAAAAATGTGAACTGAATTTCAGAAGCTAAAGATTTCCCAGTGCAATGTTCCATATTAGTAACTCTCAACAAATTGTCAATCCAACTTGCAATCTGTCACCTTGGCTGTGCGTTGCAACAGCACTAAAATCAAAGAAATGCATGAGTTGGTTGCATGATGAAGCTGTTAGAGAAGATTGGGGTAGGAGGTGCAACTGATTTGTGTTTAGTGGCTGGGTGGATAAATAAAGGGAAATATAGGGTGTAAAATGATGGAATGGCAGGCACATCAACACCAAGTCCATTGTTTTAAGTACTACAGATAAACACAGCATCAACATGAGAAATTGAGAATAATTAATGTAAGGATGGCCGAGGTGGTTCACAAATTGTAGTAAACAGATAAAGGTGTTTTTTTCCAAAGGGGGGCAGAGGAAAAAAGTAATGCTGAGAACCTGGGTACACTGAGAGACTGGGTCCATGCCTCCATGGTTAGCCTTGTGCTATGGGAGAGGGAAACAAACACAATTTTCTGAGCATACCAATGTGCTCAACACATAGATGTTCAGTCAGAAGCTTATAACTGAAGAAGAAAACTCAATTCCTTTTTGCAGATTTGCTTGGGCTATGTGGACTTCCAGAAATAAGATGGCAATTGAAAAGCATTTACCTAAGGCCCCAACTGATGTGATCTACATTGCGTTATCATTGATACAGAGGTGGAGCGTCAACCTTAAGGAGAAGGATCAGGAGTGAATTTCCCAGGTGAAGGACTCCATTATGAGTGGGCTCAAGGGGTTTCAAGCCCAGTACCATGATACTCTCAGTCTCTCAGATGTTGGCGAAATTTAGTGCTTGTACTAGGGCTTTTGTTATCGAGTTCTTTCTTTGTAACTGGTAACCCCAGTAGTTCTTGTACTGTTACATTGCTTTCTTAAAAGCAGATGTCAAAACTATTTTCAAAAAAAAAAGAACGAAAGAAAGAAAGAAAGAAAAGAAAAGAGAACTCAATTCCTGACTGTGTCTTAACTAAACAAGTGCTGCATGACAAGAAAAATGTATGCATGAAACAAAATACTCACTTCATTGGTTTCAGAGCCACAAGTTATGTATCCATCATGAACAGATAGCCCTACAAAATTCTGCACAAGCATTATTAGTAAGGTTCAGATTAATTCCAAAAACAAGTAAATGTAAGAAAACAAGCATGCAGTACATAAAACCTTCTCATACCTTCTCGTTGGTATGACCATTCAGAGTCAGGCTGCAAGAATCGGTAGATAATCCGCTGCAATTAGTCCGGTTAAGATCCCATATCTTCAATGTGTTGTCGGTTGATGCAGAGATAAGTGTTTCTGGATCCAAGAACCTTACATAACTGACAGCTTTTCCATGTCCCGAAATAGTACACCAAGGTATCCTTGTGTTCCTCAGATCATAACAGTATATCTTGTAATCAGCTGAACCAAAAGCTAGCATGCGGGAGGAGTATGGAGAGAATTGTACACAGCATACATTCGCCACATTTCTGATTGTATCAATACAATTTCTCTGAGAAAAAAAATAAATGCTATTAAAATTTAAAACATAGTATGAAACTGAAGTTATGGAGGGTAGAAGTAGGGGGTCAACAGTCAACCGTCTACACATGCGCTGCAGATTTCTGTGTACTGTGGTACATACTACTCGTATTTAGCTTTCAGCCTTCAAAATATGTTTGAGTAATCATTCAAGGGACAGCCTAAAAATTGACAGCTAGATGACTTTGGTATGTCTTTCTTTTTGAACAAAGACTTTGATATGTCTGTCTTACCTTAAGTATCAATTATCTAAAATGGTTTAAGTCAGAATACACAAGATATGAATGACATAACACACTCAAAATAAGGACCCAAAAGTAAGAAAACTGCCTGATAAGCTGATAAAGAAAAGAGTGGATGTATTTCAGTAACATGCCTGATTAATACTCCATACTTTGACGCAACAATCATCACTACCACTTGCCAACATAGTAGGATCAACTTCTGAAAAACTCACAGACCAAGCCCTTTTCCGGTGCTCTGTAAACTGTGTGAATCCTTGACCAGAGCTGGCATCCCATAGCTGCATTTCACAATAAAAAGGAAGCCAAATGGTTTAAAAAAAGGAAACACGGGAATAACACAAAGTCCATCTCCAAGAGCATGACGCTTATAGCAGAGAGGCTTTTGCTCTTTGGTGTAAACTGTAAAGTATCAAGGGAACAGTAAACAAGTATCCAAACCACAATAAAATTATAAACAAGGGGAAAAGGTAGCTGCTCAAAAATTAAACATGTAGCGATTGAGCATTGCTGAGGGCTAAAAAGGCTAAATGATAAGGACTGTTGCTTTTCACATGAAGCAACTAGAAGATCCAAGCAGTCTAGATATGAAATGATGTTATTGGCCTGCCTACATAAATAACTACCCTTGTTATCCTCAACACCTTAGGCCTTGTTTGGCTGTACTTTAATAAACGCCAATCCACATGTATTGGGGTGGATTGGGGTGAAGTGCAGCCAAACAAACCCTTAAGCTTTTCAGTGGAACATGTGCATCAAACTCAACAAAAGAAAATGAAATTCTCAAACAATGACCAGTAAGCCTAAAGCTCACCAAATTCACCTTCACAGTACTTGTTTTAACAATCAACATATTTGATTACTTGTGCTCCCTCTCAGATAATAATACTAATCACAAAGAAGGCACGCAAACAGAAGAAATTGGCACAGGAGACAGAATGCCTTCACCAAAGCTAAAACTATGAGGATGTGAAGTGTAAATCTGTAGACAGCTTATGGAACAAATCATAGTGGAAAAAAAAACCAATCTAATTAGGTTGACAATATCTCAAATTTACAGTCAGCATTTTTTGGTGCATTACTAAAAGCAGCATCATCAAATTATATAAGATCAAATCCATCTGAACTGGATAAATGGTGTCATCAAAAGAAATATAGGAAAACTACATGCAAGGGCTGAAAAATATGCCTACTTTTCATTGATGATAAGATAAATGGGTATCTTGTATAGCAGCATACGGTTAGATACACACCTGAACAGTGCCATCATAGTCTGTTGATGCCAGGTAGTTCTTTATATAGTTGTTCCAACTGACACAGCTAAGCTTGGACTTGCTAGGCATCTCTACCAGTGGGTAATGAATATCAACACGATCATTTAAGAGTGCATCAAATTCAAATATTTTTATTTTCTTTGAAACTCCAGCAGCAGCAAAATATTCTTCATCCCTATCAAAACTCAATGAACAGATGACATTCGGAGAGTTAAGTATATCTGCATTCTTCAGAATTCCTCGGACCTCAAACCTACTGTGCCGGGCATATTTGCATAAACCATCAAAAAAGCATCCAAGACGGTCTGTTTTCTCACCCTTAGCATCAAAATCACTGTGAAGTTGATGGAAATTTTCACGAACCCTCAAAGCCTCGTTATCTGGACGTTTGATTGCATTAGTTTCACTGGTGTCCACAGAGGACCTCATGGAGTAATATGCATTTTCAAGCTGCACCAAATTTCTCATTACCCTCTCCTCATATACACTTGACTTGCACGATGTCGGTAGCAAACCTGACAGCAATGCACCTTGAACGGCACTCACAGAAGCTCCTGACAAAACACCAGAACTTGGCAGTACATCCGTGTCCTCTAAACTCAATCTCATTCTTGCTGAGTGTCTTCTCTCAACCTCTGTGATATCTGTTTCTAAGCTTCCAAGCTCTGCTGATAATTTGGCAGCCAGCATCTCCTTTTCTTCTTTCAGTTGAGAAAGGAAGTTAAACAGCAAACTAGATTCAGTGTCATCTTCACTGATGGAAACTGGTGCCTGATCTAACAAGGACAAATCCCGACCCTCATTTATCAAGTCACATCCAAGAATCTCTCTGAAAAATCAGTAAGCTGGCTATTAGGCACGAACAGCTATATAATTATTATTTCCAGTCTTCAGATGGGAAAGGAACATAAAAGGGCACGAAAGGGATAATACTATATTTCCACATGCGATGAATGACAGAAGTAATCCTTATACTTGGAAACATTTTTCTAAGTCGAACACTTCTAAATAAACTTAGGTTGTTATTTCATGGCATAAGTTAGTTAAACATTTAAATTCATGGTATAGATTATAGACAAACCTAAATAATCAGATAAAAACCTGAACTGGAAGTACAGCTGTGTTGAACAGAAGCAACGAAAGTAACAAATATAAGAAGCTGACTGTGATAGAGCTTATTTATGCTATAAAATATTTCAAAGCTCTAGCACTTCTTCCATAGGGCAAACAGTTATCTAAACTCAACTGTACCGTACAAAATTCATCAGATAGAAGAAGATTGGCCTTTAGTTATATCAAACTAATTTACTAATCAATAATCAGTAAGCATTTTTCTTATTTTGGCTCCAAATGAGAGAGATGAATAAACTCACTTTGCTTTTGGTCTTGAACAAGGATCTGGATGTAGTAACCAAAGGCAGAAGCCGGCCTCCTTGGGACTTTCTGAAAGAAAATTTCGAGGCAGGATGCGTTGGCGAAGATTTGACATTGCAGCACAGTGCACCTCCCATGTCTCAGAACAGCAAAAGAGCTGACAAAAATATTAGATTAATTAAATACCTTGCCTGGCAGACTTAAGATAGAATCTTACACTTCAGTCAGAATCAAGAGGATATATAATCTACAGAATCACACGGAAAGTAGAGAAGTCCATCTGAAGTGTGGTTTCAGTTAGTAAGCAACTAAATTTGTGCACGCATGGTGATAGTGGTACAAGCGGAATTATCCTATAATAACAGGAGACTACATAAAACTGCATGTAGTAAGAAAAGGGTATTAGTCGGCATTCATATGTAACTAAGGTAAGGCCTCAATAGCAATTGGAAAAATGGAAACCACAACCAGATTCATTATAAGGTACATGCGTGATTCAAATATGCTGCATAGCAAGGTGTTTTCAGCATTCCAAGAGCTGATGCACCAATAAAAAGCAGAATGCCTATCTTATTTTTTCATTGGCTATGGAGATCACCATGTGAAAGGGAAACAACTATCTCACAATTGATGTGATTATCTGTGTCCTTTTTGTTTTCCTGACATGTGGCAGGAAACACAATGGTATGCATGTTGGAAGTCCAACAGCTCATACCAGATTTTAGGTAAGCCACTTGAATTTGCTAGTAAATGATTAGTAACATACAACCTGCAAAATTACAAATTGCAGTTGCACACTGTCACATCACTTCTACAAAACCCAATATGGATACTGCTGCAGAAAAATGACACCAAAGTATTAGAAATACCTCAAATAGAAGAACCCCAAGGCTGTAGATATTTGAAGGGAATGTGCCTTTAAATTGACTAAGCTCCTCCGGGCTTTTGTACCAGCTTTCCTCAAGATTCCTCAATTCAAATGCTGGTTGTTGGGTGCCAGAACTAGATACATGTTGAGCACCAGATGTATTATTTCCATATGGTTCGACGAACTTAAAACGCTCTCTGGCAGTGTAACTAAAATTTTCTTGCCTCGAAACACCTGGATCGACATCTTCATTTTGATTGTCACATATTTGGTCAGTCCAAAATGTATTTGCTGGTCGCCTGATAGCAACTGAGCCTTGCCCGCCAACCTTCTGATACTTCAGCATCAAATTTCCATAGCCATTAGAATCTTGGTGATCAATTCTATGGCCAAAAGCCCTTTTTCTATTCACAAGATCTTCTCTAGCAACCTCTTGTTTGATTGATGTTGGCAAGTCTTGTGTGGTATAAGAACCAATATATTTAACTTGATTTGAAGAAAGGGTCGTAAAATATGACGGTCGCAAATGCTGTAAAGTAAAACCCTGTGCATGACACTTATCCACAAGATCAAGAATTTGCTTAAACAAATGCATTTTATCAAACTTGGTCATTGTTTGCCGCCCAGGCTTAATCAGTTCCCTCAGGCAAGTTCCCTCGGAGTGGGATTTTGAAACATTTCCACCAGTAGTGAAAAGCATAGGGTCCACTCTGGCCATAGAATCATGAATTGAGGTAGGAATAGTCGGAATCTTGTCCAAAGGGTCTCTGGGTCTTGCATTAGCTTGCCCTTGGATCTCCTCCCGTACGCCTTGGTACGCAACCCCTTTACCTTTTGATTTGCTTTTAAGTGGTGATCCTAGAACCACAGATTGGGGTGCCACAGTCTTACTTCTCATCCGGTCAAGAATCCTATTCGAGAAGCTGCTTACTTTAAGAGCATTGTCCTGATTAGACCATGGAGACAAGAGAATCTGCTGGCTGCGAAACGGTGTCATGAACTCATTATTGACATATCCAACACGACTCATAGGTGCCTCATTTCCGGACGCATCATTGTTCCTTGAGATGATATTATTGTTGGCAAGGCTTGTCGCCAGATTTTCCCTGCTAGAACCATCAGCAGCCCTCAAGTTTGCAATGTCGCCGTAACTCAGTGCGGCGGCGTTTTCCCTGCTGGGCAAATCGCTAGTTCTCCGGGCCATCCGTGTGAAGTTACCCCACAGGCCTTTAATAACAGTAGGCTTATCCCCGCTGCTTGTGCTCCCACCAGCAGAAACCTCAGGCTGGACATCATTGTTGATGCAATTCTTCAATGTGAGCTCCTCCACCCTCTCTTCCGCATCATGGTCCAAGCCACGCTGCGTCACGCTGTCCGGCCTGGACTCAGAATTGGACAGCCCGACGCTGGTGAGGCCCCTCGCGCCGTCCGAGCTGGCCCCAAACCCGCCCAGCGAGGTGAAGAAGGAGAAATGCTCGGACCAGTCCAAGTCCCGCGTGACCGGCGTGGCCGGCATCTCCAGCGCCTCGCTGCCAGACGGCTGTGGCGGCGGCCCTGCCGCCACCGCCGCGGGCTGCCCATTCTCCTTGGTGCCCTTAATCTGCACATCCCCGGCCGCGCCGCCGCCGGCGCCGCCCACCTCCGCCGCCGTCGTCCCTTCCATCGCACCAAACCTACCCTGCGAAAACCGCGCGGCCCGGTCGCAGTAAGGGGCCTAGTCGCGCAAAGCCAAAAACCGCCCCAGGACCGATTCAGCGGCGGGGAGCCATACCTCGCGGCGAGCGCGCGCAGTAGACCAGCAGCGAGCCGCCCGCGCGGCGCATCCCACAAGGCCCCGGACCACCCCCTCCCGCGAGCGGTTCCAGGCCACGGGTTAGGAGGATTCGCCCGATCCAAACAGCGGCATTCGCCGCCGGCGAAAGAGGGCCACACGTTACCGGGGGGCGAGCCGCGGAGGGGCCCTGCGCGGGCGCGGAGGCGCGGCCACCGGCGCCGGGAGCAGCGCGGACGGGGCGCCCGGGAATTTCCCGAAACGGAAAGCCGCCTAGGTTTCCCTCTTTTTTCTCTCTCGCCGTCCGACCCTCTCTCTCTGCTCCGCCTGCTTTTTTTTTCCCTCCTCCCCTTGCGAAGTTGCGAGCTGCGAGGGGGCGAGCGAGCGTGGGCGTGGCGTGCTGGATGAGTGGACGGAAGCGGTGGAAGGCCGAGGAGGAAGAACTGGTGCTACTACTACTCTACTCGACTCGAGGAGTCGGCCACGGCAGTCGCTGATGGGTGGGGTGGGGAAACGAATTTTCTTCCGGCTCGAGCTCTCTGCTTTTGCTGCCTCTTTTCCGCCCGGACGGCTCACGCTTTCGGGCGGGGCGGGGGCATCTGGCACGGTATGGGTGGGCTCCTCGCGCGTCGTCGCGGCCTCTTGCAACCCTGGCCGCTTGTTTCGGCCAGGAATCCTGTAGCTCGGTGCGGGTTCTGTGGTGGCGGCCCAGCCACTCGTGGAAAGCTATTTCAGAGCTATCCAACTAGTACTTGTCCTTTGTTTAAAAAAAAAAACTAGAACTAGTCCTTTCTACAGTTGCTGGTAGTAGTTTTAGGGCATGTGCAGCCTGTGATTCTAAGAGGCATTAAAATCATTTTTCTAGCACCTCTATTATAAGCCATTGCAATTAAGGGTCTATTTACGTGTGGATAGTTTAGGGGCGAAGGAAGTTCAATAGCTGGAGAGACAAGACACTAAGGGTCTATTTTAAGTGTAAATATTCAGAACGTGGATTGAATTGGGTTCAATACCCAAGTATTGAAGTTGGCTACAACTTAATTTTTATTGTTTTGATGTCTATTAAGTGGCTTTGGAATCCTAGAAAAGAGTATCGGTCGAGAGAAAAAGGAAAAGACCATACTAGCCGCCACTTGTGTTGCCTCGCAAGCAGTGGCGATGGTTACGACAGTGGCATGTCGACGGCAGAGCATCGAGGGCACAGACGCGCCCGACACTGCATGGGGGCAGTGGATGGTCGGGGTGACGTGCCGGGAGCTAGAGCGTGTCGGACACTAGAAGATCGGGGGACATGTCGAAAGCGATATGTGTAGGGGCACAACCGCACAAGGATAAGTGCAAAGCAACTCGTGAAAGTGAATGCACAAAGGTATTGAAGATGCTAAGTGCAAATATACTGGATATCACATGGTACTATGTCCAAACTCTAATTCAAACAACTGTATTTCGGTTGATGGAAATAGGGTTAAGAATTATATGATCTTGGAACTTGCAGATTTAGCTTCGACACATGTCTTTTCCACCTTTGCGGAGATAGGGTTTAAAAATTCCATTTTGGCAAGGATTACTACTAGCCTTGTCTCCCATGTAGTTATCAACAATCCATTGAGTTTGAGTACGTCAGAGTTGTTCATGAGCGTGAGTCATCCTAGCCATGCAAAAAAGGTTTTCTAACCTGCCTATGGAAAGAAAAATAATAAGCGAAGATATTGAGGCGAGGAGATTAAAATAATTGATGGTGGGTTGTCTGGTTTTAGTGCCCCAACCAACTTGCTCCCCTGTACGGTTCCGGCTCCACAGTTCACAAGCACACGACACGAACGAAAGCAAAGGTCGCTGCAACTTCCCGAAATGGCATGCCTGTGGTACATGCAGGCTAAGCACGATGACAGGCAGGGTTGGGTTGTTTGTAGCTAGAGTATTTTTTTCTGCTGAACCATACTAATTAATACCAAAATTTTTCCTCTTACGTGTATATATAATAACGTGAAGAAGATGAGGAACCAACCAACCATCGTACATCCTGGTGTCGGCGAACATCTCTCACGTGTTCCAAATGGCTCCATCATCAATAATCCCAGACGCAGTTGAGTGACAGCCACTGATATACCAGGCAAGTAGGCAATCCCAGGCCGCGCGGACGACGGACGGATGGGGATGGATGGCGAGCTAACCGAAGCCGCGTGCGGCATGCCCGTCGTGGTACGTGCGTGCGTACGCGATGAGGCGCCTGATCGCGCCGCGCGGCCGCGACGTGGGGCGCTGCCCGCCACGACCCCCAGCCCCTAAACTATTCCCACGTCCCAGCTTCCCACCGCGCGATCTCGGGCAGGCCCCGGTCCAGTCCACAGGATAATCGTGAGGCCACGAGCGGCCGGCCGCCGGCCATATTCTCGTACTCCTCAATGGTCGTCCAGCCGTCCAAAGGTGGTGTGGGCGCTGGGGCGGGGCGGGCACCCATGCACATGCACACGCCATCGCCCAACGCCGCCGCCGCCGCCGATGCTTAGCCTGACTCCTTTGATCAAGACAAATTAATAAATTACAGTAGTATTTTTAGGCTCTGTTTAGTTCCCCACCTAAAAATCTTTCATCCATCCCATTGAATCTTTGGACACATGCATGAAACATTAAATGTAGATAAAAAAATAAACTAATTACACAGTTTAGTTGAGAATCGCGAGACGAATCTTTTAAGCCTAGTTACTCCATGATTAGCCTTAAGTGCTACAGTAACCCACATATGCTGATGACAGATTAGTTATGCTTAATAAATTTGTCTTGCAGTTTCATGACGAGCTATGTAATTTGTTTTTGTATTAGTTTCTAAAAACCCCTCCCGACATCCTTCCGACACATCCGATGTGACATAAAAAAAATTTCGTTCCCAATCTAAACAGGCCCTTAGTCATGTTCGAAATGAATTGTACTTTCAGTTAGGCCCTGTTTAGTTCTGCACCTAAAAATTTTTTATCCATCCCATCGAATCTTTGGACACATGCATGGAACATTAAATGTACATAAAAAAATAAACTAATTACACAGTTTGGTTGAAAATCGCGAGACGAATCTTTTAAGCCTAGTTACTCCATGATTAGCCTTAAGTGCTACAGTAACCCACATGTGCTAATGATAGATTAATTATGCTTAATAGATTTATCTTGTTTCTGACGAGCTATATAATTTGTTTTTTTATTAGTTTCTAAAAACTCCTCACGACATCTTTCCGACACATCCGATGTGACACCCAAAAAAATTTTCATCTGCAGGACCTTATTTCTTCGCGGCCGGTCACGGCCAGGCCTTGTTTAGTTGCAAAAAATTTTGCAAAATTGACACTGTAGCATTTTCGTTTGTATTTGACAAATATTGTCCAATTATGGACTAATTAGACTTACAAGATTCGCCTCGTCAATTTCGACCAAACTGTGTAATTAGTTTTTATTTTCATCTATATTTAATACTCTATGCATGCGTCTAAAGATTCGATGTGATGAAAAATCTAAAAAGTTTTGCAAAATTTTTTGAGAACTAAACCAGGCCTATGCCCAGCGCCCAGTGGAACGCATCGATCGAGGCATCGAGCAACGTGATGACGGAAGCCGGTTCAAGCGGGAACGTACGAAAACGGCTGTTGCATTGCAATCTGCGTGCCTTCGTTTTCTTTCTCTCTCTCTCTTCTTCCCTTGGTGAGGCCAACGTGACAGCTAACAGCACGGTTGGGCACGGCAGTATGGGGGGGTGGGGGGGCTGGCTATGGGCGATCGAAAGGCAGCTCTCTTGCGCTTCGACCACTCGCTTGTTTCCCATTTGTGCAAGATAACATATACTATTAGTACTTGTCAAAAAAAAAACATATACTATTAGTGATATCTGAAGACGACGTTGTACAGAGCACTGCCACAGTGCCACTGCCATACATTCCTGCTCATCCATCAGGGAACTGTACGCAGCTGGCTAGCGGTTGTCTCGTTTCTCGTCTACGCATGGCCTTGTTTAGTTTAATGATGTTAGGTTTTGGATGTCATATTAGGTGTCATAGAGATATCGTATCAGATATTCGCATACTAATAAAAACAAATTATAGAATCCATCAGTAATTTATGAAGTAAATTTATTAAGCATAATTAATCAATCATAGTATATGTGTTACTATAGCACTTTATTGTTTAATCATATACTAATTATACTTAAAAGATCTGTCTCGCAGAGTAGTTGTAATATGTGCAATTACTTATTTTTTAGTCTATATTTAATATTCAATGCATGTGTACAAACATTCGATGTGTTAGCGTGTAACTTTTTATGGGCGAATTAAATAAGGACACTAAAAGCTCCGGCATTCCAGGGCCCTGTTTAGTTCTCAAAAATTTTATTTTTATTCTATCACAATGAATCTTTGTACGCATACATAGAGTATTAAAATATACATAAAAATAATTAATTGTAAAATTTGCATATAATTTATAAGATAAATCTTTTAAACTTAGTTAGTTTATAATTGCATACTAATTACTAAATAAAACAAAAAAACTACAGTAACTAAATTAAAAAAAATTACAAACTAAACAAGGCCTCGTTTCCATTGCCCATTCGGTCATTCGGGCCGGGAGCCCAGAGCCTGCCTGGAAACGGAAAGGATCCACCGGCGAGAACGAGATGCTGTACTTGTACGTCCTAGTCGTAAACTCGTAACGTCGAAGTGTCGAAACACGTGCCACTCCATGGGTGGTATATTATTCTGTTCTGTTAGATTATCTATATATCCCGCGAAACTTATTTATTTATTTCTCTAGTTGCTAGAACGACATCAGAAGAAATGAAAAAAAATCAAATTAGATCATTTTGTTTCAAAGTACTAGCAACAGAAAATATTCCAAAATAAATTGTTACCTTCTTCGAAAAAATGTTCCGAAAGAACCTCCTGGCAAGTGGAAAGATGACTTGTACTAGTCACCTAGCGTTAGCATGTGGCCCGTCCATCTAACGGGACGGGAGGCCTTTTTCTTATCTATATCCCGTGTTCTCGGTAAGGTCCCACGTCGCCGACTCGCCGGCCGGTCTTATCGGTTTGCATCGTCAATTCGTGGCCTTTTATTTCGCCCCGGGATGCTCCCGCTTTACCCACTGTATAGGCTAAAAGAGGATGGAAATTTTTGACGTGCGAGATCCGGTAAGTTCATGCATGGTTGCTACCTGTAGTTATCATAGTCCCATTTAAATTTCCAAGAACCAGCTACTGTAGTGTTCGGTGACCTGAGGGTTTGAGAGTCATTTTCTATCACAAATCAGTGTTCAAGCATGTGCCTTCCCAATCGAGAAATTCTAAAGGCTGTAGACATTTTCTCTCCAGCAACCGGGCTGGGCCTATGACAATGACCTAATGATAGGCCTAAATAATTGGGCCTTGAAAAGGCCGAGCCCAACCACATCCTCTACGAAATATCGCCGTCCAGAACCCACCAAAAATATCCAACCCGTCAACCGGAGAGGTTTATCCCTACCAGCCTACCACTCCCCCGATGCGGCGACGGTGAGCAACCCCGCGGCGAGGAAATGGACGCCAAGCTGCTTCTCCCCTTCCCCTCCTTGCCCGCCGCGCTCCACCCGGCGGCGGGGAGGGCCCCCAAGTCTCTCTTCCTCGGCGCCTCGCTCCCGCTACACCCGCCGCCGCCGCCGTTCCCGCTGCGGCTCCGCCCTCGGCGCGCGGCGGCGGTGGTGGCGCAGGCCGCCGTGAAGCGACGCAAGGAGCTGCCATTCGACAACGTGATCCAGCGGGACAAGAAGCTGAAGCTGGTGCTCAAGCTCCGGAACATCCTGGTGGCGCAGCCCGACCGTGTGATGAGCCTCCGCGACCTGGGCCGCTTCCGCCGCGACCTCGGCCTCACCCGCAAGCGCCGCCTCATCGCACTCCTCAAGCGCTTCCCGGGCGTCTTCGAAATTGTCGAGGAGGGCGTCTACTCCCTCAGGTTCCGCCTCACGCCGCCCGCCGAGCGCCTCTACCTCGACGAGCTCCGCCTCAAGAACGAGTCCGAGGGCCTCGCCGTCACCAAGCTCCGCAAGCTCCTCATGATGTCGCAGGAGAGGCGCATCCTCATCGAGAAGATCGCGCACCTCAAGCACGACCTCGGCCTCCCGCCCGAGTTCCGCGACACCATCTGCCTCAGGTACCCGCAGTACTTCCGTATCGTCCGGATGGACCGAGGCCCGGCGCTGGAGCTCACGCATTGGGACCCCGAGCTCGCCGTCTCCGCGGCGGAGCTCGCCGAGGAGGAGAATCGGGCCAGGGAAGCCGAGGAGAGGAATCTGATCATTGACCGCCCACTCAAGTTCAACCGGGTGAGGCTGCCTAAGGGCCTCAAATTGACGCGGGGAGAGGCAAGGAGGATCGCTCAGTTCAAGGAGATGCCGTACATTTCGCCATATGCTGACTTCTCGCACCTGCGGTCTGGGTCGGCTGAGAAGGAGAAGCATGCTTGTGGAGTGGTTCATGAAATTCTTAGCTTAACAGTGGAGAAGCGCACATTGGTGGACCACCTGACACACTTCAGGGAAGAGTTCAGGTTCTCGCAATCCCTGCGGGGCATGATCATTCGTCACCCGGACATGTTTTATGTATCGTTCAAAGGGGATAGGGACTCGGTCTTCCTCCGTGAGGCGTACAAGGACTCACAGCTGGTTGAGAAGAACCAGCTGGTGCTGCTTAAGGAGAAAATGAGGGCTCTTGTGGCTGTACCACGCTTCCCACGAAGAGGTGCAGCTAGGATTGGCGAGGAGGGTGAGGGAGTCAATGGATCACTGCAATTGTCGGATGAAGAAAGTGATGAGGAATATGATGAAGATGAGGGACTCTCAGATATGGAAGATTTGATTAGTGAGCTTTCTGGTGGCAAATCGGATGCTGACTACCAGTGGGGTGATGGCTGGTTTGGCGAGAATGATGACGCGCCACCAGACTTTGGAGATGATGACACAAGTCCACAAGAAGTCAAGGTTGCACTGAAAAATGCTGATGGTTCTGCCAACGGTGTGGCACCTGTTCCTGTATTTCCTGATGGCAGACCAAGGGAACGGTGGTAAATTGAGCTGTTTGAACTTTTGGTTGATAGAATTATTAATCCCTAATGTTAGTTCTTTTTATCATATCTAGTTGCAAAGCCCTTTTCTTTTGAGGTGCCCTGCTGATTTTTCTTACCAAGCACATCAGTAGCACATCACTTTTCGAGGAGCCTACATGGAAATGCTAAAAGTCACTATACAAGCACAATCCTCTAGTGAATGTTAAAAGGCATACAGATTCGTAAACCTATATTTCACATAAATGTGTATAGTCATCCTGGTTGGTGTTTCTTAGTTTTGAACTGTATGAGCAGTCATCTTGATTTATGAAATATGCACTGAACTAGATGTCATGATAGTGTATCAGTAGACTATGCATGAATATCTAGCATCTTTGTTGGACATCTTGACCTTTTCATGGGAAAAAAAAGACTTCAGTTGTTATGAAGTCATGTTTTTTAAGAGAGGAATAGTTCTGGTCTCTACAAGCATGCAGCCAATTCTTACAAAGTTCTATTATTGCTGATTATTATCAAAATAAGGGGAAGAGCACACACAAACAGAAGAAAAATCATATATGCAAAATCTATTGTTGTTTCTATCCATTCTTGGCAAAGATGTCCAGAATGACAACCTCCAATGCTTTCCTCGCCAAGCTGACCATATTTTGTGCGGGGGGCGCGGTGACTGTGAACTTCCCGCGTCCATGTTGTATACTAGTGTAGCTGCAGTTGCCCATTGACAACCCCTGTTGTAACATACATATACACATTCAGAGATCAATGCAAAGGCTGTTGGCTCTCATTCTTACTCTCTACAGTCATGTAGAGTAGTAATTTGATTTTTCAGTGGACTGGATGTCAAATAACTTTGGCACAGCACAACCATGCCTATAGTTTATTATGGTTTCGGAGTCATGCTTCTTTCTTAGTAGTTGCCACTGGAACCAAGGGCATTGACATTTTTTTCCCTTTCACCCCTTGATTTGTCAGTTGTTTAAGTTGGGTCCACAACAACAAGGTGGAGGCAAGAAATGAGATATCCAAACAATTGGAAAGTGGAATGAGAAAAATGAACTTATAGGGATTTAGGCCTTGTTTAGTTCCCAAATTTTTTTGCAAAATTTTTCAAATTTCCCGTCACATCGAATCTTTAGATGCATGCATGGAGCATTAAATATAGGCGAAAATAAAAACTAATTACACAGTTCACCTGTAATTTACGAGACGAATCTTTTGAGCCTAGTTAGTCCATGATTGAACAATATTATCAAATACAAACGAAAGTGTTACAGTGTCCATTTTGCAGAAAATTTTGGAACTAAACAAGGTCTTAAGTGACATTTTTAACATTCAGTGAAGCATTAATCGTCCAGTTTACTCTTGTCATGCAATATCTGACGTTTTTTCTTCTTTACCAAAGCTGAATTCTGGCCTTTCCCATTCATAAGTCGAGAATATGTCTGTCTGGATAGGCAACCAAAACTTTAGGGGCACAGTATTTCATTTAACACACAGATTCGTTAAGCTACAGCCATGGTCTGAATTTTGCCATTTTCAGAAATTTTTGGGTGGTGTGATTGATCGCTACTTCTGATATAAATTGTGTTCTGACCTCTATGTAATAAGGACTAAGTATTAAAATGTATTTTAATTCACTGTCTTGTTTGGTATGTTGGCCTCTCATGAAAAATTGGGCTCTGCTGTTTACTCTGTTAATTACAAGTGCTATCTTGAGTTGCATTGCCTGGTAATTGATACTCCTATAGCTTGTGTTTAGCTCTCTCGAAAAACTATGAACCTAGTATGAGTTGTCCTTAGGACGCGCTTGTCGTTTCGAAGGAATTGTAAATGTCAGTGCCCAGTGGTGGCATGGGTGTTACCTTCAAACCATCCTTTAGCCGGTGCCTGTTAAATTAAATTTGATGACAAAGAAGGTAGGGAACAAGAAATGCAAACCAGTCACTGGTTCAATGAATGTCCACCACCGAAACAAATAGATGAGGAGATGTGGACTATACAAAATCCAATAAATGAATGGATATATTTTTCAGCACAGTATGATGCATTGTAAACTGATTCGACCCCCCTTTTGCTGTGTTGTGAAAATCTATTCAGAAGTTTGTGACCACGGAAGACAACATCTGAACATCATGGCGCTGTTTACACATATGCTGAGATCTACGGGGTGTTTCTTTCTTGTTCATGTTTTCACATCAGTTATATTAAGATTTACTACCTTGGAAACTTTTTATGTATATCTGTAGCTCTTTGCTTGATGAGTACCGTGCATCCAGTTTGCGAAAATGGCGTGGGCTCCTCCTTGTTTGTTCACTGATTTGCATCTGGTCTTACATGTCCCGGACTGTACTATGTTTTTATATTTTCCGATGAGACAAGGCACGTCTCTCGTCTTACCGTGTTGAAGCAGAGACTCTACTCGCACTTTGGCGGAATGGCGGATGTGCTGCAATCAACTCTTAAGACCTGGCTTGAAACCCTGTATACCTTGATCGACTCAAGATGTGCACTCAAATCCCTGCACAGCAACGGCGACCGCGTCAAAATTAAGCAGATGCTTTGACAAATGATAGTAGTAGCAGTGAATCAGCATATCGATCGTTCTCGTATGAACCTGACATGATCTCAAGGACAATCCAACGCTACTACGTAACGTACGAGCAGGACGAGGGAGGAGCGCATGCAAGTACAGCGCGCGTCGCACCAGTCATCACGGAGCGCGCCGGCCGGCAATGCATTTACGGACGACAGCCCAGCAGAGCACCAGCTCGCGGCGGCGCATGGCCGCGCCTCCAGATCCTACGCGGCCGGACCACCGCACTGGAGAAGCGGAATCGATGAAGCCTGGGCCCGTCAGGGCCGGCCGTGGAGGCCGGTTCGCCCGGTGGAGCCCGGCCGTCCGGCCGCGGGTGTTGGGTCGCGTGGCCGCTGGGGCGTCGTCGCCAGTAGTAGAAAGCAAAGCTACCTCCAATTCTGCGGTCAAACACCACGTCGTCGTCCAGACCACCAGGCACCAGGCACCAGGCACCACCCCATCAATCAATCAAGGCGACGACGGAGAAAACTTTCCAGGCGACGGCGACCAAAAGCTACTACAGTAGGTCTTGTTTAGTTCCGGAAAGTGAAAAGTTTTCGGTAATGTAGCACTTTCGTTTGTTTGTGACAAATATTATCTAATCATGAACTAACTAGGATCAAAAGATTCATTAATTAGTTTTTGTTTTCGTCTATATTTAATGTTTCATGCATGTGCCGCAAGATTCGATGTGACGGAGAATCTTGAAAACTTTTTGGTTTTCAGAGTGAACGCCGTAGGAATGTCGGAATGTCGGAACGTCGGAATGTCGGAGTCGCCGGGCCGAGTGCCGAGATGTAGACGCCGGTGTCGCTGCCGCAGTGCCGCCTCGCCTTCTTTTTTACATATTATATTATTTAGAATGTGTAACAAGTATAATTAGATTAGTCATCAAATATATTTTTTCATATTAAACTTAATTAGAGATCTAATTGTATATGACATTTTATATAAACTTGATTAAATTTAAAAAAATATTTGGCTTGTCTGTGGGACGGAGGGAGTACTGGTCTACGGTGGGCTGGATTGAGTGATGGTGATGCGCAGCAGAATCATGAGCATGGTGATGGTGTGGATTGTGGAGCCCCGGCCGGAAGGAGAGCCTTCTGTGGTGTGGATCATTGCTGGAGGACTGGAGTGGACAGCATAGCATGCATGCGAGATGGATGGAATGGAACATGCAACCAAGCAGCGGAGGAAGTTCTAGGAAGGACGGATCGGAAGCGCTGCGTTGCATTCGGCATTCCATCCAACACACATACCTATCGATCGCAGTGCATATATGCTGATTGCTCGTGATCGTTTTGGAAACTGGATGGGGAGAGGCACGAGACACGAGAGACAGTCTCAGCCACTCCTGGAAATGGAATGGTTGCGTCGTGATCCGGCATCGCAGCTCCTCCTCCTCCTCATGGTCCTGGGCTGTGGGCTCGTCCTGTAATCGGATAGGGTCAGTGTCACAGAGATGTGGGCAAGCCATCCCTGTACCGTGCCGTGCGTACACGGGTACATCTACATCATCGTCCCTTCGAGATTTCCAAGAGCGATCTCGCTTCTGCGACGCCCTCTCGCCTCTCTCGGCGGCGGCGGTGACTTTTCTTTCCGCTTCCCTTTTCCGCCTCCGCGCTGGCGCTTCGGAGAATACCGGCCCACAGGCGTAAGCCCACTTGTCCTGGATGACGCCGGCATGGCGACCTGGGTGGTGGGACCGCCCCGGTCAGCCAGTCAGCCTTCAGCCATCGGCAGTCAAGCAGTCTGCCCGCTTTCGGCACCGGAATGAATGAGACACGAGGGGAAAAGGCTCGCTAGCTCGGTCAGGCAGATGTCATGGATCAGCGCCACGACTTTCTTCAGTGAGCGGCAGCTGCTTGCTAGCTGACAGCGGCGGCGGCGGCGGACGACACCGGGATCGACCGGGAGGTGTCTCCGGCGGTCCGGCCTTCTCGAAGGCTAAAATCTGGCTTGGACTACCACCGGACTTTTACCATTGCCGCCGTCAGTTAAAAGTTGGTGGAGGACGCCAGATGAGAGGACGGGGTCGACGGCTCCCCCAACCCAATCCATCAATGCACCGAATCCGGGCTACTGCTGCTCGCCGTATATGTCGTGTGAAACGTAGGATGAACTGAGACATACTGTATCGGTGGCCCCCGTTCCGTTCCGTTCCGTGCCGTGCCCGAACGATACTTCGAGCTGGGGCAATCGCAGCGCCGACGAGTCGACGACACACGGCCCTGTCGAATCCCCATGGGTTTGCTTCGCTGAAGCGGTTAGCTACCTGATCACAGTAACCGACCCAGCTAGTATACTGTATGTTACAAGTGCCTATCATAATTTTCTAAGCACTTTGGTCGGGCTCAGGATAGAGAAGAAAAAAAGTACATCAGGACACCGTGTTCAAGTCGGGCTCAGGACTAGCTAAAAATATTAGGGGTTTTTTTAAGCCGGTCTGAACTCAACTCAAACCACACGTTTTAAAAGTTTTATTAGGAGGTTCTAGGTTGAGCTACTGAGTTGAATTGTTCCTATTCAAAAACAAAGCCAACAACTGAGTCGCCAACCTCTTGGGAGTTTATGAGAGATGACATGACGTTGTTGTGATATGATAGTATCATAGTATGTACTATGGCCTAGCAGGGATGACGGTAGGAGCAGAGGGGCTAAACTTATTTATGTACGAAATTCAATAGCAATGTGCATTAAGCTAGGTGGAGGTGATCAACATATCGTGTCAACACATGGAGCGGGTCCAAGTCCGTTTGGAGTAATACTGACCCCGAACAATTTCATGAACCTAGACGATGCAATTATATGAGTTCGAAAACTAAATATCAAAGTTTGAGAGTTATAGAGGCTCGAACAACACCAATATATACAAAGTTTGGAGATTCAGATGTTCAAAATTCAAGAGTTAAGTACAAAGATGGTATCACCATGCAATTTGAGAGGCTACTAGTTTCTTGTGGCCGTGTTATTATAAGTTTTCTTTTTTGAGATTACACGATACAATGTAAACACTCAACACGCACGCACACTCACCCCTATGAACACACGTACGCAAACTCTACCCCTATGAGCACCTTCGAAGGACTGAGCCAGCAAATCTTGAAGTTCACAAAGTCACCACAGGCGCCTCGCTGTCGACGGGCACGTCGCCTACCACTTAAAGCATAGCGCCGGAAAATCCTAGAATAAATCCAGAATAAAGTGCCGCACCCAGGATTTGAACCCTGGGTAGGAGCCCCCCAACCAATGGCCTTTGCCATTGCGCCGTGAACCCCTTGACTGTTATTATAAGTTTTCCATTAACAAGTTAAAGGTTTTATATAAACTTGGCTGTTATTATAAGTTTTTCATTAACAAGTTAAAGGTTTTATATAAACTTACAATAATATGCTGAAGATTATCCTAAAACCGCACTAACATGATAGAGAACTATTCCTATTTGCGATGACCCAACTAAAGAATGAAGAGTCATGATACAAACATCATTTGTGGAAAGAGTCGTAAATTTGGAGACCGCTAGTACTTATGATTGAGCTAGCGAGTTGAATCATTTCTATTCGAAAACGAGGCCACAGGCCACAGCTGTAGTGGAGATCCAAAGTCTTCCCTCCTAGAAGACTGGCTCGGGATTGCACAACTGCAAATCGCCGAGTTGGTCCACAATGAAATATTAGGTACCAAAGAGAAGTGTCGAGACTATCGGTGTTCGTGATGGTGCCTATCTGATTTGCAAGATTGGACCTTACATGATGTGTCAATTATCATAGCCTTTAATATTTAACAATAGATTATTATATTTTACATATAGGGAATTAGAGGGAAATAACACACATACTCATTTATACTGGCAACTTCTTTATGCAACGTCCATACATGAGTGCTTTTTACTTGAGAAATACAAGAAGACATACCAACAAATGCAAGTCTTGACAAACTAATCACGCATGCAGTGATTAGTTTGTCAAAACTAGCATTTGTTATGTCAAAAACATGATCACTGTATATGTTAAATTTGTTTCTGGACATGTGACATGATAGACTTTAACAATTTGTTTTTGCATTTAATCCACTTGGCCTCAAACATTGGAAATGGGACTGTGAGACGCCGTGGGATGGCCAGCTGCTAAAGGATGGAGAGAGGGGCAGCAATGACATTTCACATCTACTCCTAGACACATAGCGATTAATTAATGGAGATGGATAAGATCGATCCGCAAATAAATTGTTTAGGGTCTAAACGGGACGTTTTGAAAGTTGAGGGATCAAAGTAAGCTTCGGACAATAGTATAGGGACAAAGATAGCTATTTCGCCTTTCCAATTCTTAGTATAGTTTATTAGAAGGGATAGGAGTTGGATCCGAATTGATCGCCTTTTAAGAATATCTAGCATATATCTTGTCCGTCGAGTAGCAGAGAGATACATATTCGATTTGTACCTATTATTATGTGACATGCTCGCCTTACCCATCCTAGTCAGTCTGTTTAGAATATCCGAGGCCCATACTAACGGCATCATAGATTATCCCTAAAAGACGCACCAACACGAATGAACTAGTACAGTCTCAATGCATATTCATAACACAGTTACTAAGACTATAAACTAGGTAACCGAGCCACAAGAGTTTCATAGGGATGAAACTTCTCTCTCATCTGATAAAACTCCTTCATTTAATGATCCTACCAAGTCAGCAATTTTGCTTATGTGGTACCGTATTTAATGTGCATGACACTCTCATAAAACATGCATTGAGACTGGCCTTAGCGACCGACCTCAAGAACTGATGAACCATGCAACAAACGGCACATTTCCACTAGTAAATTTAGAACTTGTTTAGTTCCTGAAATTTTTTGGTTTTAGCTACCGTAGTATTTTTGTTTTATTTGTATTTGATCACTATTGTCTAATTATGGATTAACTAGACTGAAAAGATTCGTTTTGCAAATTATAGATAAATTTACAATTAGTTTTTATTTTATATACATTAATGTTTCATAATAAAAAATCTTTAATGAGATAAAAAAAACCTTTAAAATGTTTAAGAACTAAACCAGGCCTTAGGGCACTCACAATGCAGACTCTATCATAGAGTCTAAAGGTATTTATTACCTCGAACAATGTGGACTTGTAGTCGAAATAAGACTTAGAGTCTTATTTTTTCTACCTCTTTCTTCAATAAATATGCTGTCACATCAGCAAAATACCATAAATAGTATGTAGTTAAGTGTCTTGGACTCTGTGATAGAGTCTTGCATTGTGAGTGCCCTTAGCGACCGCTAGTACTTAGGGCCTTGTTTAATTCACTCTGAAAACAAAAAAATTTTCAAGATTCTCCGTCATATCGAATCTTACGACATATGCATAGAGTATTAAATATAGATAAAAACAAAAACTAATTTTACAGTTTGTCTGTAAATCACGGGACGAATATTTTAAGCTTATTTGTTTTATGATTGGATATTATTTGTTAAATAAAAATGAAAATGCTAACGTGTTAGAATTAAAAAAAAACGCCTAGGTTGAGCTGGCGATCGAGTTGACTTGTCTGTATCCGAAAAAGCGAGACGAGCCGCCGGCACGATATCACGGCACCATTGGGACATGAAAATCTAGGGTACGGTCTACCATATCGCCCCGACTTGACGCACCAGATTGCACGAGACGAAGCGGGTCGATGCCGTCACGCTCAGGGCATTGTTTAGTTTACCTAAAATCAAAAATTTTTTAAAATTCTCTGTCACATTGATTTTTTTCACACATACACGAAGCATTAAATATAGACGAAAATAAAAACTAAAACTCTGTTTAGTTCTCCACCTAAAAAATTTTTACTCATCCCATCAAATCTTTGGACACATACATTAAACGTTAAATATAGATAAAAAATATAGTAATTACATAGTTTGGTCGAAAATCGCGACACGAATCTTTTAAACCTAGTTAGTCCGTGATTAGCCTTGAGTGCTACAGTAAACCACATGTGCTAATAACAGATTAATTATGCTTAATAGATTTGTCTAGCAGTTTCTAAACGAGTTATGAATTTGTTTTTTTATTAGTTTCTAAAAATCCCTTCCGATATACTCCTAAAAAATTTTTAATCTCAAATCTAAACAGGGCCTAATTGCACATATTTGCCACAAATAAACGAAAGTGCTACAGTAACGAAATTTAAAAAATCTTTTCGCACTGACACTTCTAACAGGGAAAAACTACGTGCAAACTTCGCAGAATTTCGGCAGGAAGCCGCGGCGAAACCGCTAGCCGCCATCCCGTCAACTTTCTTCCCTCCGGCGAGTCATCAGGCCACAACCACGTAGGCCTTGTTTAGTTCCTAAAAATTTTACAAAATTTTTCAGATTCCCCGTCACATCGAATATTTAGATATATGCATAAAATATTAAATATAGATAAAAATAAAAACTAATTGCACAGTTTGATCGAAATTGACGAGACAAATCTTTTGAGCCTAGTTAGTCTATGATTGGACAATATTTATCAAATACAAACGAAATTGCTAAAGTGCTCATTTTGCTAGAAAAAATTTGAACTAAACGTGGCCGTAGTACTACGCCTGTCGCCGCAACGTGGCACGGACCCACGACCCACGCAGACAGACAGACAGTCAGACACACTCGCTCGACGGCTCGACGACGCCAAGCGATCGAGCTTGCTTGCCCACCACAGACCACAGTCACGATGAATCTTCAGGGAAAAACACACGCTGTACAGTATAGGCACTAGGGACTGCTCGGGCCTTGTTTAGGCCTTGTTTAGTTCCAAAATATTTTATAAAATATAAATAGTAACATTTTTGTTTGTATTTGACAAATATTGTCCAATTATAGATTAACTAGGCTCAAAAGATTCATCTCGTCAATTCCGACCAAACTGTGCAATTAGTTTTTATTTTCATCTATATTTAATACTTCATGCATACGTCTAAAGATTCGATGTGACGGAGAATCTGAAAAATTTAGCAAAATTTTTGGAGGCCTTAGTTCCCAAAAAATTTTGCAAAATTTTTCAGCCGTCACATCGAATTTTTAAACGTATGCATAGAGTATTAAATATAGATAAAAATAAAAACTAATTGCACAGTTTAGTCGAAATTGACGAGACGAATCTTTTGAGCTTAGTTAGTCCATAATTAGATAATATTTGTCAAATACAAACGAAAGTGGTACTATTTATATTTTGGCCTTGTTTAGTTCCCAAAATTTTTCAAGATTCCCCGTCACATCGAATCTTGCGGCACATGCATGAAGCATTAAATATAGACGAAAACAAAAACTAATTACGTAGTTTACCTGTAAATCGCGAGATGAATCTTTTGATCCTAGTTAGTCTATGATTGTATAATATTTGTCATAAACAAACGAAAGTGCTACAGTAGCGAAATCTAAATTTTTTTCCCAAACTAAACAAAGTCTTTGTAAAAAAAATTGGAAGTAAACGAGGCCTAGCCAGTAGTAGCACAGCACACAGCAGCGTCCGGTGGCAAGCAACCCGATCGAGAGCCGTGGCCAGTGGCAGTCGCAGGGCAGCCAGCTAACAACGGCGGGTGGTTTTTTCTCTGAAAGATCGGCAATGACCGTGGTTACCACGCGGGCACGCCGAAATGGGAACTCCTTGGACCGAAAGCAATGCAACAACTACGCAGGTGCCAGAGAATCTTCCGGTGAAAAACAAAGACCAGACGGCCGGCCCGGAATAATAGTCAGAGAGCACTAGGAGCTACTATTAGCAAGCATCTAGCTAGGCCCCGCTTGTCTGCGACATGGCACTGCCAGTGCCGCACACTGCCGGACCCAGGTGATCGGCTGGGCCCCAGAACCCAAAGACCAGTCCAAGTGTTGGTTTGAACCAGAGCACCAGTCAGAGAGTAATATAATTATTCTCTGGGTTTTTTTTTGACAAATTATTCTCTGGTTAGTCTTCACCTTTTCTTCGGTCTCGGTCCGGTCCAACCCGAAGTGATCCCGTTTTTCCCAGGTTTGAACAGCAGCATGCCCTGTTTTCCAACTCTATAAGTAGCCTCTCCCCCCACGGTCGCTGCCACACTCACCACCGTGCTCACACACACTGCTTTGTGCCTGCAGCCTGCCTTTCTTTTCTTGCCTTCTTGGCGAAGTAGCTTAGCTGAGCTGAGCGGAGCTGACGACATGGACGGGTACGGCAGCTACGGCGGCGAGAAGAGCGCGCTGGCCTCCGAGCTGGCGCAGGTGCTGGCCATGGTCCGGGAGCTGGAGGCGCGCATGGACCAGGACCCGCTTCCGGCGGCCGCAAGGGAGCTCTGCGCCGAGCTGGCGTCGTCCGTCGACAGGTCCATCCGCATCGCCCGGTCCTGCTGCGTCGACTCGCCGGCGTCCGGGTCCGGTAGCCCCCGCAGCGACGGCGGCAATGCCGGCGCCGCCCAGTCCAAGAGGAGGCAAGCCGATCGATCCATCTTGTTTCATCAGAGTACTACTGTAACAAACATATAAGCGAGTAGCAAGCAGAGCGTGGCAATAATTCGATCGATCTGTGTGTCTACCGCGCAGGAAGGGGACGCCGTGCGTGAGGAGGCAGCTGCGGGCGGCGTCGGTGCAGGACGCGGCGGCGCTGGACGACGGGCTCAGCTGGAGGAAGTACGGGCAGAAGGACATCCTCGGCGCCAAGTACCCCAGGTCAGCACGCACACGTCACGCCCCCACACGTCACTCCCCTTGCACTGTTGCACCAGACGACTCCTTGACGAACCGACGGCGCAGATCGAGCGACGCTGACACGTGTGGAGCTGTTCCAATTATCTCTCTCTCGCAGGGCCTACTTCCGGTGCACGTACCGCCACTCGCAGGGCTGCCTCGCCACCAAGCACGTGCAGCGCGCCGACGGGGACCCGCTGCTGCACGACGTCGTGTACCACGGCGCGCACACCTGCGCACAGGCCGCGCACCCCAGCGCCCAGCAGCTGCGGCAGGAGCTCCAGCTGCAGCCCGGGCATGGCGCCCAGGAGGACCAGGCCTCCCCGCTCGCGCTGGAGACCGAGGGCCTGAGGGCTGCTCTGCTAGAGCCCATGACGCCCTACTCGTTCGCCACCGTGGCTGGTGCCGGTGCCGGTGCCAGTGCTGGCGCAGACTTCGCCGGCTGGTGCCCGCTCCTCTCGCCGACGGCCTTGGACTGGCAGTTCGAGGAGCTGTTCACCAATGCAATGGAGCCCTTTCAATGGGACCTCTATACGGCCAATTAGATGGGGGTATCTGCAGACAAAACATATATGTGCAGCACGTACTGTAGCTTGTTTTACCGATTTCCGGTATTAGTATTAGCTTCAGAGTAGACTAGAGTGTAGTATTCTTCTGCTACTATGATAACAGCTGGGTACTGTTTTGCCTTGTCCATGCAAACCATGATAACACAGCTTCAAAATGATATGAGCAACCAGACAGCCCAAGAAAATGTTGTACCCAGCTGGCTATCTGAAATTCTGAATCTAAGATAGGATCAAAGATTCAGACCAGGTAATCATGTTGAAGCACTCAGAATCAGAATGTGAATAATTATCCAAATGGAAGTTGTAGTACCATTGCCTATTACACACTGGACACTGCAACTACTCACAACAGCGTAACTGGAGACTGCAACTACACAGAATTGCAGCAGATACATTGTTTTTTTCTCAGCATATGCACAAAGTTGATTTGCCAGATTTCTTTACACCCAAAACATCATTACTAACTAATTGAGCAAAAGAAGAAATGCACGCACTCTTAGTTACTGAATGCACCATCAGGGGTACTGATACACCTATCTAGACAGAACTTTTTTCTTTACTGTCTTGAGAAGCTTCAGAAACCCTCCCGTTCGTGTCCTCTTCTTCCTCCAGCTTCCTCAAGGCTCCCCTCAGGCCCAAAACGATAAATAGATTGGTAAGAGTAAGCAGCGATTCCGCGCTCCCGTGCAGCCAGTCAACATTAGACAGCGAGGTTCCGTAATGAACTTTTGCTGCAACAGATATCCTTGGGTCAGTAAGTGTACACGGTGTGTATAAGCAAGAATATAAGGATGATGAAAAATTCATGGCACGATTACCATAAATCCCAGCAGGTACTGCTCCAGGGATAAAAACCGGTGCATGAAACAACATGGAAACAATTAATTGCACTGACATAATGTTCTGCTAGACAGCTAAATAGTCAGAAACATAACGTTACTAAATTCAAGAGGGCTATGCATAGGAATTACAGTTACACTATACAAAATTTGAATTGCAGTTACACTATACAAAATTTGAAATGTCAGACGACTTGCAACGATCACTGTGACGGTGTGACCTTGGAATCAATTGGTCCGTAAGCTCCGATCACTAAACTAATTTAGTTTCAGGTTGCTTCCTTCTGTAGAACTTTAGACCAAGCTATACATCTCTCTAGTTAAATCTCTTCGCTTGTCTTCTCCCACCCTAGCCATCTAACGACACTGGAATGATGGCCAGAAAGGGAAGACTGTCTCGAAAAATGAAAAGGTCGAAGATATTTGTTTCAAATAGTCCATTTTAAGACTACTGGTATTTTTGTCTGTAACCTCAAGAATAAGAAAGATAAAGATTGGTCTGCTGATTGTCCTAATACTCACTGTTTATTTGTTTCAATTGGTCCATACTATGTAAGACTACTGGTATTTTTATTTTGTTACTGAGGTTTGTATCAATGCATGTCTTTCAAACACACACAAAAAAAAAAAAGCAAAGCAACTAATATCCAGTAGCAGTACAGCACAGATCTTCACCATCCTATGCCTCACCTGATATTATATATTTCAATTTAGGATCCACAAACTTTTCTAAAAGAGATATACTGGAGTAAAAGCCTATGTGATCATATATGAGCAAGCCACTGAGATGTTCAGTTGCTTTAGACTAATTTATCCATTCCACCTATTGTTCAACCAACATATCTGTAACTTCAGTGTGGCAGCTCTACACAATGATCTAATCATGGAAGTGGAACATTAGCAAATGAAACTGAGAGACACGTTACTGCCCTGGCAGTTTCATATAACCTATCTGAATTGTGCTTACAAAAGCTGTGTATTATTTTTCATGTACATTTTATGTAGACAAGCTGAGCACTGACATACTAAAATCACCATATTGTATGTTAGAGTGCACTTATCAGAACAATAAATCAAAGCACAATACTACTACAGTACTTACTACTGATCTACCGATGGCAATTGGAAAATCACAAATTGTGCAACAGTGCATCACCATCCCATTTGCATAGCAGGTGCAGTCACGGGTGTGAGGAATTATTACACAATACTTCATTTGGCCAAATGCTGACAAGCGAAACTAGAGAAGAGACAGAGATGGGGATGGGAGAAGTAACGCGTACTGGTGGCGCCGACGAAGACGAGGAGGAAGTAGAAACCGAAGAGCGTGAGCCCGGGCGCGGTTTTGGACCTGGTCATGAAGTAGAGGAATCCCAGGTAGGGGAAGAGCGAGACGGCGAAGAGCTGCGACGCCACGCTCTGGGAGTCCATCGTCGGCGCCCACGGGTCCACGGGCAGCAGCCCGCACCGCACCACCCCGGCTCTCCTCAGCGCCCTTGGCCTAGTGCTGCGGCGGGTGCGCCCAATGCCATAGCCTCCGCCAAAGGCCGCCGTGGGGGGCCGCCGCGACCGTGCGCACGGGCACGGCGGCGCGCCGCAGGTGGTCGCCAGCATTTGGGCGTGGACGCGTGGTGGGGATGGATGCTTTTGCCGAGTTTGGGTGGCTCCCGTTCCTCCCCCACCTTTCCCCGGATGATGATGCGCCTAAATGGGCCGGGTATCAGGACTCGGAGGAGACTTTCAGCCCAGTAAGACTTCAGAGTAGGCCGTACGTTCATGGGCTGGAAAAGGGGGGAAAAATCCATTTTGTCTCCGTCAAATACCGGTCAACTCTAAAACCAAACATAGTTCATCAAAACCAATCACCCTAGCAGCCAACAACATGCCATGTGCATTCAGAGTTGGCGGCGGCTCTATCCAACCTCTCTTTTATAAAACCTCCCTCCGGTTTACGCAAGTAAAAAATGTCTCCCACAAACCCCACGTGACTCATTCCGCAGCCCTCCAAAACCTCTCAAAAATGATCCCTATCCCTGCAGTGTTGGCTCTTTGGCCTCCCCCTCCTCATGAGCGAAAAGGGTCTCATTGAAGTATCCGGCTATCAACCACAACACATTTGGCACTATGATCAGCCAATGTTTGCCAAGCCATCTCCCTTTGATCGGCCTAGGGTTCACCATAGACTCTAGCTTCGAGAGATGAGGGAGTAAATAAGTCTGGTTTTAGAGTTAGGGGGGAAATAATGATTTTCACGATAGCTGGGAGAGCCAAAATGGACTTTTTTCTTAGGAAAACTATCACACGCTGCCTCTCTCATATAGTGCACTTGTTTTTTTTTAAAAAAATATTAACCTTGGCATTCTAATTTTTTCAATTAAAAAATTGAACTTTTAACCTCCATCAGTTTTTAAAATCATTTATTTTTGCACTAAGACGAATTTGGATAGCGGTTTTATCTGATGTGATGCCACGTCAACAACAACACATCAGTTGCGAATGGGTAAATCAAACTTTTTCATAGTTTATTTCTATGGGGTTAAAATTTTATTGGTGGTTTGATATTTTTTTATTTAATATCGTTATTACATATTAATCTACTTTTGATTACAGATAATACAAAAGAAATCAACTAGATGGCCAGATTCGTAAAGTTTCCATAGGATGGTCAACGATATTTGATTTCGGGAAAAGATATCCATGACCATCAACTGGTTGTTTGTTGCCTTTGCTCACGTGATTTTTCAGCCATCTGATTTTGTCTCGCTGTTATTGAATCCATTGGATGGTTTGGTCTACTATGTTGTTTCTCTAGATCAGGAGGCCCACACACATGTCTGTACTTTTTTTTTTTGGAATCACATTCATTTTTCCTTGTCTTCATTCGTTAAATCTTATCAGTCATAATCAATATAACTTATACTACATAACTTATTCAAATTCTCCATACAAGTTCTCATGAAAATGTTTTTATCCTAAAAGTATGTGCTACAAGTTGACATCGACATATCAACAAGTGTTTTCATATGTAACTTATACCACCTAACTTATTCGAATAAGTTTCTCCATACAAGTTCTCATGAAAATGTTTTTATCCTAAAAGTATGTCTAGAAGTTGACATGGACATAGCAATAGTTTTTTATATCACTTATAATACATAGCTTATTCGAACAAGTTTCTCCATACTTGTTCAGGTAAAAATGTTTTTTATCCTAAAACTATGTGCTAGAACTTGATATAGACATAGCAAAATGCACTGTAAATCCAACATTTTCACCTGGCCAACCGGCAGACAAAGACAATAAAATTCAAGAATACGTTAGAATAAAACCCGATGGTTCAAAATTCGTGTGTTGAAAGCTGTCGAAATTCATGTTATACCAGCCGTCGATTGTTTCATGTGCTGTCAATATGCGGTTGTTGGTAGAAGACGAAACATATGATGGTAGACAGTTCTTTGATTTTTGAGTTAAAATCCGGAATCTCGCAACGATCAAAACAGTCCATTTCCCAAACATCGGACAACCGGATGTGAATGTCCATCTGCCGTCTAGGTGAAGATGTAGTAGATTCGATGGCTGGAGGATACTGATACCGATACGTCCAGATATCGTCCAGCATCACGGCCAACTGCAGTTAACTACTTCCCATAATTGGGTTAGAAACATGTTACTCTCAGTCACCATCTAAACGAGCAAATTGCACGCTAGCGTGCAATTGATGCTCCTCATGTCAAAAATACGGTGGCGTGGTGGTTGGTGCACTATATCTAGCCATTTTAGCCAATTTAATTAATGACGACAGGTCAAATATCGCAGCATAAAAAACTAATATTATTTCGTTCCTTTTTATATGCCATATACATATCAGCTCGTGAAATATTACTATTTTTATCCATCTATTTGGGAAAAATATATAGTTTCGTAACATGAATTCTACATTATCAAAGTATTTTTATAGCTAAAACATAAATCATGTATCATAAATTTACTTTTTAGAATGAGTCAAAGATACTCTCTCCGTTTTAAATTATAAGTCGTTTTAATATTTATGATACTAAGTTAGTGTCATCAAACTTTTCATTAATTATATTTTCATAGTATATCTATTTGATGTCATGAATTTGTCATAAATTTTTAGAATTTTATCTATTATTAATCCTGACCCCGTGACCCGTCAAATATCTCACTACTTTTTTTCTAATATTTGTGCTTCATTTTTTTCTCGTCAAATAAGGTATTATTACTATTACTTTGTTCTTATTATATGTGGTATTGTCAAATGTTACTGTTTTTAACCATCATTTTTTTAAAAAAAGTTATAGTTTCACAACATATAAGTCACATATTATCAATGTATTTTTTACAGCTAAAAATATAAATCTTATATCATGAATATATTTTTAAAAAAATGTCAAAAATATTAATTAACATTTGATTTAGGACCGAACTAATAGGACGAATATTTGCGCAAGATCGGCTATGACGCGAAACGCGTTCAATTGATATTTCACGGAGCATCCTTCCAGTTCCAGGGTGGAAACTGATTAGCTCATCTGGGACTAGGAGATTTCCCAGCTGAATCTAGCGTGATCTGGCTCGATCATTATAAACACGGCAGGCAGTAATCGTCAAGCCTCCCGCGTCGCTTGCACGAATAATGGGCGTAGACCGGGCCGAGGAGGCGGCGGCGGAGCACAAGAAGCCGGCGGCGCAACCGCCGTCGCCGTCGCCGTGGGACCTCGGGAGCCCACTGTACGACGCGTTCGAGCTCGCGTCGGTGCACCGCGTCCTCGACAACCACCTGATGGCGCTGCCGTTCGCGCGGCCTCCGCGGCGCCCGTGCGACGACGACGACGACGTGGCGGTTCTGGCGGTGGGCGTGGCGAGGAGGGCGACGGCGCGGAGCCGCCGCCGGCGCAGGCGGAGCGCCATGGGCGTGGCGAACGCCGCGACGCGGACGGGCAAGGCGGTGCTGCGCTCCATCATCTGCGGCCGGAGGCTGTGACTGACTGCGGTGCGAGGACGCACCAGGAGCTGAGCCCGCCGGCGCCGGGCGTGTTCGCGCGTGCTGCCACGGCTAGCCAAGCAGCTACTGCTACGGGCTACGGCTACGGCGTCCGTGTCGCACTGCTGGGAGCAGGTGGAGCGGAGCAGGGCGATCAGGCGGGTCGTTGGGATTGGATCGATTTGGATGGAGATGGTTGGACAAAATGTTACCGTCCATCTGCAAGTTAGATTTCCATTGCCATCGGTTCCTTTTCCTTTCAGATTTCCTTTCGTTTTCGGTTCGTCATGTTGACAGCGCGCGATTATTATCTATAAATATGTATAATTGTCAGCGAACAGTGATGAAAATACCTCGTCCGCAGGTGCGGCCAGACGTGTGTAACTGTCTTCCACAGGGAGTGTAGTTAAACACTACACCCTGTCCGAAATTTGAAGCATGCTATTAGTAATTCGTAAGCTACATTCAGTTCTCTGAACATGTACAGTACACTGCTACAGAAACTGGCGTCTCAAATAAAGTTCAGTGAATCGATCCGGTGCCTACTGTGCGAGCTTGTGTAAGGGCCTGTTTGGGAGCGGATTGGATTTTTCATCTCCTCCAAAAATAGCTCTGGCCGGCTCGGACTATAGTTTCTCTAAAGTAGCTAAAGCATTTTGCAAAAAATGTTTAACAATATGGTTTTTAGGAGGAAGTAGCTCCGCCCTCTTGTTGGGTTTAGGGACGACAACCATTTTCTCTGATCCGTTTAGTAGGCCTTGTTGACAAGCTGTGGCCGAAGCCGCTTCTACGAGAGCTCCTGCAATTGGCTGCTTCAATATGCACATATGCATAAATGCATCCATTGACGCAACGACTCTCATCTCAAACAGCGGCCGCCGAGCCCTGGTGATGGATGGATGTATGTATCCAGTCCAGGTCTTTTCTTCATTCTATTCGTTCGCTCATTCAGTGTCTTCAGACGTTCAGAGAAAAAGTCCAACAACGGTGGTTCGGAGTTTGGAGCACTCTCAATACACAAACTATCATAGTTTCTATAAACATTAATTATAGTATTACCTAAGCATTTTGTTAATATGACAAGGTAGTGATTATAGATGGAGAGAGAAAAAACTGGGTCTAAGTTAGAAACCATACCTACACGAAATTCAAGACATGAAATAATATAATTGGCTGAAAATGGAGAGAGAATGAATATGATTAGATAAAAAAGTATTCTATAGAAACTATTAATTGGGAATATAGTTTCTATATATAGTATTTATAAAAATTAATGGATATAGACACTACATGTAGTTTCTAGTATTAGGAGTGCCCTTAAAAGAATGAGCAGGTGGTGGTATTTAGGCCTTGTTTAGTTCGTGAAATTGTTTGAATTTTACTACGTTTGTATTTAATAATTCTTGTCTAACTATGAACTAACTATGCTCAAAAAAATTATTTCATAAATTACAGATAAACTGTATAATTAATTATTTTTTATTTATTCAATGCAGGGTCCAAAATTTTAATGTGACAGAAATCTTGATAATTTTTTTTTCAACTAAACGAGTCCTCAGTATTCACACCGGAGACCGCAAGTAGCACTTGGCCGTACTTAGCTAGCGCCATTTCCGTTTCAAATGGGAACTGTTTTTCATCCCGTCTCGTCGAATATTTGGACACATACATATAGTATTGAATATAGATAAAAATAATTAATTACACCGTTTATATGTATTTTACAAGACTAATCTTTTAGATTAAATTGTTTCATGATTAAATACTAATTGTTATAATTACATATATGCTATGGTATCATAAAAACTTTTTTTTCACAAAACTAAACAATGATTGAGGCCTTGTTCAGTTTCCGAAATGAAAAGTTTTCGGATACTGTCGCATTTTCGTTTTTATTTGGTAATTATTGTCCAATCATAGACTAATTAGACTCAAAAGATCCGTCTCTGTATTTACAGTTAAACTGGGTAATTAGTTTTGTTTTTTATTTGTATTTAATGCTCTATGCATATGCCGTAAGATTTGATGTGATGTAGAATTTTAAAAACTTTTTAGTTTTGGGTAGAACTGAACGAGGCCTGATTATACTTTTAGAACAAGAAAAAACTACAGTTTCAGAAGAAATGCAGCTCGCTGGTCGCCAGTGGTAAGACTACCGCGCGCGCATGGGTGGAGTGCAGGATGGGTCATGTCATGGGTGATGGGTAGATGGACGTGCCCTTCCACAGCTACGAGCGTAAGGGCGGCGGTTCTTGTCCCTCACGTGCAGTTAGCATGCAGTTGACGGGCACCGGTTCTTCTTCCTCCTCCGTCTGTGCAACAAAAGAACAAATCCCTAGTCTCGGCTTCAGTTATCCCATGCCTCCTGGTCCTGGATCCATCCACCGTATACAGAACAGGGGTAAATAACCTTAAATTTAGCAACATGCCAGAGCATCGCAAATTTTTAGAGTAATGTCTGGGAGGCTAACAGGCCAACAGCTGAGCCTGTTGTTGGAGCCATTGGCCGGAGCAAGCAAAGCAACAACAGGCTGAAGAACCGTGCCTGAGAAATGTCAAAGAGCATTTCGGTTTCAGGGAACGGACGACATTCAACGGCGCCGATGGAACAGGCTGTCCATCCCGTCCCGTGTTTCCTACGGAAACCACAGATTTTAGGCCAGGTTCTCGCCATGTGCATATGTGCATATTGAACGGTTGGGATCCTATCAGCACTGTATTGTTTGACTGGTTGCCCATCTGTGTCAACAAACTAATTCTGGTTCTGCTGTTAGCTGTTGACGTTCTGTGTGACTCGTCCTCCACGGAGACTGAGGGGTGTTTGGTTAGGGGTGATAAAATTTAATAGATATCGTAGCATTTTTAATTTATTTAATAATTAGTGTCTAATTATAGACTAATTTAGATTTAAAAGATTCGTCTCGTAAATTGTCCTCTAGCTGTTGTTTTAGTTTTATGAATAATATATATTTAGTACTTTATGTATGCGTCCAAACATTTTATACGATGAGTGATAAAAAAATCATATGAAAGGCCTGAAATTTGGTACGTTCTAGTGAGAATGTACAATGGTGTAAGCACCTAGAGATATTTCTGAATTTCATCGTTTCATTTGTGTCACCGCTCTAGAGGGGCTGTTCGGATCCTATCTTGATAGGCAGCTCACTAGCCAGGCAAACGAGCTCAGCTCCAGCCAACTGAAATCGGAGAATCGTTTCTGGACAAGTGAGGCTCAGAAACAGAGCTCTCAGTTACTGCATGCTGGTGGCTTTTGGTGCTGCTGCTATTTGTCCGAACATTCCAACGACGGCTGTACCGTACAGTTTTTTTTTTTTTAGTTTCAGCAAAGTGAGCCCAGTTCAAGCGGCTAGTACAGTTGAGGCCACATGCCTACCGTACCATACTGCCATACCACAGCAAAACGTTGCACGTGATTGATGCAACCTGTAATCAAGCGAGGCATCTTTCAGAAAATCAAGGCCTTGTTTAGTTCCTAAAAAATTTTACAAAATTTTTCAGATTCTCCGTCACATCGAATCTTTAGACGCATGCATATAGTATTAAATATAGACGAAAATAAAAACTAATTACACAGTTTGGTTGGAATTGACGAGACGAATCTTTTGATTCTAGTTAGTCCATGATTGGACAATATTTGTCAAATATAAACAAAAGTGCTACAGTGTCGATTTCCAAAAAAAAAATGGAACTAAACAAGGCCCAAGCGGAACGAACAGGCAGGTGCGTGAGGATCGCAGAGAAAATCTTCCTCTGTTTCCTGACCCCCTGCTCTCCTCTGCACTGTTCATCAGGTCATCGGTTCAGGGTCCTGCTCGACCGAGCCTGTGCAGTGCAGACTGCAGACACGCTTCTGAAATCTGAGCCTTACGAGATTGCTTGCTTGCAGCTCTCACACAATCATCTCTTAATTACGAGTAGTACGAGCATATTGCAGTAGCATACAAACAGAAGAGAAATACTAGTACGTACGTACTAGCAAGAAACAGAGGAGATGATGATGATGACTCATAACAGTACAAGATGCTAGCTGGAATGCTTATGCATGATGACTCATAACAGTAGAAGATGCTAGCTGTAATGGAATGCTTATGCATGTAGAGATAGACAGTGAATCAGCGATCAGTCTTTACAACTCGTCGATCAATCTGAAAACACACGACGATTCGAGTATTCAGATACTAGTACTAATCATGGCTAGCAGGCCCAGGTTTTCTTGGGCATTTTATTGCTCATGGTATCATCATCCTTCTACTAATAGTTTGTTATATATGTATATACGCTCATAATTTGAAAAAGGAACAGCACCTAGATGCGAGCTCTACGCGGGGCAGCCATGTCCAAGCAAGGACCTTGACGTCGTTTGGTCCCGGTGTCCATGGCGGTCCCGTTGATCGATCGACACGCGCCGTGCAGTTAGCCGGCTAGAAGTTAAGCATCTCCCAGATGAGCTCCGGGTCGAACGACGGCATCCGCTCCAGCGGGCAGTCGCCCTCGGCCGAGACCGCGCTCACGGACAGAACCCCGTCCGGCGACCCGTACGGCGTGGTTGACGTCTCGGAGGTGGTGGTAGTCGTCGTCGTCGTTGCGGCGCCCTCAGAGGCGACCGGGCGCGCGGCGGCTGGCTTGCTGCTGTTGGCACCGGAACCGGAGCGGGCGCTCTCCTTCTCCTCGCGCTGCTTGCGCGCGCGGGCGCGCTTCCGCGCCATGCGGGCGCGGATGGCCTGGATCTTGGCGTCGACGGCGGCGCGGAGCTGGCGAAGGTGGTCGGGGCAGTCCGTGTCCGGCGCGTCCATGACGCCCGGAAAGTTGAGGCGCGCGTACTCGCCGCGGAGCCTGTAGGCGGCGCGGTCGTAGGCGTGCGCCGCGGTCTCGGGGGAGTCGTAGGTGCCGAGCCACACGCGCACCCGGTTCTGCGGCAGCCGGATCTCCGCCACCCACTTGCCCCACTGCCGCTGCCGCACGCCGCGGTACAGCTTCTGCCGCAGCATGGCCGCCGCCGCCGCCGCGTCGTCGGGCGGCGCCTGGGGCTGGAACTGGAAGCTGGCCGAGGCGGCGGAGGACGACGAGGAAGAGGACGAGCATGCGGCGGCGGTGGCGGTGGCCGGCTGGTGCGTCTGTGACGCGGCGAAGTGGCGGAGGAGCTCGCACTGGCGGTAGTAGACGCTGGAGCCGAGCGGCGGGATGGTGACGGGCGGCGGGAGGTGCGAGAAGACGGTGTCGAGGGCGCTGGTGCCGCCCGGGGAGGAGAGGAGCAGCGACGACACGGCGGACCGGACCTCGCCGGGGAAGCTGCTGCCGGCCGGGGGCAGCGTGCGGAGGCTCGCGTCCATGGATGGGCTCCGCGTGTGGTGTGGGCACAAGTTGGAGTAATTGCGGGAGGAGGTTGTTACGGCCGTGGCGGGAAGGGCATTCTGGGGACGATCACTGATCCTTCTGCACGGCCTGCTGATCAACCGGGCGCGCGCCAGGTGGCTTTAAATAAGCGAGGAGTACCACTGCGGTTTTACCATTATACCCCCCTGGCTCTGGCTGGACGACATGTGAACTGGGAGACATCGTCATCTGCAATAGTGGCGGATGCAGCTGGTCGGCTTTGCAAACTGCAGCGGCACGGCAGAAGTCAACTCCTCGCTCAGCAATTCACAGCATGTCTACACTGCTTAGCCGATTGACCTTCAATCACCATTCTTTGATCAGATTAGGACGGAGTGATACAAATTTGACTCGGTTCATCGCGGTGTCAATGTCAAATTGTCAATGATACCTGACAATCATATTTGCTCCCAAAAATGCTCATGAGTCATAATGTCCTGCTTATTTAGAGATAATATAAAATATTCAGTGTCTAGAAGAAGTTAGAGGGCTGCTAGAGGCTTAAAACCCAACAAGTCTTTTCTCCCTTGAACTGGTAGTGGTAGGTAAAGTGTTCAAGTACGGGTAAGGTCATTTCTTGCTTTTTTTTCCCCCCTTTTTTGACTGCAGCACGTGTTGGTCGGATTGGACCTTGGTTATAACAATAAAAACGAAGAGTAAACTACAAGGTACTACAGTTGGTTACCTGCGAGAAACAGCATCTGCATGAGCCGAACCTCGAAGTAGTAACAGCAAGCACAACAGTCGTTGCAAATTTTGTGTGCGTCATGGTGACTCATGCCAAGGATCAGGATGGGCAGTTTCGGGAACGAGTCTGCCTGCCCGGAGGGTGGATGTGGATGAGGGGAGGCACGTGGCGATGGCCCAGCGGACGGGGACGTACTACGAGCTGGAGGGCAGCAGCGTCAAAAGGAGGGTCGCCAGTCGGAACAGAAGAAGAAGCAGAAGAAGAGGAGCCGTGACGAAGGCCCCCAAAAGCAAACTTTTGGCATTTATGAGGATTAGTTGCGGTGACAGCGTCCTTTCCTTTCGGGCGACACGTTTCCGGCCAGTCCTCCTCCTCGTCGACTCGTCGTCTTCCCGTTCGACGTCCAGGCGGTGGGGTGCTGTGCTGGAACCCGTCCAGGCGTCCACCACCGTGAGCCGGGGGCCGGGGCCGGGGACGGACGGACAGACACGTCGGCACAACACACACACAACAGCTCGGCGGTCGGCAGCAGAATGCTCTCTCGCCGGCCGGAATGGGAACCGGCGAGCTGACGGCTGATGGACTAAGAGGTCCTGAGGTGTGCCAACAAGTGCACGTGTGCCGCCTTCACGTCGTGTACTAGTACTCCTTTGAATTTGATTGCTTCTCACATTTCGCAAAAGAGATTTTGAATTTTTTTTGGTGAGGGAATAACTTTGCTTGTTTGAATCTATACGTACGTACGCGGTCACAGTTCCATTCTTACGGTTCGTTCAGTAGTTTTGAATCAAGCGAACGATACAGGTGCCGCCTTCACGTTGTATTGTATAACTTCTGTTTGTGTATAATAACTGCGCAACTTTCTATATACACTAGTGTATTAGTTGTGTAACTTATGTACATAAGTTGTATTGTGTAAATTATGTCTCCCTCTATTCCAAATTATAAAATGTTTTGATATTTCTACTTATATTGAATTTGTTATGTGTACACATATATAGTTGTGTCTAGATACATAGTAAATTCAATTTGGAAAAGTCAATATGCCTTATAATTTGAAATAGTGGGAGTAAATTTATGTACATAAGTTATATAGTATAACTTTTTTAGAACGACTAAGTTAGAATGTTGAGTTATTTCTCAAACTTATGTTGTCTACAAGCACTGCTAAGTTAGTACTGTTAAGTTTATCATGAAAGTTATGCTTTTTAATTTCGTTTTATAAGTTATGAGCACATGCTCCTTAAAAAATTAAAAAAAAATATTAAAGAACAGGTGATCTAGCAAAAGAAAGTGAAAAGAGAATAGAATGTCTTAAAAGAGAAATAGAAATGATTCCTGTTCTGTCTAAAAATAAAAAGTAACATATGCACTTTCCAAAAAAAGGAAAGAAAATAGCTGTCGGAAATTGACCGCTGATTTTGTTTCGGCTGAACGTTAGTAAAATAGTGGCGTCGGTACGCGGTTCATGTGTGGGTGACTTTGTCGATTTTAAGACTTGACGGCTCGGTCTCTCGTATACTCCACTAGTGTTAGTATTTCACGCGGTCTAAGTATGAGTTTGCACTGTTTTTTTTTTAAATACAAGTGCATCACTGAAGAACCATCTTGTATTGGAGTGGGGAAAAAAAGGTGTGGTTAACTTGTATGAAGCATATTTAGCGCGTACTTCTGTCGTTCAGTGAAGTACTCCTACTCTGTGTTGATTTTTGCTTTTGCTTGACCTCTGTACGGACTAATGGGATGGCTATACTCACGAGGAGCTAGCCAGCTAGCTAGCACCACCTTGTAGCTCTGTGAATTCGTAGCTTACTCAGCAATTTTGGAACAAGGTGTTTGACTGTTGAGTACAAGAGTGATGCTGATTTCGTGTCCTGTGGCGTGAGATCGATCATGGGCCTTGTTTAGTTCCAAAATATTTTGCAAAATCGACACTGTAGCTTTTTCGTTTGTATTTGACAAATATTGTCCAATCATGAACTAACTAGGCTCAAAAGATTCGTCTCGTCAATTCCGACCAAACTGTGCAATTAGTTTTTATTTTTGTCTATATTTAATACTTCATGCATGTGTCTAAAGATTCGATGTGACGAGGAATCTGAAAAATTTTGCAAAATTTTTTGGGAACTAAACAAACCCCTGGCCTCAGAAGAAACAACGAAAAAGAGTTCAACTCTTGATGATGAAGCAAGGCAACCCGAAAGTGGTCTTTTGTCATCTAGGACGCGGAACGGGGTCGTTCACACGCTAATTAACTAGCTCACGTTCATTTCATTTCACGGTCAAATACCTTTTTATGTTCCAAGCGACACAATGGAGAGGGACACAGTTGACAGCTACGAGCAGCATGCCACGTATTTGCGTTCTAGAAACGGTTTTCCATGGTGTAGTATATGCTTTCATTTAATTAATTAAAAGGCTGCAATTGTTTGCTCAACTCTCCTTTTTTTTTCTCTCTCGGTGTTTGTAGAGCCTTTTGCTCTTGGCATAGACCGAACAAACGGTAGATCCTAGTACCATTTTACTTTGAAAAAAAGAAGAAGATAGTTTGCTCTTTGTTTTTAAAAACTGTAGTTGTTTTGTTTCATACTATAATTTAGCGCATCTTTATCTTGAAGTTTGATTTCTCCAAATTCGACTGGGGTTTTTGGTATTGCGGGAGTAACAACAAACTAGTTTTAGTAAACTCTACATAAAACCTGTCTTGGTATATAGGGCTTTTTTTTTAAAAAAAAAACTGTCGTGGTAGGGCTTTTATTAAAACCTGTTGTGGTCATTAATATTTTCTGTGGAAAAAAACTTGGTCGGAATTTAGCTGCACAACAATGTACTTATACAAAACAGTAGGAGATAGGATGGAAAATATTTTTATAACTAATTTTGAAAAAAGAAGTATCCAAACATTAATGGCAACACAGCACAATCATTCAAACGGTCTTGAACACGTCATTGTGTCAAGGAAAATGGTAACAGTGCTTGCCAGCCAGCTCGAGATGGATGAGTCGCCAGGAATGGAATGGATACTGTACGTACGTGCCAAGTCAAAGGGAGGCCATGGGCTGGGACCAGGACGGCGAACCGTTTCCGTGTCTGTGCCTGTGCCTGTGCCTGTGCGTGCCGTGCCCCCACAGAGGGAGGCCAAGGCCATGAATTGAATGACTGACCTCGTGACGCCTATCCAGGTGTCGCACAAGCAGAGCAAAAATCCCCGACCGACCTCGACCTACCCCCGGACCCATCACGCCATGACCCCTTGTCAGCATCCGGAAGAACGTCCCGGAGTCCGGGCCAGCTAGCCATGCATCGTCGTTGAGGCCCGCATGCATCAGGTGAGTGACTGAATGAGCATGCACGCATGGCTACGACTGCCTGATTGCAATGATCGCCAAGCATTTCCACGGTGTTCACACGATCGTCACACCGCCAATCACATCGAGACTATCTGTCTGCCGGTGTACAGAACTTGCACAGGCCGCCGTGGCGTCGTGCACTGAAGAACTGCACAGCATTAGGACTGCTGTTTGGGTGCACTGCGAGCTGCAATTCCATGAGTGCACGAGGTCTATGTCTAGCTGTTTTGGAGAGTCCGTTCGTCCGAGCGTGTTAGCAGTATTTTTTTTTTTGTCGCAATAAATCAGCGAATGGTACTTTTAATTATAACTTTTGCGATAATGAAACCGAAAGAAATGAAGGAAATCGACGCCACAGTACAGCTAGCCAGTACCAGTGACAGTTGAGAGTAGGACTAGGGAGGCAAACGAACAAATCTGTGGTCAATCGTGACACGTCCCTCTCGGATAAGGATTCGCCGATTCGGATGAGCAAAGGCATGGGCTGATGATGCCTGATGCCTGATGGGCATGGGCAAGCCAACGAAAAAGCTACAGCCAGCAGGCCTCGCCGCTCTCTCTGGCTCTGCAGGACAGCGCTGCGGGAGCACGGTTTCTCGATGGGCATGCGAATGCGATGAGGTGTGCCGCCCGAGAGATCCGATAGCCCCTTGGCCTTGGGCGTTGAAGCGCAAAAGGCGAGGCCAACAGCGCCGTCGCGGCTGGGGATCGCGTGAGGACGACGACTGGCAAGGAGAAGTACAAGTCAATGGCCCGTGGCCGTGTAGGGTGGCAGGACAGGACGGAGGCACGACCGCATTTTCCATGTGATGCCGCTGCCGAGCTTTTTCCGACTCCTTTGCCGCCTTGCGGATCACACGTCGCTGTAGCTACGGCAATCCTGTCTGCAGTCTTCTGACTTGCAAGCTCCTTGCGATCCAGTCGATCGAGCAGGGATTTATTAGTTTCGCCAGCTTAATTGCCACTGCCACTTTTTTTTTTTGGATTGATTGGTCTGTGCCCAAAAGAAGTCCTTCTGTTGACCGTCTTGGGCTTGCGTTGCGACGTGTTTTATGCAGGATTTCTTTCGTGCTTTTTGTGACTTTTGAGTGTTCGGGCAGTACCTTCGTGCAGGCCACTTGTAGGTGTACGTACGTGTTCTGTGCTCGCCCTGCATCCGAGGATAGCTGTCATCATGCCAACGACCATAGTAGCCTTCGTGGCTGGCACGACCAGGAATTCGCCATGCATGCCTGACGAGGAACGAGAAGGACGTCCTCCCCTCCCCTCCCCTCCTCCATGGACAAGATTTGCTGCAAAAACCTACCAGATAAAAGCCATTCATTCTCCTCATCTCTCTCGTCTGCAATATGGACTGTGAATGGTGGACACTGCACCGCGCAAAAAGTAGCATTGGCAACAGGGTGTTTCAAACCGGCGGTCAGAGGCAAATGCGAGCGAGCGCGACAGCCGCGCGTCGCGGTCCCGTCGCGGCGCGCGCGCGCGCGTACGTGTCGCCGGCCGGTTGGGTCCGCGCGGCCGCCCACGGCCGCCCCCGCCCCCGCGCGCTCGGCGCGCGCTGTCACTCGTCAGGCGGGGGGACGATGGGGCCATTTCGGCGCCGAGAAAGACGAACCGGTCGCACATGCCGGTCGCCGTCGGCCGTCGCGCTCGGCGCCGGATGCAGCCAAGCGAGCGCTTTTCCGGGGGCTCCTCTCCTCCTGCCGCGTCGTGGTGGCTCGCTTTTACCTCTCGTTGTTATCCCGTAGCGTCCATCTCTCGCTGCCTCTCGGATCGGATCGCATTTAACGACGGGGGGTTTTTTCTCTTCCAGCGTCGCCAAGCAAAGGCGGGCGCCGCGTGACGGCGGCGACGATGACGACGCGGGCGCGGCACAGGTGTCCGGCGCGCGGCCGACGCGACGGCCGGACGGCGAGTGCTGTCCGCCTCGGGCGGCCCCTGGTGGTCAAACGGGGAGAAAAACTCGCCCCCGCCGTCGGCTGCCTGCGGCGCCCGATCCGTGCATCCGTCCATCGTTGCTTCATTGCCACAAGCACACAGGCAGTGCAGTTCGTTGGGAGGAGATGGTGAATGATTTGATGGATGGACGGATCGACAGCCCGTGATGCCTGTAAGCAAGCAACCGGCGGCGGCGACGTGGCGTCCCGGCGGAAGGCCCGACAGGCAGGCAGCGGACCCAGTGGCCCGTGATGCCTGTAAGCAAGCAGCCGGCGGCGGCGACGTGGAAGGCCAGACAGGCAGGCAGCGGGGCACGGGAGCTGAGGAGCTCAATGATTGAGCCGTGCTGTCCGAGGGGTTTGACTCGCCATGCACAGGTACTAGTGTGATGTGCTGTGCGCCTGTGCTGCTCCCTCTCGGACCAAAGTCGTGGCTGCCATTAACTGACCCCGTGGCTACTGGCTAGCGTGCCCTGCTGGCAGGGGAATTTATACGCGACCGATCTACGTCAGGCCGAGATTGAGAGGTGGCGGCCGAGGACCCGATGATGCGCACGTCTCAACTGCTGGGGACTCTAACCAAGCTGTGGATGTGATTTGTGAAACGACGGATTATGGTTGTTTCAGAGACGAACGGGATTGCCATCTCATCTTTTGCTTGTCCGAGGATTCTACATTCTACTGGCAATTGCAGTAGTTAATGAGCGAGCTACGACGTACTACACTTGTAAGGTGACACGGCACGGAACGTGCTCTACCATGGCCAACCATTGGAGCTCAGTCGAGCAGTGAGGAGGCGAGGCCAATCTTGGCTGGGCACGGTCCCGCTATGAGATGAGATCAGCCTCTCACGGAGACGTGGTGGGCTTTTGTTTCCTCTCTCGTCTTCTCATCATCTGAAAACCGATGGCTTTGCATAAAAAAAACAACAACAAATTGATGCCTATGGGCTTCCCTCTCGTCTCGGTTGGTCAGGCTCGCCTTCTGTCAGCCGCGGCACGCGCGCACCACGGCCCACGGATCAGCGGATGCATAGGATGGACCAGTTTTAGCAAAACTTTTGAAATGTGACTGACGGCCCAGAACGGGTATCGACTATCGAGGGCCATTCTAAGGCTAGCCCGTGGGCCAAGTTATTATATTTTAAAGAAGAAGAAAAAAAAGTTAACTTTACATCCCTCAACTTTCATAAAAGTCTATATTTTATTTCTAAACTCTAAAATCAAGAAAAATACATTCCTCAACTTTTAAAATTGTGTACATTACAACCCTAACCAAAGCGGTTTGGTCCTTTTCTTACTATTTATTTCGGTTAAATCACATAAAAATTATAAAATAGGAAATTCATGTCAGGGACTAATTATTCTATGCTTGAGTTGTAATTTATAAAATAGAAATTTCATCACAATTGGATCATAGAAACTAATTATAAAATAGAATAATTGTGATGAAATTTATATGATGGGCTAATTATTCTATGCTTGAGTTGTGATAAAAAAAAATTCATAATCATTAGATAATGTATTACTTAGTTTATAGATTTATTTAGATTTATGCTTGTTAAATTTTAATAAATCTATAACTAAGTTATACATGATCTAATACTATTAAAATTTTACCACGGTTTAAACATATAATAATTAGTCCAACATAAAAATTTAACTACAATTGGACCATAGAAATTGTAACTATGAATTATTCTAATTAATCACATAAAAATATAGATCTAAAGCCACAACAAAAACTTTGTACTAAAGCATAACATATTATATATTCACTATGTAGATCTACTTATCTGGAGTCCATCAAAATCGGATGTTCTATTTTGTGAATTTTATGTCATTTACTATGTTTTTTCAAAGATTTAGCCAAATTAAATAAAAAAGAAAAAGACAAAACTGCCTTCAAAACCGTTCATAACCATGTCAGGGACGTAATATGTACGATTTTAAAAATTGAGGAATGTATTTATCTAGTTTTAAAGTTCAAAGATAAAAAACAGGCTTTCACAAAAGTGAACTTCTTTTTCTTTAAAGAACGCCTATTCCATCCGTCTCACCAACTATGCTCCTCTCAAAAAGGAAATTACGGCATGTTTGGACGTTGCCGTATTGGAAACATGTAGTCTTATAAAGTTGTGGTTCTATTATAAATCAAAACAAGACATAAAATGGTGGTTTATAAACTACAAGATTTGTTGTATCCAAACACATGATAGCTTTTAAGGCCTTGTTTAGATCACCCAAAATCAAAAAACTTTTCAAGATTCTCCGTCTCATCGAATCTTACGGCACATGCATGAAGCACTAAATATAGACGAAAACAAAACTAATTACACAGTTTATTTGTAATTTATGAGAAAAATCTTTTAAGTCTACTTAGTCTATAGTTGGATATTTTTTGTTAAATATAAACGAAAGTGCTATAGTATCAAAATCCAAAAAAAATTCAGAACTAAACAAGGCCTAAAAATCAAAGTATTTTATAGCACCATAGTATTTCTCCAATACTCTAAAAAATGCTTTGCATCCAAAGAGTCCCTTAGTATTTTTTATTTATATGCACAAGGAGAAGTTTATTATTGACCATTGAACTATTTTATAAGAACAAGAAGTTCTAAAAACATAAATCAACGAGGTATAAGGATAGAGGCAACTGGCAAGGAACTAGTGCAAGCACAGAGGAAGAAAATAAGTAGCTAAAGACAATAGTGCATTTAGTCTAAAAACAGACGATGGTATAGTACATTGGAAAGTAGCAAGGAATATACAACAAGAATTTTAAAGTAGATTTTTCAACTAAATAAGATGCTCAGTTTCACAATAGGTTTACACGTCATATAGTCAATACAGTTTTGATATGGCTTTTGTGGTATCTAGTTTTTAGAACAAAATCAAACGATCATTATATGTGTGTTAGAAATAATATAAATTTACACACTAATAATATTATATAAGTGAAATCTAGAATTAGCTATTTAAATAATTGGCTTCAACTTTTAAAAACATTACCTCAAAGTCATTCAGAGATAATATGAGTTCGGTGTTTTAGGTCATTTACTAGAAACAAACAAAAAAGACCCTAAAAATAGTGGTGATCTAAATAGAAAATTAGGGACCTACTTTTGTAGAAGATGTTCCATTGAAGTGGTATCATCACATAAACATGTCCTCTCCAATTTACGTAGTGAAAGGATAAAGAATGATGCCTATTTGTCAATACATATGTTAGATGGATGACAAATCATATGCTCCCTAACAAAAGCCTTGTCACAATGACATAAAATCACCCAAGTCAACTAAAAATAAAATATGATTATAATGTACATCTCTAACTATTATTAACAGAACATGGAAAAGTAAGATTTAAGACATGCAATGTGGAGGATAGAAGCAATTTTTTTACCCCTAAGGGCATGTGCCCCCATAACGTGTATAACTAATATGCATCAGCATGCGTACTTACTACGTGACCTGGACATCGAGCATCGAGCTTCTCGTGATGGGCTTTAGTTGTTGGCAAAGCTCTAATCAACTTTGAGGAGCATCATCCCATCGTGGAATGTTTTGTTGAATCTTTGAAATTGTTGGTCTGCAGTTTAGCAGAGAACAGGCATATCAGTAATCGTCTAAACATTTGATATTGGTTTGTAATAACTTAAAAGACTAATTAACTTCGGCTGATTAACTTTTAATGATGCGATATATGTTGTGTGTGTTTTTAAGCTTGAGTATAACGATCTCTCCTTACTTTAGCTGTTTTTCGATATACATGGTCGTTTAAGAACCATGTTTGTCTTGTATGATGCATATGTTCAGTATTCAACGATAAGAGAATGTCAGTCTCCTCGTATGCACATATACTTCTTTGCAGTTTTTTTTGCCCTAAGGGCGTATGCCCCTCTGGTGTACAGACCTTGATGTGCATTATGTATGCAAGCGACCTGACTTGGACATCGAGCTTATTGTAACGAGCACTAGTTGTTTGCAACTGAAAACTCTAACCATCTTCGAACAATATTGTGGAACCTTTGTTGAATCTTTGAAATGTCATCGTGAGCACTGGTTGTTCACAACATGAAGCTCTGGCCATCTTCGAGCAACATCGTGGAACCTTTGTTAATCTTTGAAAATGTCATCGTGGAACCACCTATCGAATCTTTTATAAATATTGGTCTGTGGTTCATAGAAACAGATAAGAGTCACATAAGTGATTATCTGAATATTTGATGTTGATCTGTAATAACTTAGAACATGCTAATTGAGTTCAACTTATGAAACTCTTAATGTTGTTATGTACGTTGTGTGTGTTTTGGGCTGGAGCACAATGATATGAAGCAAGGAACCAAGGCAATTGTTTTTTGGCAATGGTTGCAGCACGAGGATAGAAGTGAGACCATCCGATCCGCGAGCAAAGCTTCGAAGATCGTTGTTTTAGATACTTTCGTCAAGAATGGATGTACAAATAATAATATAGTTTATTTTTATTATCTGTATATTTTGGTGTTTTCTTATCCATTCCATATAACGGAAAACTTTGTAAGAACTCATTCCATTGCTTTGTTATAAGGAGAGGAAGCATCGGTTGGTGGACACAATAAAGCCTTGTTTAGTTCCTTCCAAAACCTAAAATTTTTCAAGATTCTCAGTCACATCGAATCTTTGACATATGCATAAAATATTAAATATAGATAAAAATAAAACTAATTACGCAGTTTATCTATAATTTACGAGACGAATCTTTTAAACCTAGTTAGTCTATAATTAGACAATATTTGTCACATACAAACGAAAATGCTACAGTAGTCGTTTTCCAAAAATTTGGAACTAAACAAGGCCTAATTCCAATCTTCTTTGCCAATACTACTCTTGCTTGCTCTATCTTAAGGTCTGTTGGATTTCTCGTGTTAAAATTTAGTTCCGAATGTTTAGACACATATATAAATATTAAATATGGACTATTTACGAAACAAAAAACACAATTAAAGAATAATTTACGAGACAAAATACAATTAGAGAATAATTTACAAGACAAATTTTTAAATCTAGTTAATCCATATTAGACACTTATTGTTATATAATTATAAATATGCTACAGAGTCTCCAACCAAACAACCCCTTACTATTTCAAGTCTTGATTGCATTTCAGCTGCTACTACTACTAAGATCTTTGGCTGCGTGTACTCAGAGGCCGAAACATTCCCCTTATCAAAAATAGGAACAAGGCAATACATTCTGATAAACACGAATAATAAGAGAATAGAAATTGCATATTGCTAGTAATTAGAACACCGAGATAAATGAACATTTTACAACTAACGCTCCCTATGTACACACTGCATCAACATGCCGTTCAATTAGAACCCTGATGATAGCGGGCCGGAGAGTCTCTTAATAATCCCCAGCCTCTCAGCACACGCTCAAATATTTAAATTTTATCATCTACTACACGCTACAGCTACATGCTCTCAGTTCAGTCTCAGCAAAAACCAACAACTTGCACTAGGCCGCGCCAGGGCTCGTCTTGAGCCGCTGCAGCTCGACCACGACGACGCTGATGTTGTCCCTGCTGCCGCGTGACATGGCCAGCTCCGTGAGCAGCGCGGCGGCGTCCGCTGCGGTGCGGCCGGCGACGGACCCCGGGAACTTGGAGGCCGCCCGCCCGTTGAGGCAGTTCCGAGCGATCTTGCACGCCATCTCGTTGGAGACCACGTCCCACAGCCCATCGCTCGCCAGTATGAGGAACTCGTCCTGCTCCGTCCGCTCCACCACCGTCACCTCCGGCTCCGCGCTCACGTACGGCTTCAGGTAGTAGTCGCCTGAAACATGCATCAAGGCACAAAAAAACGTTCAGGGGACTGCTGATTGCATTGACATTGAGGAGTCATAGTATTATAGGAAAATGGAAGGAGATGGCCTGGTGTTCTTACCAATGGACCTAGAAGTTGCCAGGACTCCAAGGACGCGATAGCCGTTCCAGTTGATGACTCTGCCGCCAGCTGCTTCCACCCTCTGCATCTCGTCCGGACGATCCGGCTGCGTAATCAGAACAAAGCATTCATTCATTAGACCACTCGTGTTTGGTACACAAACATCTTCTTGTCCTAGATTTCTCTACCCCTTTTTCTAGAAGATGCTGTGCTACAAATCTGAACACGAAGTGGTTCTTGAACTAATTAAACAAACATTTCCTTCAAAACATCCGAATCAGCAAGTAGGTGGCAACTAAAAAAGGCAACATTCGTACTAATCTCATCATCTGTCAGCTAATGGGTCACAACTAGAAAAGTAACATTCGTAGTAATCTCATCTGTTCCATCGCTACAATTTATAGCTGCTGCAAAAAGAACAGTAATTAATCTTTCAGTGAAACAATCTCTTCCCGATTTTTCCATCTAACCATGTCCAAGTAGGCAGGTGCTCATGCCCCCTGCAACTGCAATACACTTGAATGTACTCCTATTTCTGGTGCAACGCAAACCAATACAGTGGGCACGCACTGCTCAAAGCCTCAAACCACGGCCTTGTTTAGGCCTTGTTTAGTTCCAAAAAAATTTTGCAATTTTTTTTTCAGATTTCCCGTCACATCAAATCTTTATACGTATGCATGAAGTATTAAACGTAGACAAAAATAAAAACTAATTGCACAGTTTGGTCGAAATTGACGAGACGAATCTTTTGAATCTAGTTAGTATATGATTGGATAATATTTATCAAATACAAACGAAAGTGGTACTATTTATATTTTGAAAAAAATTTTGGAACTAAACAAGCATTTGCCAGAACAACACCGACCACCGAGATGGAGTCCATGACACTCGACCTGCAGCCTTCCAAAACAGTCAGAAACGTTTCTGTGGGTGGCAAGGCGACGGAACCTAGCAGCCTAGCACTGTAACGCACAACCCATTGGCCGTCCGTACGGCACCACACCACTACAGCTTGCTTTCTTCCCCAAGAGAGATTCACCTACGTGGCGTCCCATCTCGCGAGCAAGGAACGAACGGTACCACCCAACAACCGCAACCAACTCGAGCCGGCACCGGCAGCGAGCTCGGGAATTCGCCAGGCGGCCAGCTGTGGCACCACACCACCACTCGCGCGAGGAGCAGACGAGGGAAATCGTCGCCTTCTCGTGTTGTGCCGGTGTGCGGTTGGGCCGTGCAGGAACGAACATTCGGGAGACTAATTAATTAGTGCACCAAGCCTGTACTGGTGGGGTTAGAAAATTAGATCTGATGAATGACGCTACTCACGCGCAGATCATCTCGCGGATTAAACAATAAATCCGTGGCATTAGTCGTTGATTAACATTTGGGAGCATCACCGACCGTGTTAATTTATGCATCAGTACGCACCTGTACGAGCCACGTAGTACGTACGTACCTTGTGATCGGTGGAGAGCGGCACGGCGACGCCGCCGCGGGAGAGCACGGCGCGGGAGTCGCCGCAGTTGGCGACGACGATGCGGCGTTGGCCCACGACCGCGACCACGGCGGTGGATCCCACGGTGCGGTAGGGCAGGTTGCCTGCTCCGGCGTTGGTGTCGGCGGCGTCCGCGGCCGTCTGCTGCGGCGGCGGCTTGGGCGGGGGCGAGAAGCCGCCGGTCACCTCGCCGTCCACCCGGGCGAAGCTGGCCGCCATGGCCTCCTCCCAGCGCAGGTCGTCGCTGCCGACGCCGCGCCGCAGGCCGAGCTCCTCCGCCAGCACCACGTGCATCCGCTCCCGGCACGCCTCCGCCACCCGCGCGCCGCCGTGGCCGTCGTACACCGCGAAGAAGTCCTGCTCCTGCTCGTCCTTGGCGCCCGGCGACGACGGGTCCGAGGCCAGGAACGAGAGCGCGATGGCGAACGCGTCCTCCATCTCCCTCCGCCGGCCGATCACCGACACGGCGCCGTGCGACAGGCGCGGCGGCCAGCAGCCCGCCGCCGCAGTCTCCAGCGACGAGTCGGAGGACGACGATCTGTGCGAACCCGACCGGATCCTCTTCGCCGGCACGGGTGACCCCTCCGTGGCCCGCCCGAGCCGGCGGAGCTCGAGGCGGCGGCGGCGCCTTGCGGACGCGCCGCCCTTCCGGTCCACGTTCCCGCCCGCCACAGCCTTGCACACGGCGGGGCCGCCCTCATCCCTGGCGGCGCTTGTCTCCCTCATGTATCCGTCCATCTGTCCTCGCTTGCAAAGCGACGGAGAAGAAACGAGGCCGGCGACGCGTGGGGTCGAGTGGGGGGTTTAATACGGCCAAGCCGAGGACGGAGACGACGGTGCGGCGGCCGTCGGATCCGGCGCGAGCGGCTGGGCGGTTGCCAGCGCCGCGTGCGCCTCCGCGAGGACGTGGACGGGTGAGATCGCCGGTGGCGCGTGGCGTGGGCGCGCCCGATGCGCTCGCCTACGCTCTCGCGGCGAGGTGCGGGAAAATATCCTGCGCCCGGCGCAGTGGACCACGGCGCCCGTGCGCGTGGTTCGTGGGAGCGGACCCGGCGCGCAGTGACTCGGGCGTTGCGTGGGGTGCGTGCACGGGGGGATCGGAGCGGTTGGACCACTGGGTCATACGTGGGGTCCACGGTGGGGGCGAGCAGGGGTTACGTGGAGGGCGAGGGGTAGCCCAGGAAAGGAGAGGGTGGGCCACGTCGCGCGACGTGACTGTGCGCCCAGGGACAAATGTTAGGGCGCTAGGGCCACGACTGGCTTTTCCGTGCAAGAAAGCAGATTCTACTCGGCTCAAGCAAACGTTCCGTTCCGTGGCGGAACCGAACGAGGAACAGCACGTATCCGTAACGTTTTCATGTATACTGCAACTTCTCTAAAAAGGAGATATGAACTGTGCCAAATCGTATTATACAGTACTTGTATACCGTGCTAACTACATTCTTTTGTAGGACAAATCTTCGATCCGGTAAAATGTTAACTTTGCAAAGCCGAGGGAGTGGTAGCACAGACAAAGAATTGGTTTTTTTTTTGCGAGCTTTGTAGCCTTTAAAATTCGTCCTACGATGAAAAATGTCATACAAATATCTGACCCTGCAATAATACGTAGTGTTGTGGGTTGTTTACACTGAACTAATACTTTTGAAGAACACAACTCTTGGTATTATGCTTGATTTTTAATTTGTGTGCTATAAATTCTGTACAACTTTTTTAACGTAGGCAAATACTTCCGTGTCTGGAAGCTTCGATTATTAGAATCCGTATCAGTAATTTTTTTTTTTAAAAATATTCATCTTTATAAAAATGAACATAATATTTATAACATAAAATTGGTATCTTATAAAAATATTTATGATATAAAGCAAAGCTTTTAGGGTCATAGGATATTAAATCTTTTAAGGAATATTTGTGGCATTATGTTTGATTCTTAATCTATTCGTTATACGTAGATCGTACAACGTCTTTTTTTTCTTCCGATCTATGAAAAGTATAATTTTAAATATGAATTCTGAATCAACGGAGTCGCGATCTCACTTAACCTCATGTAAACATATGGTGCTCTTTTTTCGGAGTTTTTGTTGTGTTTTGTTTCATCAGTTTACTCAAAAGCTCTGTCCAACAAACAAATACAAAAATAGGTTCTGAAACCCAAGATCAAAACAAAAACAGTTAACCCGAAACCGTTTTCTAAAGACAAGTTGAATTCATCAAACTTAGGTTCTCTTAACCTCATAAATTTAAGGCTAAGATTTTGTTTAGATCCGAAGAGTTATTAGATTTTGATATTATAGCATTTTTGTTTTTTATTTAATAAAAATTGTTCAATTATAGAGTAATTAGGTTTAAAAGATTTGTTTTGCGATTTACACACAAACTGTGCCATTAATTTTTATTTCTATCTATATTTAATGCCACATGTTGTAAGATTTGATTTAATGAAATTTTTTTTAAAAAAAATTATTTTTGAGTGAACTAAACAAAGCCTAAATAAAGACAAGTGCAAGTAATGTTTTTGAAAACGTTAGAGGCATTTCATCGAACAAAGGTCGACGAACAGCAGCCGAGACACACTGACACATCTGGAGGTCCGGGAGGGACGCGTGGCGCAGTCCCCTCGCCAGCGCAGGCGCAGAGGCGCGGCAGCCCCACGCTCCACGCGTGACCCCGCCGCGCGCGACGACTCCTGTTTGAGTGGCAGAGGAGAGGCGGTCGCGGGAGCCGTGGGTGGGCCTCGGTCGCCGCCGCGCGCTCCCGGACATGGCGGACATGACATGCACGGCACGCGCGGCCTACCGCCTACGACGCTACGCGCGCGGCGACGTGGAGGGTCTACGCCGCTGCGCCGCGACATCATCGAGTGCGGAGCGCCGGGACCGGAGGCGGGCGAGCGGCCCTTCGACGCTCGTCCGTCCGTCGTCCTCGTCGACCCTCAGGTCTCAGCTCGCGCGTCCTGTCGGTCGCCATGCCTGCCTGGGTGTCCTCACCACGCGTCCGGTCCTGCGCAGGCGGCAGGCGCGCCGTGGTCGCACGGACATCGAGGCGCCCGGACGATGCCACGACGCGCTGCTAGTACCATGTACAGCGAGCTCGCTGCCACTGCAGAGGCACACCGGAGGGCGCACTGGCGGCTACAGCGCCGCATGGTCTGGTCGCTGCCGTTGTTTTTGCGTTTTTTGAAATCCTGGTGGCGCGCCATCATGTCTGTTGCATTGCATCGATGCGCCGGCATGGGGGCCACGTGCGATGAGAGCACTTCTTTCTTCCTGTCGCTGCGTGCATATGCAATGTGCTTGTGCAGGATTTTCTTTCGAGTTCGGAGTACTCCTACGGTTGTATTGTACGAGTACTTGCATATTGTTCGCAAAAACATTTATTTTCCTCCAATTTGTCCTTGTATAGTGATAATTAAGTCCCAGGGCAACCTACTGTTTCTTCTCTAATAAAGAGCATGTGTGCACAACGAAAACTTGTGATTGTTCTAGCGAAGGAAAATATAATTCTTCCATGTAGTGTGTAGAGAATATTATTCTCAAGCAAAAATTACTTGTAACAAAGGAATACTACTGTATTATTTTTAATGGCACGTAAGAGATACTTATATGCTTGAAATTGAAGTCCTGAACGGTATTCAAGCAATTTTCTCTTCAAGAGTCAGCGGATGCCGTTTGATAACTCGCCGGATACTAACAATTAATATTCAATTATAAACTAATTAAATTTAAAAAATTATCTCGTAAATTATATATAAACTGTATAGTTAATTATTTTTAAATTTATATTTAATACGCTATACATATATTCAAAGATTTTATAGGATGAAAAAAAAATTAAAACTAAACACGTTACTAAAGTAGGTAGCCGTACGTAGCTCCACACGTACGCATGCACGTACGTCAGACTTCGTATAAACCCAAAGTACCCAGAACGTTAAGGTGTGCATGGTGTATCGGTCGACGTGTCGTCACGTAAGGACTCCATGGGATAAGAAATACACCACACTACAAGTACGATGCTACGTGCAGAGATGCTTCTGTGATTTTAAAAATCGAGGGGAATCGTCGAGAACAATGCAAGTTGCTTGTGCAATTACCAATGTTCATCGCGTTGTGCGTTAGTACTAGTTTGCTAGATAGACGAACGCGTCGTGCATCACGTATCTATACAAAATCTATACATGCATACGCCGTTATGCTCCATGCATCATGCCGCGTGTGTATATTATATAGTACAGTATCGTTTTGTGATCAGGAACACATGCAAGTACTGTTAGCTAATTTTGTTGTCAAAGAAAAACACTATTAGATATTTGATAAATTTAGCTAATAGTCTCAAGCAAACAAGTTAAATATGAGCATTTTCAGATAATTCTTGGAATACTACGTGATAAGTGTATAGTGGAATAAGAGCGCTGGAGTATATTATATACTCCTTATACTGCTAGCTCTAGCATGCTGTACGTGTTTGTTTTGCACGGAATGGGCAGCAAGGCCAATGTACGTATTCTATGTGATGGTGGATACGTGCTGATACTGCATGTTTGGTTAGTAGCCATAATCTATCATAACTAACTTTACACAAGTGTGGCAAGTTATAAAAAATGTGGCTAACAAACTGATTACCACATTTTATCATCCTTAAAAGAATCTTGCGACACTTTTTAACTCTATGACATGTAAAGTTCAAAATAATCATGTCTAAACTTAGTTGTCAACCAAACACTTGCCAACTTGGTCAAACTTGTCTAAAGTAAAGTGTTGCAAACTATGGCTAGCAACCAAACAGACCCTAACATTTCACTGTACGTGATTATTTTTTCCGGAAACAAAAGTATCTCCGTAGGTGAAACTAGAGAGGCAATGCAACCCGAAAATATTATTTGCTTTGAATTCGTAGCGTTCGTGAATTGTGATTATTTGCTTAATTAGTAGCGTTCGTGAATCGTGATTATTTGCTTACATTAGTAGCGTTCATGAATCGTGATGGCCCTATCGTACGTACGTCGATCGTACATACTGCATTTTTTTTGCTGTATAAATAAAATATGATTATATATACTCCGCCTTTTTTCCTATATATATTACACTGTTTGTTCCGTGTCACCAGTCGGCATGCAGTTGCTGCCTGGCTCTGGTCGCTTTCAGCTCGTAGCGGAACGCGTGTGTGTGTGCCGTGCCGGCCTCGCTCGTAGGTCAGCTGCCGGTGATGCATGTGCGTATGGGGCGTGGATGGAGACTGCTCGGAGGTGACTCCAGCAGGCCAGGTTCAGCGTCCGTCGTCGTCGTCGCTCGTCACAATTTCGTCACGCAAGTCGCAAATGCACCCTGGCTCGCACGGCATGTGGAATTGTGGAAAGGCAAGGAGGCGGGCATGCATGCACGTACCGTGTAACCGTAGCCGCTGGTATTTGAACACGGCGGCGCGTGCAGCTACTGTGGTCGTGCAGCCACGAGCCGCCGTTGGATTGGACCATCCTAAGGTACGTATACTCGTACTTTACTGTGTACGTGTCTCCCTTTGGACACCTCGACAACGTCGTCAGTCGTCACACGATCCAGGAAATAATTTAAATACAAGGACAGCACTCCATATTTTTCTGATACCGTGTGCGCGGCGGCCGCATATCGTGAATAATAATGAACGAAGACGTAAATGAATGCCCGTTGTACGATTTGAGGGAGGAAAAGGAAGGTTTTGGCCACTGCACGCTCTACGCCCACAGGCCACGGCCGAGAGCAACTGTTCACCATCAGCGTTTGCTTTGGCAGTAAAAGGGACATCTTTTTACAATGCACATAGCGATTTTTTTTTTTTTTACAAAAGTGCACATGCGATTAGAACACACAGAGCTGCTAACTACAGGTAGTATCGAAGTCGCTTCTGTTTTGGTGGTTGTATCGTCTAATAAAAATCCTCTTGCCGCCTCTCTAAAAATAAAGCTGCTAACTACAGTACTCTCATAGTCGCATGAGATATTGGTGTGTGAATCCCGCACAGTCGCCGCATGTATTTCCCTTGATCTTTTCCGCGCGTCTCGTCGCGGACTGACGTGTCACGCAGCAACATGAGAAAAGCCCTCGACCGCGAGTCGATCGAGGTCGACAGCGTACCTCCGGCTTTGACGGGCGAGCGAGCGGTTCTTCCGGCGGCGCCGGCCGGCACGTACGTCGTCGTGTCAAGCGTCGCGAATGGTCCATTCCTTAGTTCCGAATTTTTTTTTCAAGCACTTGTTTTTATTTGATAATTATTATCTAATCATAAATTAATTAGATTTAAAAGATTTATCTCGTGATTCACATGTAAATTGTCCAATAAGTTTTTATTTTCCGTAGTCCGGTTAGATGGATCGATACAGCGTATCTGTTAGCAAAACAAAAAATGGGGCAGGCGGGCACGGACTTGTTTGGCGCGCCCACGTACGTACAGGGCCCCGCGACCTATTTGCGTGTGTGCCGTAGCGCTGGCAGTACCAGTACAAGAGCAGTGCAAATCCTGCACTCGTCTAGCGGGACAAGGAATCCGAATACCCCCGGTTCTCTGCTTGCAATGGCGAAAGGGATCACTGCTTCTTCTGAGTTTCTGATCATATACGAGACGGACCAGGACCAGCCATGGCAGGCACACGTTACTACGTGGCTGAATCGTCCAACAAAAGACGATTCCAAATGTCGTAGCTTGTCCCACCTGCAAACACCACCACCTGGACCATCCTTCCATACTACTATTGCTACTACAGTACTGTACTACACAGAGATTATATTTTTTCTGCCAATCAAGGCTTTTCAGACCAGCTAACACTAAAAAAAAAGGCAGCATGTTTAAACACAGAAACCACTCACCACCCAGTTCGCTTGCATACATGCAGTGATGCACACAGAGGCCAGAGGCCACATGCCAGGCCCACCTAGCAGCAATCCAGCATCATGTGTCAGTCACCACTCACAAGTCACAACACGCATCTAGTGGGCCACAGAAGGTAAGAAAGCGGCCCATGATTTCCAAGCGAATGAATGTGGCCGGACTATTAGTCTACCGTGTGGGCCGAATGGAAAGGTGAGGAGCCGTAGCGCTGCTGCGACTGCGAGGAGATAGCACCCCATCGCTGGTATAAGAAGGCGGCGAAGCACAGGTTGTCTACATACTGCGTGGTGCGCACAAAGCGAACTATTCTTTCGCCTTTTACTAAAGAATACCGTGTGCACGCCATAATAAGGAGCATACGCTAATTTGGGTGCCTTTCTCTTTGAGAGGTGCCATGTTAATGATTTTTAGAAGTTAATATTAATATAATTTAAACTTGTTACGCTTAGTGTTATAATATAATATATGTATAAAGTATTAAGTATAGACTATTTATAAAACTTAAAATATAGCTATTAAATGTTTAGGCACATGTATAAAGTATTAAATATAGACTAATTATAAAACTAAAAATATAGTTAGAGTGTAATTTATGAGATGAATCAATTGAGTCTAATTAGTCCATAACTGAACACTAATTGTCAAATAAAACGAAAATGCTACTTCAACCAAACACCCCATAAGCTTCACATTATTTTCTTTTGCTTAATTTTTCTTTTTTTTTTCTTTATAATTTCTACTTTACCCACCTTTCTATTTGGAAACATGTTAATTCAGGAGGAAGGCAAGCTGAATGTGTGGCTTTTATAATGGACGGTAAAGTATCATTATAAAAGCCACACTCTTTAAAAATACTAAGGTCCCGCCCTGATACTTTACCGTCCATTACAATAATCGTGAATTGCATGCTGGGATTTGTGTGGGTTTTTATTATCTTCCAGCCATGTAGCTTTAGTACATGTATTGATGAGAATATAGAATGTTCGCTGGGATGATCTCCTCCAGATTAAGCGATGGCGCACCGACACGTCCTCGTGGTTCTTGATCTGGCCGAGGCCAACTATGGTCATTGGAGCCCAGAATGATTTCGCCTTTTTTTTTTACTGTCTTCCCAGGGATCTTGCTCACCGTCTCCAAGATCTAGCTGACTGCCTATAAAAGGACATCAAGGCTCTTCCACTGTTCCACAACAAGAAGCGTCTGCGTTGGTGCGTAATTTCAGTCTTTATCAAGGTGATAAGTGATATGAGCGCTTCAGTATTGCACCAAGATGAAGACGACCTTTGCTAATCGCCGGGACCTCGGTTCTCCTGTCTCTGATCCTCAACCTCCTCTGCAGACTCGATCGACCTGCGGCTTCATGGCATCATCCCCAGGTTCACACTCACACCACCCAGGCGTAGTGACTAGCAGGTTGCCAAGAAATGCTGCCAACACATGTGGACTTCCTGACCCTAGAACACGTACACTTATGTCAACTGGCTCTTGCTCCACTGTAACTGTCAGTATTTTGTTTTCCTCCACCGAGGAGGTACGGTTTTTGAAAAAGTTTACAAAAGCAGTAAACCGAGGGTTACCGCAACAAAGAAAAGAAAAGAAAAACCGATTACACCTTAGGAGACTATGAAAATAGAATGTTTGGAAGCAACGAGCGCAAACCGTCCGAACCCGGCAAGGTCCCAAACTCTACACTCATCGGCAATTCCTTGCACAAGCGATTGCACCGACCGCGACTGGTTGTTGAAGCGATTGCACAAACTCTCGTTCCTTTGTTTCCACAGTTCCACATCATCCAAGCGACTGCAGACTACCGCCAGTTCGCTTGCATACACATTTCCACAGTGCCCAGGGGCCAAGCCCACGCATCAGCATCAGGTGTCACAGACTCACAGGCGCTCAGCACCACACCAACAGGTTCCCGGACGATTCTGCTACGCTAGGCACAGGCCGATCCTACGGCCTGAAGCCTCTGAACGATCCACCACCTGCTCCCTTCCACAACTCAGTCGGTTGCAGCAATCAGGAACGCGTTTCCTGGGCTCCTGGTGCGCCCTCCGGCAAAAACTTCTTCCCTGGACCTGCTGCCAGGCACCAAACACGCCAAAATGAAAACAAAAAGGGGTGAGCTCATCAAAAACTTACTGGACGACCTGCACAAGAAAGAGGTTTTCCAAAGTTTTTGACATGCGTCCTCTCGGATTCAGTTTCTCCAGGGTTGGTAAAATGGGAAGAAATTTGAGAAATGTTACAAGAGGGGACCAATTTACCAGCTCTAGTGATTATTATTATTTGTGCTCAAATGGATCCGATTACGATCTCACATTTGGATTCGGATGGAGGCAGGCTTCAAGTGTCAAGCAAACCGCTCATACTCTAGAACATCATGAAATGTCCAAGAGGGCAAGGAGGAAATGGATTTGCCACCCCTAACTGTTACTAGTACTAATCAAGATGTTTAAAACATAATATATTCCATGCTCACTAATTTAAGGAAAGATTAAGTTCTAAAAAACAATCATAACTTGCGGACCAAAATGTATAAATTGATTATTTCTCTCTGTTCGTTTGAGCTTACCAGCCAAATATGTCGTCATTCAGAAGTGTTCTTCTCTTACAACAAATCAGCGGACAGTACTTTCAGCCATGGCTTCTCAGCCAAGTGAACACATTTGGCAGATGCATCCCTAGCTGATGTCATATTATTCTTCTCTCAAACTTCATGACCAAAACCTAGACTGAGGGAAAACAACATTTCAGTCATAGGAATAGAAAGAAATGCATGTAAAGTAGATGTGAATACTGTTAGTAGGAAGTACAAAAATATTCATTTCACAAAATAATATCTCTCATCTTATTCCACTCACATGTCTTCTTCAAGATGAAGTGACGCTGCTTTGATGGGTTGCTTGCATGCACACTGCACCGTCGTCCTACATGCATGTTTAGACTGAATCTTTGTGCTCAGTCACAAGCTGATCCTATCCTTAAGGAGTGAAAGGAATCTCCTGCTTATCAAGTCCTTTGCCATGTGCTAGAATGGTGGACTATTCCACAGCAGGTTAACATACATCTACAAATACTCTGTATACCTATTGAGTGTCTGATGACAACGGAAATAACTTGGCAGCCATTCCTTATATTATCCAAAAAGACCACACAGTTCTTCACCGTTCCCTTTATTCTCTTCATGTTCCGCTTCCTGCACAAGAAGATTGGCAATTATTCCGTGACCGTGCTACCATAGAGACAATCTGGCTTGTACCTTGCAATCGGGCCTAATTTGCTCAATGTATATTCGCATGCCTCTCCAGGAATTTCTAGATCTATTTTCCAATTAGATTTTCCGCTTCCAAGTTCATACATGTTTTGAGCAGCTCGACTAACAAATACAGTATCTGTGTTGCATTCCATGATCAAATTCAAAATATAGAATCAGAGCTACAGTTTCTGCAGTAATCTTTGTATATTTACAAGTGGATGCTGCTGTCAGTCTTTATAGCTCTATTTTGTCAAGAAATCCTTGATTTACCAAGCATGAATATCCTTTCTATGCCAATCATTGAAATGGGTCATTTAACTCTTTGTTCCAAGTTCTCACCAATTTGTAAGCTGTAGAGCATTAGTTGTCTAAAACCTGTTGTAGGAGCGCAACTTTGCAAGCCCAGCTGGAAACTTTGTGAATGCATGAAGTGAGAATGCTCAGAAATTTAAGCACCACCATCGTGCTTCACTAACCTGAATCAACAGGCCACACGGTATCAAGTATCAAGACAGTTGCACCACAAATTACCAATAATCGTTGCACGAGCAAACCCCACCTTCTATACAATGAAATCGAACAGCATCCCTCACAACTATTTTTCTGCCAGTGACAACTGATATGAGTTTGATAGCAACATGGCAATCATCACATATCCTGAGGTTTTTCATGATATGGATTGTTGCTCCCTTAGGTGTGTGAATAAGGCCAAAGGCTAGAGCCAATTTCTCACTATGATACATAAGGTGCTCCTCTTTTTGTTCATCCTCAATATCATGTAGGACCACTGCAAAATTTGGAATATATCCGATAGTTTTAATCTGGTCGATCAGCTCTTCAAGTTTTTCGGTGATTTGGTCCATCTGTGGATGTACTTTCTCCTCCGATGTGAAAACATGAACATCACTTCCCAAGTGAATCCAACTTACACCAGGTGCTTTCCTAACGCCCCTCTCCCTCATATGCTTCCGGACCTTCACAACGCCATCCCATCTGTTGGCTTTTGCATACATGTTAGAGAGTAAAACATAGGTTCCAATATCATTGGGCTCCAACTGAAGAATCTGTTCAGCTACTCGATGACCAAGACCATAATTTTTATATACCTGACAAGAACTTAGTAGTGATCGCCATGCAACAACATCTGTGCCAATGCAATTATTCACTATGAACCTCTCAGCCTCATCTAGCCGTCCAACTCTGCATAACAAACCAACCATACAAGTATAATGTTCCTTCCCAGGTGTAATTCCAACTTCCTTCATCATAGTATTCAAGTAGTAGAATGCTTCATCAACAAGACCCAACTGAGCACAAGCTGACAATACTCCAACAAAGGTGACATAAGACGGGACCACTGCTGCTGATAGCATACTGTGAAATGCTTCCATCGCTTCCTTTGCAAGGCCATGATGCGCATAGCCTGTGATAATCAAATTCCAAGAGACTACATCACGAAATGGCATGGAAATGAAGACTCTGTGCGCATCTTCAATGCTGCCACTCTTTGAGTACATGTTCAGGAGGCCATTACTGACTAGCAAATGGTCCCAATGCCCAGATTTCATAGTACAGGCACCAAGGGTGTTACCAGTTCTCAAGGCTGCAAGGCCAGCACAACTGTTGAGAACCACAGCATAAGTGAATTCATTGGGTTGAACTCCTTCCATTTCCATGTCCAAGAACAATTGCAATGCATCTTCATACAGCTCATTTTGGTTGTAAGCAGTCATAACAGCTGTCCAAGAAACAACATTCTTCTCTGGCAGAACCTCGAATGCATGATTAGCTTCATGAGCATGGTCACATTTCCCATACATATCAACAAGTGCACTCCCCACATACACATTTAGTTCAAGCCTCTTCTTCAAAGCCTGGGCATGCACCTGAATCCCAAGCACAAAGTCCTTCATGCTAGCACAATGCCCAAGAACTGCGACATAAGACACATAATCCCATTTCTCAACCTCCTCAGTCATTTTTCTCACAATCCCGAATGAACCATCCAGTAGCCCCCGATCAAGAAACCCATTTATCATTGAGTTGAATGCGAATGCATCAAAACCAGAAACATTCTCAAATACCTTCGCTGCATCCTCCATGTGAGCACACTGACAGTACATATATAGCACAGCGTTGAAAACATAGCGTTGCTCAGCCAGCCCAGCCTTAACAGCATACCCATGGCACTGCCTCCCCATGTCATAGCTCCTGACATTGGCGGTTGCAGACACCGCTGCTGACAGAACGTACTCGTTCAGGTCAAAGTCGACCACCCTGAGCAGCGCGAGCGAGTCCTTATGCCGCCCCAGGGAAGCGTATGCGGACATGAGGAGGTTTCCGGACACGGCGTTCCGGAAGGGCATTGCGTCGAACACCTTGCGGGCGAGCCCGACCCGGCCGCACTTGGCGTAGAAGGAGATGAGGTTGTTGTGCAGGACGACGTCGAAATGGGCGGCTGTGATGAGCCGGGCGTGGAGCGCCTTTCCCTTGGACAGGTCGCCAGCGGCGGCCGCCGTGCGAAGGACGGCCACTGCCGCGTGCCGCTGCAGCGCGGCGCCGCAGGGTCTGGCCATGGATTGGGGCGCAGGGTTCTAGAGAGGTTTAGAGGAAAGGGGAAAACTATACAGGCCAGGCAGGGGTTTGGAGATAAATATATTTTTTAAAAAATATGTGGCTCGACGTCGAGATGGCAGGCCAGGGCCCATGTAAATTTGGAGATTCAGCCCATACGTGTATTTCAACTTTGCGTTTCGGGATAAAGCATAGATGGGTCGGAAGTCCAGTAACGGCCCTACTCACTGCCCACTGCAAAGTGCAAACAGGTGCTACCAGATTTTACGTGGCCATTTGGGGTTCGACTCACCAGACTTCTCTAAAAAAAATAAAAAAAATGACTCACCAAACGTCCCAATAGAACGTAGAAATTTCACAAGAATTCCGTAGATTTCGTAAGTCTTATATACGGAGAAAGATCAATACAAATAGAACCTCACAAGAACATAAGTGCACCTGAGAAAACTATTATATTCAGTAGTTGCCAGTAACTCAAATTGGCAGTGGGAGCTTACAAAATTTTCTGCTTGGTATCAATGCATTGCACTCTCTGACATAGCATCCTCCTCCAGAACACTTTAACAACAAAGCGGAAGGCAAAAATATGGTACATGCATTGGAACTATTTCTGCAATGCTCCTTTAACTGGCGTCATTTGGCTAACTAATCTTTCCATCCATCTTTTGTCGAACGCCTCGAAGCGAGACCTTTGGACGAAGGGTTGGGCAGAGGTTTGGATGGTGTCATCGGAGCTTCCTCATCGTCCCAGTCATCTCCCCAATTGTCGTCCCACTTATCAGACTGATCATCGGTCTCTTTCTTGCCTCCAACTGAAACTGGTAAGTCTGACATGTCTAGCTTCTGATATGCAGGTTCGCCATCTTGCTTGCGTGTCCTCCGAAGCATGATGCACACTCCCACCACAGCAAGGAGAAGAAAGATAGGCAGCAGCGTGTATGTTGATGTAAGTGGCATCCGAATAACTCTGCCAGTCTCCCTTGTGATTGCATTGTGAATGCTAATGTTACAGGAGTTTTCTGCAACTTTGAGGACTATTGTCGCCTTGTTTGCATCATCACTAACAGAAACTCTCACCTGTGTCTAAGGCAAAAACAACCAACAAAAGAGCAAGACAAAGGCTCAGTAGAGTGGTCGAAGACACTCGAACCAAATCTCCAAGATAAGCACAACAATATATTACTAAAAGCTGATAGCTAGAGATAGGTTTCATGAGTACGTGCAATTAAGAATGTTTTAGACAACAATAGAAAAATAAAACTAGAAAACCCATCAGTATACTATCTGATTCCAATGTAAGTCATTTAGGACATTGACACAGTTTCCAATATGACACTTTTACTTGCAATTATTTTAAAATTTTGTATATTATGAAATTCTTTTCCTTGATGAACCTAAGAACATCAATCATGTGTTGTCAGTCTATGTAGCCTTTCATGTATTGATGGATCAAGTTAAAGAGATTTGACCGATTAGAATCCTGAAAACAAAAGATGTAGGGATGGTAAAGAGGTGGTTGATGAAGAATCAGATGGAGTAATTACAAAGTTACATTACTCATTTATACCTCATTGTGATCATTTGCTTTAACATGGATGGCATCTTCAGCTAAAGTGACATAATCTGGGGCCGTGATGCTAACATCAAGTGGGTTTACGCCTCTGTTGTCCATCAGGAGTGACAGAGCTGATGAGTCTGGTCCCAACCGTAAAACATTAGTTTATGTGGAAAACATAAACAGAGCACAAAGAAGAAAAATGAGCAGACCAAAATAAGAAACAGAAAAACCTCAGAACACATAAAGTGGACCAAAATGTTTTAAAAAAATTGCTGTTAAGAAGGAAAAAAGGTGATGGGTCATTAAGGAAATTCTTTAGGAGGCCACACTTTTGGCCCAGATACTGACAGCAAACTCCAATACAGTTGTCCAATATTGCTTTGATGCTAAACTTTAGCAGCGACTTAAAACCAAATCTACTGAGCATATGTACTTTTTCTAATTGGCCTTTAAATTTGAAACCTATTTGGAAAACTGTCTCGGTATCTGAATTATAAATTACTACAGAATATTGGATGGATGCAAGTGCAGAACTAGAGGATATAAAAAATGAAGTTCACATTAGAATAATTATAATAGTAACTTTCAAAGCAGAAATGACAAGTTTGAATGTCAGATTTATGTATAAACGAGAATGGTATTAGTTTAATTACGACAACACAACAACAACCAGTCCTTAAAAGAAATAAATTGTAATTCCAAAGACTAGAAGCTTGATAGAGAAGTTGTAACTTTTTTATATAAAAAAGTGTGTGGTGTGCACTGATAGATAAGGAAGAAAGACCAAACAGCTGGAAAATTACCTTCTCCAGAAACTTTTAAGCAGGCGATGAATTTCTTATTTTCAATGATACATCTATGTGATGGATCGCACTCCTTGATAAGAGGATCTTCCCAGAAATCTCGTGCTTGTGAAGGCTTTGTTATGCTGTTATCTTTATCCTTTGGCTGTGGTGTCAAGTCATCTCTGCTGACGTCAGTTCCTTCTGTTGAGTTATCCTTCTTATTGTTGTCACCAATATCATTGCTAACTCCTCCTTTCTGTTGGGTCACATGCTCTTTATTAGGATTAGGATTTGTCTGATCATGTTGTTCCAGTTTCCCAACGCCTGACTGTGCACTAGAGCTATCACCATTTGTTTCAGCTGGTGGCGTATCAGCACTACCCTGAATTCAAAAGGAAAGACGCATCACAAAGAAGACCAACACATAGCTGCAGCATCAGTTAGCCAAATGCCCCTTGATGAAGCCTGCTTATCGGAAGCTGAGTTCACGTAACAGATGTTTCAGAACTGCCCTTGCAGCCCCTAAGGCCATCAGTATTCTCACTAGTTACTTGAACTAGCAGAATTACCATTATGCGATCCATCTATTTAGATTATCACCATCAGTATTCTCAATCTTAACTGATGCTGCAGTTACTTGAATAGTGGGGCAACCTATTATGGTTATCAGCAACAGTATTTCACTAGTTATAATTGAATAATGGGGCAACCTATTTGGGATCAATTAAAGCGCAAGCAGTGACTATTTGATCTGGACACACAGATTTTGTACACCAACCTTATCTACCTCACGTGTTTTTTGTTGATAAAAAACACTAGATCAACGTCAGTACAGCATTTTCAGCTAACGGGAGTGCCTTAGACTGAGAGCGAAATCACGCTCGCCCCATACGCAGCTTCAACCATCCAAATCACACCAGTGCTAAGCACATACATCCCACAGATCGCGTGAGCAGCGGCGCAGCTGATGAATCGCCCTGCCAGCCAACTGCTATATGCGGGGGGCGGAACACAAACCCGGCTCACCTTCGCTACGGCGACCACGGCGAAGACGGTCACCAGGAGAAGCGCAGCGGTCCGCCGCATCGCCGCCCCCCGGGGACACAATAACCAGGCTTAGCCCGGGCGCGACGACCAAGCCCGACCGAGCCAGCGGCCGCGGAGATCTGGAGGGGGGGGGCGCGAGCGCGCACTCCCGGCTCCCGCCCCACGGGGGAGGCGGGGTCGAAGAAGCGGAGCGGAGCCGGAGCAGACGGGCGACGAAGGCGCAGACGAGTACGAGGCCGGCCGACGGAGGACGTGACCTGGATGGAGGCTGGGGGAGGGGGAGACCCGAGGTATTGGGAGTCAGGTCAGCAGTGTCCGTCCCGCTCCGCCGCTCGTGAACGGCCGAACGGCGGCCAAACGCAGAACTGCCGGCTGCAGCCTGCAGGTGAGATGGCGAGGGAGAATAGACACGGGCAAGTGGGCAACGACGCCGGCCGGAACTGGTTTGGTGGTGGCGGCCGGCAGGGGTATTTTACCGGCGGCCGGCTCTTGGATCGAGATGGTCTAATTGGATGAACGATCGGATCGCCGATTAATTACCATCTGATCTGGATGGGATGGATGTTCATTGACCTTTTGCCTATCGAGATGCCGCGTGTGACGGTGTCAGCTTGGGCAGGAGAGTTTGGTTTTCGGTAAAGCTTCTTCGCATTTTTTTACCGGTGCTAAATGCTGACTTATTTCGATAAAAATATTATTTCTTTATTAAAAATAGTGTTAAAGTAGTGCTGAAAAATAAGGTTTTATTGATGTGAACTTAGCCTTAGGTGGAAAACTTAGGCTTAGGAGTAGTAGTTAGAGTTTCCAAAAAAACTTAGGCTTAGGAATAGTAGTTAGGAGTTATTTGGGTCTTGTTTAGGCCTTGTTTAGTTCCCAGAAAATTTTGCAAAATTTTTCAGATTCTCCGTCACATCGAATCTTTAGACACATACATAGAGTATTAAATATAGACGAAAATAAAAACTAATTACATAGTTTGGTCGGAATTGATGAGACGAATCTTTTGAGCCTAGTTAGTCCATGATTGGACAATATTTGTCACAAACAAACGAATGTGCTATAGTATCTGTTTTGCAAAAAATTTTGGAACTAAACAAGGCCAGTTCCAAAATATTTTGCAAAATCGATACTGTAGTTTTTTCGTTTGTATTTGACAAATATTATCCAATCATGGACTAACTAGACTCAAAAGATTCGTCTCGTCAATTTCGACCAAACTGTGTAATTAGTTTTATTTTTATCTATATTTAATACTTCATGTATGTGTCTAAAGATTCGATGTGACGGGGAATCTAAAAAATTTTGCAAAACTTTTTGGGAAGTAAACAAGGCCTTGGATCATAGGTAGACTAAAGTTTAGTCTAGTACTACTAGGTATTTGGTACATACGTACATTGACTAAAAGCAAGAATTTTTTATGAACATAGACTAATGTGAATCTTTTAATCTATATTACTTTACATTTGTACACTAACGAACTAATTGCTAGTAGAGTTGAAAACTACAATGTAGTTATTTTTAGTCAACTTATTTGATACCTACTACTAACGTTTATATGACTAAAATTTAGCATATGGTATCAGTGTTTGGATCCATAATCGAAAGCTTATCCCACTAAACATTAGCAGTTGAGATTCAAGGCAAGTGGTTTAAAGTTCAGCCAAACTCATAAAAAACCATAAATTCATCAGTCCACATAAGTGTATTAAAGTGATCTAAAATTTGGCAGCCAACTAAATTTTAGATGATAAGATCTATGAGTAACTCCAATAAACTCTTTATATATTTCCTAATAACTAGGAATAGATGTTTTGGTGAAAAAAAACTTCCAACAATTCTTATTTGCTTATCCAAATATAGCTATATTTTATTCTGGATTTCTCACTAGCTAAAGATAGAAAATGAGGTTAAGCTTGATCGAGAAAAAATGATACTAGCTCTCTAGAGTACATACAAAATGTAGAAAAATTGTTAGAGTGACAATATTCAGAAAGTGATTTTATGCAAATGACTCTCTAAATATTGATTTAAAGAGTGAGCTTTACAAATACTTTTGGAGATACTGTAAATAGAGTATTAAACAAAAGTTTAGTTCAGTAGTGTTTGTATACCGGACTAAATTTACGATTTATGCTTGGATAGACTATAACATCTTTGCGTATTGGAGAGGGAGTGAGGGAGTGGAGACAAACAAACAGATAGGTGGAATGGCATTTACATCTTGGATGAATTAGGATTAAAATTTAGATGCTGATTAACAATTGTTCCTTGTATCCAAATGCCCTTAGACGTACCATGACAAAAGCAAGATCTGAAAAAAGCTAGTCGTACAACCAAAGGTGCCCCTCTTCCCCAAGTTTGTTTGCTTGATCCGTAGCTTTCCATACCTCGCCTCTATGCTGCCATACTTCGGACGAGTTGCAAAATAAAGTGAGAAATCCTTGCTATAAGATTATTACTGACAAAAGTCTTAAACTTCACACTAGAATTTTGCTCCACTTTTTTACACTGCTTCGACGACTAGAACCTTTTTTTCTGTTGTGAGGTAATCTGGGAAGGGGGAAGTGGAGTCGACGAGTCTCCACCTGATGTAATAGTTATGGTCTTATGGATGCCAAGCAAGTAGTCGAGCGCCGGAGCCCAACAGCGAGGCCAGTAGTTTAGAGTACAAAGGTACTCCCTTCATACCCAAAATTTTTGATGTTTAGAACATAATTATGCTTACTAAGAAGTGATTAATCAGGAAGTGTTTTTCCTGTCTGTCTCTTAGAAAGTTACCTAGCTTAGATGGCTAGTGCACCGAGGCGTGAGAAAGTTACCTAGTTTAGATGGCTAATGCACCGAGGCATGAGAGTGCTAAGCCACACTTACCTAGCTTAGAGGTGACCACAGTTTTTTTTTTGCTGGGGGGCTTGATTTGCATGGATTTTTTTGTTGGGTACGAGTGGAGACAAACACGTCAAAATGCCGAGCCGCGAAGCCACAACGTCAACCTTTACAAAAACGAACTCTTAGCCTAGAACATCAATAATTTCGGATATGGAGGGAGTACAATTGTGTTGGAGTTGTTGGCTATGAGTGGAGAAAAATGCGTCAAAACACCGAGCCGCGAAGCCATAGCGTCAACCTTTACGAAAACGGACTCTTAGGCTAGAACGTCAACAATTTCGGATATGGAAAGAGTAGAATTGTGTTGGAGGGGATGAGTAGTTTTTTTTATTATACAGTGGCAAATGGAGACCGGAGAGTAGCGTGTCGATGTACTATAAAACAGTATGGAAATATCCCACACTGAACCACATTGTTTTCTATATTTAATCCGATTGAATTGGTATTTTCGAATAAATTCTAATTTACTTTGAAATTCAGAATGCCAAATTTGAAATTGGATCTAAAATGGTATAGACATTGTTTCGACTATTTTCTATTTTTTTACTTTTAATTTAGAATATCCCAAATTCGAAATTTGGTTTAAACAAAGTTTGGCCCACTAGAAGTCTAACCTTAGAAAAATATTTCGTATGAACTCGGATGAAGATGTTTTTTATATAAAAATTGTAGCTCTCAATGAGATTTACAACTTTCTAGTTTTTAGTTTTCTCATTTTAGGTCTTTAAGATGTTAAAAAAATTAAACAAAATTTTAGCTATATATTAATTGTGTAGTTGCCTTAGAAAAATTATATCTTCTGGTGTCAAATTGAGATACTTTTTTCAAAATATTGTAGGACTTAATTATTATTCATTTGTTAATTGTTTTGCACTTGGTTCGACATAATTTTACTCGAATTAGTTTGTTTTTGAAAATATTGATATTTTGCAAGCTCGTGTTTATTTTTGTGTCTGATTTTACTATTTTTTATTTATCTTCGTATTTAAATATACAGGTAGAAAACGATTGAGAGATTTTCCGACCGTTTATATCCCGCCCAGCGACTCGTCGCGTTCCACATGTGCTGAAGCCCGCCTTGGCTCGGCCCGCCGCCACAGCCGAGACCTGGCTGGCGTGAACAGATTTAGGAGGCCCACCTTAGCTCGGCCCAGACCGGTTGCTCCTTCCTACGCTAAAACTAAAAGGAAAAAATCTACTTTAGGTCCCTCAACTTTCGTAAAAGTCTGATTTTCATCCCTAAACTCTAAAACCGGACAAAATACATCCCTCAACTTTTAAACCGTGCACATTACATCCTTGACCTGGTTTTGAAAGCGGTTTTACCTTTTTATTTTTATTTATTTTGGCTGATTTTTTTTTTGAAAAATCACAGTAAATCACATAAAAATCATAAAATAAAAAACTCAATTTTGTTAGACTTCAGATCAGTAGACCTACACATTGAATATATAATATAGTATGTTTTAGTATAATTTTTTTTATGCATCTTTAGATTTATGTTTTTCTGTAATTAATTAGACTAATTATAGCTACATTTTCTATGGTCTAATTGTGATGAAATTTATATGGTGAGCTAATTATTCTATGTTTGAGTTATAGTAAAAATTTTATACTCATTAAATCATGTATTACTTAGTTATAGATTTATTTAGGTTTATGCTTGTTAAATTATAATAAATCTATAACTACGTTATACATGATCTAATGAGTATGAATTTTTTACCATAGTTTAAACATATAATAATTAGTCTAACATAAAAAATTCACCATAATTGGACCATACAAACTATAGCTATGAATTATTCTAATTAATTATAGAAAAAACAGTTCTAACGCTACAATAAAAATTTTGTACTAAAGCATATTATATTATATGTTCACTATATAGATCTACTTATCTGGAGTCCAACAAAATCAGATTTACTATTTTATGAATTTTATGTGATTTACTATAATTTTACAAATATTCAGCCAAAATAAATAAAAATGAAAAAGACAAAACTGCTTTCAAAACCGCTCATAACCATGTCAGAGACGTAATATGCATGGTTTCAAAAATTGAGGGATGTATCTTACCCGGTTTTGAAGTTCAAAGATAAAGAACAGACTTTTGCGAAAGTTGAGGGACCTAAATGGACTTCTTCCATACTAAAAGCCACCCCGTGACACGTGATATCACACACTTTTCGCACGTGACCTAGCCAACGACCGCCGGCTCCCGTTTGTCGCGATTCGCGAACCACGGAGTTGGTGAGCCCTGAGCAGACGGCAGGTAAAAATGGGGGTGGTTCGGTTCGGCCCACCGGTTCAGCGAACCGGCCCGAACAAGCTATTCTAATGGGCTCCTTCTTCGATCCATCAAAGCGCTTTGGGTCAATGGATCAGAACAGCTCGAACCCTAGGGTCGATTGGTTCGATCCGCCCCTGCCTCTCGTGTCTCGTCCGTGCGGCGGCGAGCCAACACCCATGCCGTTCGATCCGCCCCTGCTTCCCGTCCATACGCCGCTGGCGGCGGCGGCGGCGTCTCAACCACAACCGCTGCTCCCACCTGTTCTTGACCTCCTGCTCCCGGACTTCCGCTACTCCCGCTCGTGACGTCCACTGCTCCCGCTCGCCGGCGCCATCCGCACAAGCCGCCAAGAAGAAGGGCGTCGTGGACTCGGGCACAGGATGACCGGCGCCATCCGCTGCTCTCCTTCCTCCTCCTCCCAAGGTACCATCGTCGGCTCCACCTGGGCCTCCGTTCCGTGCCGCCGGTGGTTCGGTTGCAACCTGCCAAACTAGGAGAGTAGCAAGAGTAGTAACTGATGGAAGACAAGAGCAGAGAGGACAGGGTAGCCAAGCGTGGCATTGTTGGGCTAGATGCAGCTGCAGATCCGGCTGTTGGCGACTTGCTCGAGACTCTGCTACGCAGCGCTGCGAAGGAGGGCCCTGGGATGGAGCTGTCAGCGGCTCTTTGATTCTTGTTCCCGTGTGTGTTTGTTGTTAGTCTCTGCTGATGCCGTCGCTATTGTTGTTTCGTTGTTGATGTGCAGGTAAGAAGGAGAGGGAGAGGGCAAAATGGCGAAGCACAAGAAGCACTAGCAGAACTATGTCAAGACACAGTTCAACCAGCCCGCCCGCAAGCAGAGGCGCCACATAGGTGAGCTCATCGCACCCTCCCGCTTTCAGCATACCTATACAATATTGTTGTGTTCGCTCTCTTGTGCTATTGCCATTGTCTACTTATATGACAATTAGTCCCCAAGAAAGTAAATCAGATTGGAAATGGGGTGCCTTGATTCATCCCTGTGTCGCTGTCACTGCTTAGTTGGGTTCTTCTGGACATCGTTGTCCTGTTCGTTGGAGACTCGAAATGGAAATGGGGTGCCCTGGTTCATCCCCATGTCCCTGGCCTACAGGATAATAATTAGTAATGTGGAGCTGTTGCTATTCTAGGAGCCAGGATAGGTTCTTATATTGTAGTTGTTTTGTGAATGAAAAGTTGGTTGGAGGTTGTACATGGCAGTATAGCCTAGTACAAGTTCTACAGGGTCCTGGTCATATGCAAGTGATGCGGACACCTCGAGCTAATTTCATGTTTAAATCATGATTAATGTACTCGCTATTACTAGCTAATACCAGCATATTGCCTGAATCTCTGCTGGTGCACTGTGCTAGGTGTTTACCCCTAACAGCTTGGATCTTGGCCTTTGCCAATGTTTCTGAAAAATCATAAAACCCTTTTTGCCAAGTCTGCGTCTGCTTAATGCTATTGAGAAATCATGAAGCCCTTTGCTAAGCATGTGCTTGCTTAGTGTTACTACGACACATGAAGCCATTTGCCCAGCCTGTGCTTCACTAAGTGCAGTGCTAAGTGTGCAGGCTAAGTGCACACTTATAATATATTTTAGCGTATACTACATTATAAGCCGGCAGTGCTAAGTGCATACTTATAATATATTTTCACGTTTCTGAGCTGCTAACTTCTGAGCATGCTAAGTATGCAGGCTATATAATATATTTTAGCGTATACTACATTATTGTTATCATTCTATTTTTTAAGCCGGCAGGGCCATTTTATAATTCAGAGTAGGGCCTGGAATTTTGCCAGCTAGGCCATTTTATAATAGATTTGTAGTGTGGATACAAGTTAATTTAAGTAATATAACATATATACCAATGCTGATAAGCTACTTCTATTTACTGTGCATTGTTTTCCCTTTATACTATGTGATTATACTAGCACAAATCAAGATGCCATTAGATGCTAATAGGGTTTGTTCTGCATGTATCTGAATTGCAGTGCATTGTTTTCCCTTTATGTACTCCTATTATGAAATCGATGAAGGAACCAAAGTAAAAGTTCCCTTGCTTTACTCTATAACTGCACTTGTTGCTTATTTATTTATGTATAATTTTGCCCTCTTGTACTTGCTGACAAAGTTCCCTTTATTTACGTGCATGGCATGCTGTGCATTTATGCTTGATAGTTTCTAGAGTTCTCTTCTGAATCTGGAGGTAAAAATATCAGTTTTGTTTGGAAATTGTTGGCAGACAACCTTTAGTAACTTATGATTGTTTGTGCAGTACAAATATCCTATTCCTTTAGTTACTTGTCCATTTTAAATTAAAATGTTACTCCCACTTTTATGTTGTGTTCTACATCAATTATCATACACACTTTGCGTTCCTTTGTGATTCTAATGGTACTGCTCAATGTGTACCTTTTCTTTCACTCGAATTAACCTCTTATTTATTTGTGGTGTTGCATGCAGGATCGATATTTAGTACTGTCTGGTCCAACCCGAGCTGTTGTGTGGTCAGATCATGTCTCCATTGAGGTTAAGATGACAGTGAAGGGAAGAACTGAATCTGAGGATAAAGATTTGAGCTTTTTAGTTGTGCCATTACTTATCGGTGATACAGGAGCTTAGCACGTTGGAATTTACACTTGGTCATATGGTTAGGTCTGTGGCGGCCACAATATTTGTGCGAGTGATTGATGGTTCATGGCTAGACACTTTCCATCAATTGCTTATGTCTTTATGGCGAGTCATTTGTTAATCTGTACGTTTCTGAGTATCAAGTAATTACTGTAATTTGTACGTTTCTGAGCTCCTAACTGAGCATGCTACTACTGTATCAAGTAATAACTTTGCGAAGAAACTATTTATGATACACTTGCTTGGTCCGTACATGCATGTGAAAGCTTCATTTGACAATAAATATGTGCACATGGGTGAGTTGAACCATAATATCCATTGGTGCACCGCAGGTCAAAAATTTATTTAAATGGTGCAGCTGCTCCATTTGACAACAAATGGATCAATGGATCGGTTGCGGTTCGATCAAGGTTGAACCACCCCCATGTTGAACGGCAGGTGAGAAAGCGATCTTGCCGGCTGCCAGCCAACCTCTTTTACGTGGGCCTTGTTTAACAATTTTATTTTTTTTGACAAATATTATTTAATTATAGACTAACTAAGTTTAAAAGATTTATCTCATAATTTATAGGCAAATTATGTAATTAGTTTTTATTTTTTAACTATATTTAATGCTTTATGCATATGCCGCAAGATTCGATGTGACGGTGAATCTTGATTGTATTCTTTATATCAAAAAAGACCCCTCTTTTATTCACATTTTCATCAATTCCAGACACAAAAATGTTTTAAAATATATTAAGATCTTGTTTGGATGTAATCTGCATCACACGTATGTTAGGATGAGTTAGGGTAAAAATTAAATTGAATTACACTTAAATTTGCCCCAACACATATAAATTGAGATGAATCTGATAACATTTCGATAAGACTTAAAAACGGATGAGTGTGTCGTAAGCTCATAATGCATGCGATGATGCAACTTATATATTAGGATAATGTAGGTTATGTCGTGCAACTTGTGTAGGTGGTTGTGGTTGGTGAATGGATATTATTAGACCACTCACATTTTTAATGCTGCTTATTATTAGGCGTTGTTGTCAATTACTATCACTTATCAAATCACTCCCTTATCTACCACCTCCAAATTACTATAAACTTATAGAAAATACATACAATATTTGTAATGTCTAAATAAATTTATTAAAAAAATAAATTCAAAAATCTTTTTAACGACACTATTTTTTATACCATAAATGTTAATATTTTTAACATATATTTTATCAAAGTTATTTCTTAAAAAGTGCAAACATCAATAATTATATAGAAGTCATCCTCGCTTCCTAAGAAATCAACTTTTTTAAACTTTTATCAATTATATATATAAAGAATATTAATTTTTGTAATACAAGTAGCTAATATCATTAGATAGATTGTTGAATATACTATTATAATAAACTTATTTGGAGATATAAATATTATATATATTTTCTATAAATTTAATTAAATTTAAGAAAATTTAATTAGCACGTATCGCATAATGTTATGTGGAACGGGAGGAGCATCTCGTAAGGAAGGCAGAGTTCTCGATTTCTGCCATTCAACCTTGTAATATTCCCACGGAATGAATAAAAAAATATGTACATAACTACTGCTTATTGATCGCTATATCTTCATGGTGCGTGCTGCTGCAAGTTTTTGATCTATCTCCCACTGTGGTGGTCCTCAACTAATTAACCCCACACTGTTATGGACACTGGCACACCTATTTTGACGGTTGGAACTTGGTGAAATACGATCCATGAGCAACAAGAAATGAGCTGCTCATATTCCTCTAAAGACAAAGGAACCATCATGTGTGAGAGAGGGAAAAAAGCAGAGGCCTTGTTTAGTTCAACCTGAAAACCAAAAAGTTTTCAAGATTCTCCGTCACATCGAATCTTGTGTCACATGCATGAAACATTAAATATAGACTAAAACAAAAACTAATTACACAGTTTAGCTGTAAATCACGAGACGAATCTTTTGATCCTAGTTAGTTTATGATTGGATAATATTTGTCACAAACAAACGAAAGTGCTACAGTACCAAAAACTTTTCACTTTTCGGAACTAAACAAGGCCAGAGTTTAATGTGCTACTATTAGTATTCCCACAACAAAAAATAAAAAAAATTCTGGTAATACACTAGCTGCATGGTACTGCAAGATTTTGATCAAGCACACCCCCATTGTGGCAGACCGGCAGCCAGTCAGGCACACCTATTTTGAATTTTTGATTTTTCATACAAAAAAATATCTCCAGTTCGGGGCAGTGGGTCCCACGCGGCGCCTCGTTTAAAACCCTCCCACTCCATGATGATGATCCCCCGCTCCTTCAGTCATCTCCTCCTCCCCAAGACACCCACCAACCCCGTCCAGCCGCCGGCTGTCTCGGCCGCCGCCGCCGCCGCCCTCTCCCGGTCCCTGAGGCGCGCCAGGTCGGCCATGGCGTTCAACAAGATCCAGGTCGCCAACCCCGTCGTCGAGATGGACGGTAAGCGGGGATCCCTGTCCTGTACTGTACTGTTCCCCCACAACAGATCTGCTGCGCTCCGTCGTTTGCCTTGCGCCGCGTCCTCTCCTCCGATCGCTCCAGCCGTGGCCTTGATCTCGTAGATCACCTTGGATCAGATACGCTAGGCTAGTGCCTGGGGTTTGGGTTGGTTCACCCCGCGATTAATCCAGCTTGCTTGCTTACATTCGTTGCTGAATTTTGCGTGCAGGCGATGAAATGACCAGGGTGTTCTGGAAATCTATCAAGGACAAGGTAATCGGAGCATGTCTGGCTCTGTCTTAGATGCTGCTTCCCGTGCTGTTGTTCTTTGAGATAACATCTTTGCTTTTCCCCCTAACACTGGTTGCTGGGATGTTAATTTCCTGCAGCTTATCTTCCCTTTCGTGGACCTGGACATCAAATACTTTGACCTCGGGCTTCCATATCGTGATGAAACCGATGACAAAGTCACAGTCGAGGCTGCGGAGGCCACACTCAAGTAAGAATTGCACGTTACTGTCACTTCCTTAAGAAAGTGAAAATGGAAAGCAAAGCACAGAAAAGATTGTTGCGGCTCAATATTATTTATATCCAATCCAGATGCTCAAGTTTGTGTTTGGATGCGTAGTCTAACAAGCTTGTAGTTTGTGGTGGATTATACATATTCGATTCAACCATTTAACCTTTTTTGCATAAATTATTTAATTACTGGAAAGGACTTCCTTGAGAAAGTGACGTATGTTTAAGGGTCTTTCTTCTACTCAGTCTGTTGCTTATCCGTTGTCGATTCAGTAGTTTGGCGTTGCCAGTGGCGGAACCAGCGAGTTTGATTATGGGGGGGCCGAACAAATATGGTTATACTTTTTAGTGTGATAAAATATACATAATTATATGTTTGAAGAACTTTTCAAAAGAAAAAAACACTATTTCTTACCAAAATCATCATATTTGAAAACAATAGGTGAAATTGACATTTCTTGTACTATAAATATTATTATTTACCGATGTTTAAAGGAATGGCTGGGCTTGGGGGGGGGGGGGGGGGGGCACTGCCCCTGGTAGCGCCCCCCCCCCCTGTTCCGCCACTGGGCGTTGCAGGCTTTGAATATTTTGCTGCATTGCACACCTATGTTTTCTATTGCTTATGCTCATCCATTATTGCGTAGGTACAATGTGGCTATCAAGTGTGCCACCATTACACCAGGTATATTTTTGAGTTATTGTTCTTCGGACAAGGTTTTAAGACATTCTAGATTTACCGATATCACATCACATCAAAATCCATGGCAGACGAAGCAAGGGTGAAGGAGTTTGGCTTGAAGGCCATGTGGAAGAGCCCGAATGGCACAATCAGGAACATTCTGAATGGTAAGATGCTGCTGCGGCCTGTAACTATAACCTTCTCCAGACCTCGGGACTGACAATTTTATTCCTGTGCTCACTGTGTGTAGGCACTGTGTTCAGAGAACCAATCATCTGCAAAAACATCCCAAGGCTTGTTCCAGGTACCGAAGGAAGACCACAATCATGGCCATAGCTACTCATTTATGTAATCTTGTCTTGTAGACTAAACTGTTGGCAAATTCAGGCTGGACAAAGCCCATTTGCATTGGGAGGCATGCATTCGGTGATCAATACCGGGCAACTGATGCAGTTATCAAGGGACCTGGCAAGCTCAAATTAGTTTTTGGTATGTATCAGTCACTCAGCATTTGAGTACCAATGGAATGCTTATCCTATTAAACTTCCTAGTTGCAATTCATATGGTGCAGTTTCTAAGCTTCTGTTCATCTGTTGAGCGAACCCTGTGAAGAATTGACCTCTTCCCTTTTGTCCTTTGTTTTGTTATTGACAGAGGGAAAAGAAGAGCAAGTTGAACTGGAGGTGTTCAACTTCACTGGTGCTGGAGGAGTTGCCTTATCCATGTACAACACTGACGAGGTACAGTTAGTGCTTGCTACTATTCCATTAATTGACATATATAATGTGCCCCTCTTGTGATTTATCATCTTAGTATTTGTGTAACTATGCAGTCCATCCATGCCTTTGCTGAGGCTTCTATGGCCACTGCTTATGAGAAGAAATGGCCATTGTACCTTAGCACCAAGAACACAATTCTGAAGAAATATGATGGCAGGTAAGGGTCTTGCTAAACTGTTTTTTAATTATTTTCAGGTCTTGATGGTGCCTTTTCCTTGGCGAAGCATGTTTATCTGTGTACTTGATTTGTTCACAGGTTCAAGGACATTTTCCAGGAGGTGTACGAAGCTGGTTGGAAAACCAAATTTGAAGCTGCCGGCATATGGTATAATTCCCTATTCCTATTTCCATCTTTGGATTTAACAAGGTCCGAGCCCCAAGGCCGTTCTTCTCATTTGGTCTTGATGCTTTTAGGTATGAGCATCGTCTCATTGATGACATGGTAGCATATGCACTTAAGAGTGAAGGAGGGTATGTCTGGGCTTGCAAGAATTATGATGGAGATGTGCAGAGCGATTTCTTAGCTCAAGGTTACAATTTGCCTGCTGCCAGTTTTTACAGCCTGGACTCAAGTTTTATGTAACTTGCTTGCTCTTAGTTAATACGTGTTGTATTAATTATATGAGTCTTTCATTAACTGCAGGTTTTGGCTCATTGGGTTTGATGACATCGGTACTGGTAGGTCACTAAATTTGCTTTCAGTACTTGTCATGATAATTGATGTCTGATCAATCACCAGGCACATTGTTTCTGAGTTGTCAGATAACAAGAAAATTAGTGATGCTTCTAGATTTTTCAAGTGTTTAGATTACAGGTTTCAGATGAGCACTGCAACTTTTGTAAATCAGAATGATTCTAATCTGGTTCATGTAACCTTGTCCCAGGTGTGCCCTGATGGAAAGACGATCGAAGCTGAAGCTGCCCATGGTACTGTTACCCGTCATTACCGTGTTCATCAGAAAGGAGGTGAAACCAGTACAAACAGTATTGCCTCAATCTTTGCTTGGACAAGAGGACTTGCACACAGGTTTGTATGACCATTGAGTACAGTTCTAGTACTTCTTTGAGATGCATCAGTTCAGATTCATTCGTTATCTGGGCCTACAAATTTTGCAACCTCCAATTGGTGCAGTAATCAACCTTCCCCTTTCTTGTGTGGTTTAGGGCAAAGCTTGATGACAATGCTAGACTACTTGACTTCACCCAGAAGCTTGAGGCTGCCTGCATTGGGGCTGTTGAGTCTGGGAAGATGACCAAGGATCTTGCCCTTCTTGTTCACGGATCTGCAAAGTATGTGACTGCAATTTTCGTATTGCTGCTCCATACAAGTGCATCTTCAGCCTGCATACCCTTCTTGATTTTCTACTGACTGATGTCTGTTGCAGTGTCACGAGGAGCCATTACCTGAACACCGAGGAGTTCATCGACGCTGTTGCTGATGAGCTCAGATCAAGGCTGGCGGCCAACTCAAACCTATGAAATCCTTGCTGAAGTTCTGATGCTTCCTTGCACGACGATTCGAGTCATTTTTCTTATGTCGCCATTTTCTATCCTTGTGCCACCACCCTGAAAGGCTGAACTAGGCGAATATCTGCAGGCTGCAGCAGTATGCCAGATCATTACCAATGAGAGATTGTGCTAGATTCCGCGATTATGGAACTCATATACCTTATTATCTGATACATTTTACGTTTTTTAAAAAAATATCTGATACATTTCAATAAAGTCCATTCAGAATGCTTTTCTGGTTGTCTCTTCATCGGTGCCCGATTTTGTGCTAAACATTGTAATTCGGTGTGATACTTTTCTGACAAGTTCCTGCGGACTGCAGTTGCTTTACACATGTGACAAGCAGTGCCTGTAGATTGTAGTTGCTCAATGTGACATGTCACGTTTCCTTTTGCATGCACGAGTGCCTACTGCCTGTAGTAGACTGTAGATTCTTGACGGTGATAGAAGAGGCCGGCGGCCACCCATAAGGCAGCGACTGCCCAGATGGCGACGGTAGACTCTGGACTCCGGAGGTCGGCTGAGCTCGACACCCACAACGACTGAGGCCTCGTTTATATCAAAAACTTTTTAGATTTAGGTTGTATTTTGTAATTATTGTCCAACCATAAGTTAATTACAGACAAACTATGTAATTAGTTGTTTTCTATATTTAATACTACATGCATATACCGTAATATTCGATATAATGAAAAATTTTAAAATTTTTTTGGATTTTAGGTGTAACTAAACAAGGCTACCTTCTCATTTTGTTTTTGACGATTGTACCTTTTCGTTTTGTTATTGAAATGAGCCGTGGTACCTATTTTACGCCTCTCTCTAGAGATGAAGGTCGCAAATACAGTTGTGCTAAAATCTTAAAATGAAAACTTTTTATATTTTAATAAAAACGAAAATGGCCAAAAATGATATCATGGTAATGACATCAATACTGGAGGTTCTTAGGCCAGCCCCAACACGAGCAGTGGTATCGTGTGCTTCAGCTAAAGAAGGTGCCAGGCTTCGAACCCTGATCTGACGGGAGTCCTGGAGCTCACTGCTCTAACAGTCAAGCTATGAGAAGCTTGGCTTAAGACTATAATAGAGCAAGGATAACAAATACGGCTAGCACTGAAGATCCAAGACATCACCAATGTAATGGATGCAGAGGATATAGACCCCTTTTTTGTTTTGCACTGAAGATCCTTTCTGGAATGACAAGGACTGTTTGCGAAGGGAAACACGAGAATTAAACTGAAATAGCTACGTGTGTTTACCATGATATCATTTTTAATTCCGGCTAGCATATTATCCACATCTGTGCATGTTTACGTGTAATGAACATCATCAAGTCTGGTCATTTGATGTTGTGACTGAATGTGCCATCCCTCGAAACGGCTTGGCCATATGGTGTGGCGATGAGCAGGTGCACGTGTGGCATATGCATCTTCGATCTTTCCATGTTCCCAGCAGATGCAACAAATGCTACCCTCTTTTATATTGATTAATTCTCTTCTTAAATTGCTACATTGATTTAAACACATTATTCCAAGCATTGAACATGGGCCTTATAATTTATTGATTTAATTGAAAATAAATGGGCAAACCGACTTAAGACCAACATTCAGGTATGGTGAATGGCATATGACAATGGCATCCTCATACTAAGTGAATGTTTTCTTGATATAGAATGGCGAGACGAACACAATCACAGCATGGTTAATTAGACAAATATATGTAAAAAATGTCATATTTTCTTACACTACACATGTATACGAGTGTGATCTAGTCTATGGACTGATAAGCACTAGAATATGTTAGTTTTCTCTTTGTTTAGTTGTGTGCCTAGAATGTGTGTTGGTATTCTCCTTGTCTCGTCGTGTGCCTGTTTAGGCAAAGGTCAGAATTGCTTTCCAAAAAAAATTAAAATGTTCTTAAGTTTTTAATAAAAAAGTTTCATTGTTAAAAACAAAGAAGTATTTTCTTGCACATTATTATAAAAAAGGGCAGTTTCTTGAAAGGAGATCTCTCAACGGAATAATGCTTGTGATGTCGAATTTACTTGAATAGTGTGGATGTTTTTTAAACATTTTAAGTCCTATTTAGATCCATTGCATCTAATTGTGATCCAAACAGACTAGATTATGGAGTTACTGTCAGATAACCTAAGTGTCAATGAGCGAGAATGGTGCTCCAAAGCAAGGTGTGAGAACGAACAATAGCATCATATATAATAATAATAATAATAATAATAATAATAATAATAATAATAATAATAATAATAATAATAATAATAATAATAATAATAATAATAATAATAATAATAATAATAATAATAATAATAATAATAATAATAATAATAATAATAATAATAATAATAATAATAATAATAATAATAATAATAATAATAATAATAATAATAATAATAATAATAATAATAATAATAATAATAATAATAATAATAATAATAATAATAATAATAATAATAATAATAATAATAATAATAATAATAATAATAATATGAGAGAAGCATACAACAAATTAATTAAAACAGTGTTGCAAATTTGCGATGTTATCTCCAAAGTCCAAACCTAAGATAGGCACGACGCGTCCATGCAACAACTTGTGTGAATTGTGCACACATGCATTCGATCACCTCATGAGGGACCGGCGGCGCCGAGGATGGCAGCAGCCTGTCCTCCGAGTCCGAACCCCTGCAGGTCGACGCCGGCGAATCCTGGAGGCGGCTGCACCTGCATGCCAATGCCAAACGCGCCGACGTCGAAGGCCACACCACCGCCGGCAAGCTGGGCGGGCTGCTGGTGCCGGCCCCTGCGCCCGACGAGCAGCGCGTCACGCAGCAGCTGGTCGGCGCTCGCCGCCACGGCGGCCTGCACGCCAGCCAGCGCGGTCCAGAATGCGACCAGGTCGTCGTGGCCCATGGCGCTCAGGTCCGCGTCGATCCACGCCATGGCGGGGCTCCTCGCCTCGCGCTCCTTCCGGATCGCCTCGTCCGCGCGCTCCTGCCTCGTCTTCTCCGCGTCCAGCTGCGCGCGCAGCTCGCCGTGCTGGCGGTTCAGCTCCGAGACCGCGCGGTCCTCGCCGCCGCCGGCGGAGGAGTGGCCGGCACCGGCACCTGCAGGCGAGGGGGAGGAGGAGGCGAGGAAGCGCTCGACGACGGACTCCACGGAAGGGTGGCCGAACGAGAAGGCCTTGCCGGCGGGGGAGAAGACGACGGCGGCTACGTCGGCGCCGCAGAGGATGGAGAGCTCGCTGGCCTTCTTGAACAGCCCCGCGCGGCGCTTGGAGAAGCACACCTGCCGCGCCTCGTCGCTTTCTATGCGCCGGATCTCGATCTTTTGCCGCCCCATGCTCGGCCGGCGTGGAGGCGCCATTGATAGCTAGCTGCTGCGTGCACGTCGCCGACTCGCCGGCCGGTCAGTTAACCGGAGGAATTAAACAACGTATAGCTCTCCTTTACCAATGAATACTAGTACCAGCGGTTGCAGTTGAGCAGATGTGTGTCATCTTTTATAGCTAACGCTGCAAGGCGAGGTGACAGAGATGAGATTATGAGAAATTAGATCGCATGAGTTGTCGATTGTGAGGATCCAGTATAATAAAAATGGGTAATTAGGAGTAACTTGCTAGCTACTAGGTGTAGTTCAAGCTGTATACATACATATCCCAAACGCTAATGCTAAATGAGGGATGAGGTTAAAGAGTGAGCTATTGATTTGTGACGTAAAGAGTAAACTTTTATTTCTTTTGCAAGCAAAAAGATGGTTCATGAAGCATAATTAGGCAATATTACAATCCATAAGCACAACATGCTGGATTACAAGTAGCATCCGAGATGAAATTAAAGCGCATTTAATTATATTAGCATGGTGTGCCAATTCATGTGATGCCAATTTTGCTCTCCATTAACCTTGAACAGACAAACATTTCCTAATATATTAGGATCGCTCTTCCTCCTCCATGTGTCAGAATTACAATGGTTATAGTCACACCAAAAAATTGAAGATTCTTGCAGAACGCTCTTCCCCGGATATATATGTATTTCTTGCATTGCTAGGTAAATATATTTGTACCTAGCAATGCGACGTTCTTACTTGTCCTTTTGTATTTATAGACCTCTAAAGTAGAAAGGAGAGATAAAAAACAGAGTAGAAATAAATACAAATACAGATACAATCATCTATGGACAATCCACGATGGGCCAGAACTACTTTAGATCCTCCCTTGCTTGATCATCTTCTTTTTGTGTTTGGTCTCAAATAAAAATCCCTCGGTATCCTATTATCACGCCAAAGACGACTGTTTTTGTCGTTCCCGATAAGCCAAATTATACCTATCTTCAATGATTCAATACTATGTTCAATTGCATGCACACCATGTATTGGATGCATCCCTGTGAAAATTGTGTTAAGCAACTTCCCATTGGAGCTTTTAGAGGTATGTAATAGAGGCTATTTGAAAAGATTAAAAGTCGCCAAATCTGCTGTGCCAACATAGCGTGGTTAAAAAGCCGAAAGTCCTTAAATCTCATTCCACCTCTACATTTTGGCTGCAGCAAATTATTCGAAGAGACCCAAAGAGTATTCTTTTAATTTTCCCCGCTTCTCCACCCATCAATAATGTCGAATCATTTCCATAATTAAGATCATAACAGAGTCCTTTAGCAAGCCTAAAGACACCCATCACATATGCAGCAAGGTTCCGCGAAACTGATTTTACCAAATCTTTCTTTAGTGTCATTGATGAGTATACTTGTCACTCGAATGAGCTAATCTTATCGAAACATGTTCTTGGAACACAGGTGTGTCTGATTTGAAGAAAGGTATGAATAGAGTCGTCCCATCTCAGTATTTGGTTTGCGGGACAGATCCATCCCTAATTTGTGTTTGATTTGAGGACATTAAATTTGGGATGAGCTTTCCTAACAAGTGGATCCATCTATCAGCCTTATATTTATTCTCTTCTTCCACATGCTTCCTCCTTCAATAAAAGAAAAACAAAGATGAATGCCTAACTTTCATTCTTCCACCCGCCATGCTTAGTGTAACATCCCGGCCCAAGGCCTAATACGATTAATAAGATATTCATACCAACAAGTTGCAACTTTTTTTTCGAAAGCTCATCTCCAAAGAACTCTAAAGTAAAGCATGCTTGGCCGACCGAGAAGTCCTTCCCGGGTGCGCATGAGTGAGGATAAAGTGTGTAGTAAAGACTAGTGTTGGTATGAGGACAGTCTATGACCTACAAAAGCTACCATATGTAAGCGGGTCTGGCCTCATGGAGGTTGGAGGTGGGACGTTACACTTAGCCCCCACGACAGGTGTCCCACATCTCGGTGGAATATTCCCTAATGGAATCGTTTGGTCCCTAAGTGCCCCACCAAACACTAGGATAAAATAGAATATTCTACTTTGTCCCTATATAATTTCTAAAATCACTATTTTATCATTCTTCATGTGACCCTATGGAGTGGGTAATTCTAGATATTTCTCATCAAATGTGAAAAGCCTTGTTTTCAATTTGAAGCACACCTTGGATGGAATGCTGGGCTTCGGTCACATCATAAAGTCCAAACTTAATCAGCATTCTAGGTTAATTAACTAACCAGTGCAACTACAATTCACCTACTCATAGTGAATTGGCCTTTTCATTTTTACACAATACTAATTGAAGCCACCAATAGAGCTTCCATATCAATACTCACAAATTTGCTAATGGAATTGAATTGGCCGTGTGAAAGGTATGAGCTCTAACTTTGATACCAATTGAAAAGAGACCATGAGCATCCAAACAAAACCAACAGATCCAAGATGGAGAGGATGAATTTGGTCTCCAAAGATTTGAAAGCAGGGCTTTCCTGAAGTACACTATAAAAACCACAAACTTAAACATGATATTCACCTTAAGGTTTTGTTTCAATGTTCCCTACCTACCCAACTCATAAAGAAATTTGCAACCTAAATTATATCATACTAGCTAGTATATATTAAAATAGGAAATAAAAATGCAACACAGATCAAGCAACAAGTAAAGAGCAAATCAAAAGAGAACTCCTAGAGATGAGGCAATTTTTCCAGTGGCATCAGTTGCCAAAGTGCAATTTCTCGTCCAAGTTGAACTCCACCAAAGTATGCTCCTAGTCATGCAGCTTTCCCCCGGTCATGGTGTTGCGCTTGCCACAAAGGTTTGTACAATCAAGTGCCACAAGACACTAAGGCTCACCACTATCGCTCAACTCTCCCGGTCATCTTGTTGTCATCTACTAAGAATCTTCTCTACAAAGGAGGGGAATCTCCTCATCCCTATACTCCAAGTCATTGCCACTCCACACCAAGCTTGAAGGGTTGACGCTAGAAGGTTCACTGCCTTTGACTAAAAGTCACTAGGACTTCAAGTGCTCAGGTATAGCGATCTGATCACTTAAGATCTAAATTCTAAGGCCTAACCTTGTAAAGGTAAAAAAATATGTCTATCATTTGCCTTGGATGTGATCAATGTACACTTGAGAGGGTAGATGATAGTGTAGAATCATTTGCTCTAGCTTGTAGCAATCTTGGGGCACTCCAACCACATCAGCCAAGTGAGTCAGAACCCATGTATGTAGCCCGTTCACCTCGACGAGACGTTAGATGAAAAAAAGAATTTTCTGGGAGCAACAAATGCTTCGATGCTCGGAAGAAAGATCGTGCCGAACAATCACCAATCGCTCGGTGCACCATCTTCTTCACACTTCGACAATATGATGCATGTTTTCACACGGTACCATACTTATTGTTGGCCACTGAATGATCCACCAATTCCTTCTCCACACTGCCAGTATGTTCGATGAGTGCTCACATTGTGGCCACCCTTGCTAGACATCGTCAGATGATATACTACCATATTTACTACTCCCTCATTTCTAAATTATAAGACGTTTTGACTTTTGTAGCTACATTGCTTTTACTACATATCTAAATATAATATGTATCTAAATACATAGCAAATACTATGTATTTAGAAAAAAACAAAACAACTTATACTTTAGAATGGATGGAATACATGTCATTAGACAATGCACTGTTTGTCTGGCGTGTGTAAAAAAGTGATAAACCCTTTCTTCGGCTTCTAACTGATAGAACAAAAATTTCAGATTTCTCGGTTTTCTATCTGTGATAAATTGAAACCATACTCAGCTCAAGATGGCAACAGGCAAAACCCACTAGGTTAGGTTTTGCTGATCCAAACTCATGTCTGCAAACAGAAAATCTCCTGCTAAGAAATCTATCACCCATCACATGTTTAATTTTATGCCCAAACACATATCTAGGTAAAAGGTACCATCGAGTAACCTGCACCCGCAACAAGGTCAGGTTTCTACTGTTTATGTGTTACCCATGATCTGTTTATATAGCCACCTATGTGCTTCTCTCTTCAACATAGAGGCGAGATGGGACTGAAGTGTCACGTTATCTCCAGCAGCTCCAGCTGCACTTCCGCCTGCTGCTTGCTTGTTGAGCCACAGTGGGCTGCGTGTGCGAGAGTATGTGCAGGCCACTAGAAGACCACTGAGGTTCCACTCAAAAATAAAAACTAGAAGACTACCAAGGTCACGTGGATTTGCTATACTGGATTGGCTGCAGTCACGTAGTTTGAGCCATTCATTTTTTTTATTTCTCTCTTTCAAAATATTGAAGTACAATTCATATTTTTTCTGGATTACGAATGAGGCCAATCCAATATGATGAAATTAAACAGTGAATGTTAATATTTAGAAGTTATGAACCAGGTTTAAAAATCTCATGAGTTTACAGGTTTGGGTAGTATGCTCTCAGACCGATGCCCACAAACACGCCGGGTCTAGTTTTTTGCCCATAACAAACCCATGGGTTAAAAAATTGATCCATATTTTTACCCTAATAGGGTAAAAACCCGTTGAGTTTCGCGTACCCATTGTCGTCTTTATACTCAGCATTTGGTCCAATACGTTTATACTCATCCATTCGGTCAGTCAATAGAGAGTAGCAGTTGTTTTACAATGTACAAATGATCAGCCCTAAACCCTACAGCTAGCTGCACATCATCAGCACTTGTAATCTTAGCAAACAAACGAACAAATAAACCAGCATATCGGATTACTACTACTAATCAAACTCTAACTAATCTGCTAATTTTGCCTCTTAATGCATGCGACAGCTTGCATGCCATGATGCCAAATGCCAAATGCTTCCACAATGTTGCTCAAAAGTAGTCCATAGGCATTATAATAATTTATATCAGCTAGCTGAAACATTGTGAGACCAGTCCATAGAGTAGTCTATAGTAAAAGATATCCATAAGCTTATGGACTACCCATAGAGAATAAAAATTTTTATTTACTTACTTCTTTCCATCTCTCTCTCTCCTTGTAGTGGCTGGTGGAATGAAGATAAATAATTTTTTATCCTCTTTGGGTCCCATCTTATAGACTACTTAGTCCATATATATTGTGAGAAGAAAACAATAGCTATGGACTAGTTATGTGGGTTCCATGTATATGGACTACTTGGTCCATATACATTGTGGTTGCGGCCTTGTTTAGTTCCCTCCAAAAACAAATAAATTTTCAAGATTCTCTGTCATATCGAATCTTGGGCAAATGCATAGAGCATTAAACATAGATGAAAACAAAAAACTAATTGCACAGTTTAGCCTGTAAATTGCGAGACGAATCTTTTAAGTCTAGTTACTCCATGATTGAATAATGTTTGTCAAATAAAAACGAAAATGCTACAGTGTCAAAATCAAAAAACTTTTATTCTAAACAAGACCTTCCGTGTCGCTAGAGCAAACGACCCTTTTCTTCTTCTTAGTTGGCTTGGGCCTTGTTTACTTCCAAGGAAATTTTGCAAAATTTTTCACATTCCCCGTCACATCGAATCTTTAGACACATGCATGAAGTATTAAATATAGACAAAAATAAAAACTAATTGCACAGTTTAGTCGGAATTGACGAGACGAATCTTTTAAGTCTAGTTAGTCCATGATTGGACAATATTTGTCAAATACAAACGAGAGTGCTACAGTGTCGATTTCCCAAAATTTTTCGGAACTAAACAAGGCCTTGGTAGAATGGAAGAACAACCTCCAAGAAAAGGAAAAGAACAAGCAAAAACGGTAGAAGAGAAATCTCAAACAAGCACGCAGCACAACGCGGAGGTGGTGTCCCAGGGGATAGGTGTCCCCTCTTGATCCAACGGTTAAGATGCAAACGAGGGGATGGCAGTGGGATCATTAAGATTTGGAGAATGGATGTTCGAAATAAAGTGCAATCACAGAGACTCGCAGTGTGCAGTGGGCAGATAGCATTGAATACTACTTCATTTATGATGATGCTTGAGGCATACGACTCTCGAGTCTCAAGAAGGGAGCGCGGGCGCGCGCGGCCATGCGCGACGTGGAGTGTGCTTGTGCGTAGGAAGGAAGAGATAGCAATCTTGCCCAAGGGCACCCATTCGTTAGTGCTCCTAAGGCCAGTGCGGAGTAGAAGATGGGTTCCGAATCAATGGGTGATCTGCATCAAGTTGGGATCGTGATAAACCAGCAAGGCGAACCGGATGTAGCGGCAGCGGGATCAAACGTCGACTCCGGTGGCGGGATTACATCGGCAAGTGGAGGGAGGGCAGAGGTAGATGCGGACCCTATGCACAGAGCCATGGAAGTCTCTGTGGCGGGCGATTCAGACAATATCCAAGGTAGGGGGGATCCTGTCCTGGTTTCAAGGCTTTGTGAGATTCAGGGGCAATCTCAGGATGAGCTGCGTACTGGGCTTCCCTCTAGAAAAAGGTTTGTGCGAAGTTTACATAATTAACAATAAATTTGTAAGTATGAACAATGTTACCAGATGGTTTCTTAATCAGTGTGATGTACAATGCGTCCATTATATACAACTGCTGTAGGATGCGAGCAAAGGAAGGCCCTGACGAGTGCTTGTCATTTACAGGCGATAGTGCAGTTTCACGGGCGATTGCGACGTCTGCTGAAAGGTCTGGTCAACCGATATTCTATCCATATCAAGGCACTACCTTTAACTCCTTTGAAGAAGCGAAAGAGTTTTATAACCTCTATTCCTGGGAAATTGGGTTCGGGATTCGAGTTTCTAGAGCAAGGCAAAACGGCAATGAGTGCACAACAAGGCGGGATCTCGTATGCTGCTGCGAGGTAACTGAATATTGTATAAATGCTTATAGTTACCAACACATGGTGGGTTCATGCTGGATTTTGAAGAAAACTTTGAATGCTCTTGCAGGGATTCTGCAAAAATCCTCTAGCTGCATCTTTCAGGATTGGGTGCAAGGCAATGCTACGCCTGCATCGAACTGAAAGCCATGGATGGATTGTGACCAAGATAATTCCAGACCACAACCACCCGCTTTCTGATAGCTATGGTCAAAAGAATCAGTGGGGATCCCATGGTGCCATAGACCCACTAACAAAGGATTTCATAAAGAAGCTGCGGGAGAACAATGTTATGTTGGGTCGTGTCTGCAGCATAATTGGAGTTATGTCAGCAAGCACTATTGCGCCAGTACGTAAGCAAGTAGTTAGGAACCTTTGTGCAAAGCTTGCCCAGGAGGACATAAAAGATGACATCGGAAAGACAATGCAAGTTCTCGAGAGTATGAAAAGAGAAGACAAGGATATGCAAGTGCGGTTCCAGAAGGACGATGAAGGCCGGATAACAACAATGCTCTAGTGTACTGGAAAGAACCAAGTTGACTATAAGCACTTTGGTGACGTGGTGACTTTTGATACGACCTACCGGACAAACCTATACAACCTACCATTTGGCATATTTGTTGGTGCTACCAATCGATCATTTTTGGAGGAGTCCTATTGAGGCATGAAAGGACCGAAGATTTTGAGTGGGCATTTTCCAACTTTATAGAAATAATGGGTGGTAAGCAGCCTCAGACGATCCTCACAGGTAACTAAATCTCATGCGACTGTGTTTTGGCAATAATCAATAATGTCATCATTTTGTTCGCTACATTTATAGAAAAAACCATTCTTACGCAGATCAGTGCCAAGCAATGGCGGTAGCAATCAAGAGCACCCTAAAAAAATCAAGGCACAGGTGGTGTCGATGGCATGTGCTGAGAAAAGCAAAGCAAAAGATAGGTACTCCATATTCAAAAAGAAGTGGATTCAAGAGGCAGAAGAGATCTCAGCAATTGCATTTGAAAGGCGATGGGGCGAGCTTTTAAAGGAATTCAAACTGGAGTCAAACAAGTTTATGGCGAGAGCGTACAAGTTCAGGGGTATGTGGGCAAAGCCATACTTCATGAATATTTTCTGTGCAGGTATGACAAGCACGCAACGAAGCGAAAGTGCCAACCATATGCTCAAGCGATTCATCCAACGATCAGCCCCAATGCATGTGTTTGTGTCCAAGTTCAGAGACTTTCAGTTTGCCAGGAACCAGGAGGAAAAGGAAAACCATGTTACCAAACAGGTGATGAGAAAATGGATGGTTTGCACTTCATGAAAAACACGCCACATTATTGAAAAATACAGTAATATTATCATTATTAATAACAAAATCATGTGCTCATCGATTGGTTTTGGTGCAGGTATCTCGTAGGAGACGGATTGGAGTTCCAATAGAACAGCATGCAGAGACAATTTACACAAGGGCGATGCATGAACGCTTCTACAACGAGCTTTACGAATCAGGTTCATTCGCAATAGTGGAGAAGAGAATACAGAAAGAGAGATTTACAGTGGTGCACACCAAGCTAGGAGATAGGGTCCATAGGGAGACCCGCTTCCAAAGCCGATCCGCACCTGGAATTTGCTTGTGGACCGATTCGGGTCGACCCGCAGCAAAAGAGGAGCAAAAGAGTCGTAACCCTATCGACCCCCGGTGAACCTTGGGTCGACCCTCCGACTCCGTCGTCACTCTCCTCCGCCGTCACCGTCACCGTCACTGCCGCCGCCGCCGCCGCCGCCGCCGCTCCTCCTCCTCCGCCACTTCCCTTACCCTATCCTGGATTCCGCGCACGAGTACCAATCGTCTCTTTGAAACCCTACCTCCCTGCCCATCGCGGATCTGACGAGCCGTATCGCCAAGGGCCGCTCAACATCCTCTCTCTCACGGTGAGTGCTCTCTCCGGCCGGGCCTTTTCGTTTGGTGGCGTGCAAAGATTTGCTGCCTTTTCTTTACATCCATGTTTGTTTAGATACAACTGTAATTTCTTTTCTCTGTGTGTGTTTGTGCGTTCAACTTCAGAACTTGGCATTAGGATGTGTGTTTTTGTGCGTTCAACTTCAGAACTTGGCATTAGGATGGTGATATTTTTCTTTCTTTCTTTCCTACTGTATGCTATAGATTCTGAATAAACAGACATGCAGGTAGCTGTTTTTTTATTGTGCTGTGTGTCGAATGTGCATGAGTCAACAACAGAAGATTTTTTTTTAAAAAAAAAACGCTGCAGGAAATGGCTATGCACCAATTGTACGAAGCACATTTAATTATGTAGCCAATAAAACTATTTTTGTGTGTTTGTATAGTTTGTTGTAATTTTACACTTGGGCTAGTAATTCCTCGATTTTGTCTCCAGTGCTAGAACAAAAGCAGAGTATACAGGTGATATAAAGAATAAATAGGGAGTTTCTTCTGAGTTGTTCATCGTTTGAGGCTGAAAAGCAGAGACAGAAACGGAGAAAGTTGGCCTTTTGATGTATAATCTCAGTGTTTCCTGTTTTTTACAGGTAAACAGAAATGGAGCCGGAGAGCTCAGCTTTGTAGGAACCGCATGCAGATATAGACAAAGATGTTTCTTGCATGTTCATTGTAAAAGAACATCTACTGACATTTGGGCAAGTAAAATGGTATTGAATACTGTTAAGTATAGCATCACTTACTGATCTGCAAGTAAATCTCATAACACCGAGGACACTTCTATACAAATTTATATCTCACTTATACAAAACCAACATGGAAAAAGATAGAGACAGTTATTATATTTCCTACTTGCTTATCTATTACATGGCAAGATTTGTTTCCTCTTATAGCCCGAGATTTGATTCAGTCATGCCTAACTCTACAGTTTACAGTTTCATTCGGTTCACTGGCTAATTCTATGCAAGTTCTCTACTGCAGCAGTCGATGATTTGATTATGGAAGAGGATCAAGCGTGAAGTTCACATGTAATATCCATGTATTACACTTCATTTACTTTGCATGTATACTTTCTGAATTATGGGCTTGCATAAGCACACAGGGGCTCAAGAATGTGAAATGTAGATATATCCTTGACACACTACGTAAATAGAAGAAACTGTGTGTCAATCATTTATCAATTGTTTGGTAGCCAATAGAGTGCCACTCAACAAGTGATTTTTATAGGAAAATGTGAGAAAATAATCTGTTAGCGGTCATGCCTCATCTATGGCATTAAGACTATTTCTGCACTGAAAATAATCTGTTATCAGTTCTGAAAATAAAAACTGCTACATTAGTTGGGCCAATCTTTTCTCATGCTGCTATATTCTGCAGGCATATGTTTAGTACATTTAAGGATTTTACTAAATATAATCTACAATTTGGTTAATATTGGTGCTGGATTTATATGGTTTAGATTCAGAAGCTTGGATGATAATATAGTTCAAATTTTATTCTCAGGTAGGCGGATCGGTTCTTACAATCTTGATAAAGCTGAAGGTATTCCTCAATGTGTAGCATGGTGTTGCAGCAAATGGGCAGCTGGAGTAGGTATTTTAGTTGTAGCTGCTCCGAAATGATAGCTTGTATTTTAGATATTGTAAGGCTCCAGGAGACCAGGAGCACTTGCCAGTACAAAATAGTTTATTTGTTTTTACTGAATCTTATAGCTGAACGTATTTCAGTGTGGTTTGTAGGAATGTTTTGTCTTGATGCTAGAGAAGCAGCAAGAGCCAGCAAAATAATGACAATATATTAGTTTATTAGTAGCTTATGATGATGCTATTAGCTAGCCTTGGTATGGTTTTGTTAGCATCTCTTGAAATAGGATTAGTCGATTGGAGACCTGGAATTTTGGGTTCTGTTTCATGGCTTTGTGAAGATGTTTATGTACTAGTAGTGCTTTTGTTTTATCCAGTCATCCGCACGGGAGCAAGTAGCATAGCAGCAGCCTGCGGCCACCAACAGCGACGTATACGCGGCCTCATAGGAAGCTAGCAGCAGTCTGCGGCCACTAACAGCGACGTATACGCATGTGGGCTAGCGAGGTTCGGCCCCCGGATAACCGCGGATCGTCTTGGCACGACTCGTGATCCTCGTTTCTGGCTGACGGAGCGGAGGGTCGACATTAGGTGCGCTCCGCTCCACCCCATTTGCAGTTTGATGCAAGAGTGCACGTGGTGCGACTGGCGGGGGCAGAGAAAGTAACATGCACCTGTGGGCTCTATGAGCATGTAGGTTTGTTGTGCAGGCATAGCTTGAAGGTAGTTTGTGCTATAACACAGTTGATTGTTGTCACTAATCACTAAGTACCGTGAGTTTTGATGATGAAAGGCTTAAAATGCATTGACAGGTGCTGGTGCATTTGGACAGAACAGAGATACCGCCCGGTAACATCATGTACAGGTGGACCAAGCATGCAGGGCCAGAGTACAGTCCGTGCACAAGGGAGTTGATGATGGATCAGGTATCGGCGAGAGTTGATGGCACGAAGAGTCACGTTAAGAGGGCACTAGAGTTTGCACATGGGGATGACCCGATTGATGATGAAGCATTTGCAGAAGCTATGAGAGCTATGGACGCGATCGTGCCTAGAAAGGATCATTCAGTAAGCTCCTTCCGTGAGCATGGGGGTGAGGTGAAAACATCAGGACCGAGCCTGGGGAATGCAGAGTCCATGCCAACAGGGCGCCCGCGTAACACCTCACTGAAATCTTGGCAGAAACATGAAATAAGTGTCAAGAAAGTTAGCTCTACCGAAAGGCCAGATAACATCCTCGACATCAATGACGAAGAAGGCAACATTGCTGCTAAGACGAGAAAAGTAGATGAATTGATGCGTATGAACTGATGAAAAAGTTACTATGTGCTAAATGTGGCCTGCAGAAGAACGACAAGCTATCTTTGCTTGTGTGATTCTATTGTTAGCAGTATTCGTGTGTAAATTTTTGTGCACCATTGCTTTAAATCTGTTCAGTTATGCCAGGATCCCTCGTAATGGTTCTGAAATTTGTTTGGTTCAGGTTGGTAGCACTGAAAAGGTCATGTACACTAGCGACAACTAAAGCAGCGTTTCTATTAATGCATAGATGATGTGTGATATATTTACATGTAAAATCCACATAGCATAAACTAGTCTTCTCTGTTCACAGTTCACCTCTATCGTAAGCAGAAAAAACGTTCATAAATATAAGGGAAGTGGTTGCGACTCATCTGATAGTTCATGAACTAGTAAACTAGACAAAGCTGAATAACCACGAACAAGGTCCAAAGCTTGATGTGGTGAAGTTATTAAAATCAGGATAGAAAGACCATATGTTCTTTTTTAGAGGATACAAATCATATAAAAACAGTGCCAGTCAGCAGCCATATATCTGAACTGCAATTTTAAAAAGAAAAATGATGAGATATAGATACTTTTAGCAAATGAAAATGGAAGGTTTAGACATACTACTAGAACAGCCAATGTTGAGAACACACACTCTGTTTTTAATTTACTAACAAGTAAAACCAATCCTTGGGACCTTGGCACGAGCAGTGTACATATATATCTTGGAGTAGAGTTCGTGTAAAGACATATCATCAACTCTTATGACTAAGAAGATGGGTGATAGCATCTGAAATCTCCCGGATTGCAAGGAAGAGCATTGTCAATCTGTCGCCTTCTAACTGCAGCTCACCATCCTGATGATAACAGCTATCTGCAGCTCACCATCCCGATGATAACAGCTATCAGCTGCAGCCCTAAGCTATAAATATTGAATGATTTCAGTTTACAAGAAAACCTGGTGCAAGCAAAGGTAATGTGTTTGAGAGAAAAACGGGTTTTTTTCCCACTTGTCATGCGTGATTGAAAGAAAAATTATAAAAAACATCCACTGAAAGTGAAAGTAGAAAATATATGAGCAGAACCTTAGATTGATCTGCCTCGTAGGTGGGAAATACAGAATGCAATAAAATCCTACAGACTTAGACCCTCTTATTGAAATCAAACTTAGAAACCACTTCACATATTAATCTAACACAGTATCTGGTGGATACAGGTTCGCCATCGGCATGTGACATATCTGTTTCGGACTGAGAATACGCCTGAATGTGACGAAATCGAGCACGTGAAAAACTTATATAGACTGGCAAAGTCTAACATGGCAATAAAATATCAATCCAAGAAGAGATCTGTGTAGTCAATAAGGGGTGCGAACCTTGGGCATCTTAACAACTTCTGAAGGTATGTCCTACTCCGTTGGATTATCAGAGGACTGTAAAGACATTCCGTGTGTTCTGGCACGGGCGTTGTCAACCTACTTCGGAACGATGAAACAAAACATCAACTAATGTGTTTAGGCCCAGTAATCCCTCCCCATCCGCTCCATCCTGCGGACATCCTAGCGTCTATGCTATCGACAAGAACCTAAAGACGACGGGATGAAGTAGTTCAATCACAAACCTCATGTGTCCCATGGACTTGCCTCCGCCTTACTCCAAATCGCCGATGGATGCTGATCCGCCTGTGTCTGGATCTCCTTTCTTCATCCTCTTGCCCTGACCCCTCATGTCTCTCAGGTGCGCCAAGATGATGCCTCCAAACTAACAGATTAAGCAATCCATATGGCGGCAGCGGCATCTAGGGCGTAAGAGCTGCAATCGGGAAAATGGGAAAATTACTGAGGAAGGGAAGTTAGAAAGTAAAAAAAAAAAAGCTCAGGGGAGGCTACTGGTTCACGAGAAAGAGTGCAACACGGCTCCACTGTCCAACATAGGAGCTTCAGCGTTTGCAGCTTTTTTCCATACCGTCGAGCGCAATTCTATGGTCCAGTAAGAGGTATGGGTGAGTAAAATGTGACATAATTACAAGGGTGTACCACGAATCTCAAAGTGGAACGAACGATTTCTGGTTGGGGGGATACGTATCCCCTGGGACACACGGACATTCGGCTTCTGGTAAGCTTCGGTGCTCCTCCGGTATTGCTGATGTGTCTGCCTGTCTTACTGATAACGCCACATTGATCAAGCTGTCCTGATGACACTGCTACCAATGCTGCCAAAATTTTCGTTAAGTGCTCAGGCATTTAAATTTCTTTCAAAAGCAAAGAACACTTAAGCAGGCAAAATAAGTAGAGTTTGAGGATGTCTTACCTAAGAAAAGTGGAGATGGCTTGAGGCCTTGACTTGAATTCAGGGTGAAATTGTACATCGACGGAAAACCTATAGTTGGGTAGTTCGATAATCTGCATATGACAAATCAAATTTATGAGACCACGACATGATTAATCTTCATGAAAAATGTTGGCAATCATACCTCCATGCGTTTACCGCTTTCATCCCTGCCAACGAAAGAAAGCCCTGCCTTTTCAAATTCTGGGACCACATCAGGATTCAACTCGTATCTGTGGTGGTGCCTTTCATCAACGTAGCTAGCATTGCCATACCTAAGGCAGTTCAGAATTCATAATCAAGTGGTGAAAGATGGGCCAGATGTCTAACTCCTGCAGAAAAATGGTGAAAGACTAGTATAAGCCGCGCGCATCTGCGCGCGAGCGCAGGTGATCATTTTCAGGTCAGGTAGATGTAGAATATAATTTTTTTGATGTGCAAGAAATCTTCATCACATGCTATAATTCTGAGTAAACAGTTATCTTATAGTCGGACCTCACCTGTTTAGCGAAGCAAATGGCAAAAATGAGTTGCAAGAATATTAATTCTTAAAAAGCTCAGCAGCTGTACCCAACCAAAACATCAAGTATAGCCCTATGAAACTTTAGCCATGAATTTTCCATCTGGAGTCCAATAACTTGCAACGGAAACCAAGTCTACTTATTAATAGATTACATGGGAATATAGCAATTGACATTTTACGTGAAAAAAAAAAGATAGCACTTGACATCAGTGAACATGTAAGAGGAGGTAAAACGTATATCTTGTTTGTAGGCAATGCACTCTACTTGGACCAGTGTGTGGTTTCGGTGTGCAAGTCTATCAAGAACGCCCACTTGCTCATTTCTGTCTATCCTGAAAATTGATGGCATGAGATAAATAAAGAGAACTGATGATTAAAACATACTCAATATGAATTATTTGCAAAAGGAAGGGTTGTGTGAAGAGTGGAAGGACAAAGGAGGTTGTTGTAATAGAATTATCATTTGAGTAGAATTCAATCCGAGAGAGCACATGAAGGAGCCTTGGTAAAATTACCTTAGCGATATCCGATAAGCATCATATATAACCCAATGAGCATCATGGAAAAGCAGGCATTGTACGGATTCAATTGAGAATCTAAGAATCACAATAGAATGATGACGAAGCAGCAATTTAACTCTCCCCAATGATCTGGCAGGCTGACTACACAAGAAAAAGCAGCCACTTTATTTTTTTTCATGATTCTTAACGATGTGACGTGAAAACTGAATATATGCTTTATCTTATCAAACAACAAAAGATGAACCATGCAGAACAATGTTCGCTAAAAACCCATGTATATCTATCTGCCACTTCCACCATACCTAGGACATTGCTTTATCTTATCAAACAATAAACAGGTTTGAAATAATATTCTCGTAGTACTAATTCATAGGAATAGTATGAATATAAAGGTAAGGAATTGCTTCGTCTGCACCTCTGTCTATTTACACATTTTGAAGGAGTAGACATGTAGAAGGTAAAATTCCTCTCATAACATCTAAATAAGATATAGCAATGTGGAGGCATGGTGAGAGTAACTCTGGTGGAGGGACAAGAAAATTCTAGAAATACAGTCCCCAGCAAAGGTATACCTTGCTGACACACACACGGTTCACAAATGATTTTCTAACATTTGCTAAACAGAGGCAAAGATTCAGCCTTTTAAAAGACCAGAGCAGGATAGAATGTATGAACAATTTGATTACATGAGAAGAAACTATAGTTTTATAATGTATAAGGAGACAACCGGTCCTGGCATCAAGATCAGCCAATTGATGAGATGTCGAGGCCTTCAAAGATTTTTCATTATGTCAGTTTTATTACTATATTCTAGCAGGTATGGACACCATGCTAGCTAAATTCAAGAAATAGGGCATCACGGTCACCATCTTTTAGGTCTTGATTTTCTTTGGATCTTGGCAGGTAGAACCATTTCCACATATTAATTCAATTTATAGTTTCAAGTGGGTGACATAATCTGAGAGTTAAAAACAGACACCAAGTAAATAGCTCAATCAAGACTATATTTTCTCTTTTTTCTATTGAAGTCTACTTTTGAGGATTATTCAGTTGGTACAAAAAATGATATAAAATTATTGGATAGTCACAAATAGACTGCATCTACAGGGCAAAGAATGCAATCGATATATGCGCAAGAGGGGGAAAATAACTCCAAATATGGTGGTACGAATTAAAGTGCTGGGAAAATAGCTGTATATTCATTTTTAGTGCAATGCTTTGAGATTCATCCTCTATTCTCTCATGGATTGTTCTTAGCAAGCAGCCTACAGATCAAAAGAAACCATTTGACAGAGAATCAAACAACACTCAAGGGATGGCCATAAAGCAAATACCTTTTATATGAAAAAATTGTCTCCATCACCAAATTGGTTTGCTCCTTCTCCTAATCCATCTCCCTCCGCCATATGAAATTGTTGTTCATATCTTGCTGCCCTGAGGGAAAAAACAAGAACAAGGGGTCACGAGAATCAAATATGGAGAAGCAGCTTACATTGGTAAGCCTTGGGTCACACAAAGAAGCTTACCTCTGTGATGTGCGGCACAACCTGATAAAGAGAGTTAACTCTAATTCTGAAATTCACCGTAACAATTGGCACTTTTTCTATGGCTATAGAAAAACATGGAAATCTCTGTCATGAAATCATTCCTCACCTGAACAGTTTTTCCTTGGTAATCTCCTTTACGTTCTGCAGTTTGAACATTAGTAGAAAAGCTACTAACAATCCAAGATATCTCATAATCTATACAGAAACATATGCTCTGTCGACTACGAAGTGATAGACGACAGCTACCCATTTTCAATAAACCATATTTCTAGTATCAGGATTTCATTATCTATTCTGATTCATGTTATGTGTTACTATACTTTATGACAAATGCTGAATGCACATATTTAATTTCAACCACAACCACTAATAGACCTCCAGACAAATCATCCAGTTCTACAATGGGTCCTAGCCTATGATTGGTGCACTATTGACCTGATGATATGCTTTCTACCAACCAATTGCTTGAGAAAGCATCACATGCATTATTAACTGTATCAGATCTCAGAATGAAAAAAAGAAACATCACAAAAGATTTGTGGGTTCCATTAAAAATTCAGGTAAAAGAAGCACCTAACCTTGGTGCAAAAGAAAAAATCACCAAATATTCCTAGTAAGTAAATGTCAAGGTGAAGCGTAAGCCACAACTTTAACAGATAATATACTGGCAACTGCTGGAGATGGCCTGCCATCGCGAGAGGGGGTGGCGGCGGGTACACGCCGAATGGAAGAGGAGGAGGAGGAGGAGGAGGTGGGGGGGGGGGGGGGGAACACGCCGCCAAAGGAACTGGGCAGGACGCCGGCGGTAACCAACATGTTTTGAACGCGCTCCAGGATCCTCTGCTCGCGCCAGTCCATTTCCCGACAGACGAGCGCCAGTAGGGCGTCGGGCGCCGCCGCCGCCCCTGCGCCGGACTGGCCAGCGGGCGCCACCCCCGCGCCGGACTGGCCAGCGGGCGCTGCCAGCCCGACGCTCCTGCGCCGCTTCTTCCTCTCCCCCGCCTTCGCCTTCGGCCTCGCCCGTGCCTTGCCTGCACCCGCAAACGACGACTCCGCCGCCGACGAAGACCCCGAGGCCGCCTTGGCCTCAAGTCGATTGAGGTGGCGCTCCAATGGACTACCACAGTAATATTGCTTGCCGGTGGAAATTTGCCTGTAGTTATATTTGTAATAGTGTAAAACGCTTTTGAACCTTTTCTTGCAGTCTTCCTTGCTGCGGTTGAAGCCACGCGCTGCCATCTTCCTGTGAGACAAGACATATTTTAATTAGTGAGAAAAATGATATAAGTACTAATAAGAAAAGAGTAGAGGATAAGCTTCAATCGAGAGATTACCGAGCGACCTCAGTCCACACCAAGTCATGCGGCACGTTAATGCATGGGGAAGGGGTCGTCGGCGAGCCAATTAAATAAATTGGCATCTATGGGCATGGCGAAGGGGCCGTCAGCGAGCGAATCGAAAGGCGCTTCGGGGTTCATTGGGAGGAATGGCGGATGGCAGGCGGGCGAACGGGACTGCCTTTGTCTTCGTGGGGCCGAACAAAGATGTATTACAGACTACTATTTATTATAGATCGAAGGCTACTATGTGAGTCACAAACCACTCTGCGAATGGCGATGAAAAGTTAGTTCGTTAGGCCAGTCTCAATGCATAGTTTCATGGCACAGTTACCAAGATTATAAACTAGGTAACTGAGCCACAAGAGTTTCATGGGGTTGAAACTCCTCTCTCATCTGATGAAACTCCTTCATTTAATGACTCTGCTAAGTCAGCAATTTTGCTTATGTGGCACCCTATTTAATATGCATGACACTCCCATGAAACATGCATTGAGACTGGCCTTAGGCATAACTTATGTGAAAACAAATTGCTGTATTCGTGCAGTAAGTATTTACTAGTATCGTTTCTTTATGACCCGTAGTTTGTATCATTTTGGTAATAAGCCGTGTCATCGAAGACATCAATGTATTGCGCATCTCTTCCTTACACTCTCTTTTCCCGTAGTTAGTAACCCTTAACCGACCGCGCACCATGCAATTGTGTGAGACGCGTGCGACTGCTGCCTCTTGTTCTCCGCAGCAGAATTTCAGTCTTGCTATGTCTTCATCAACTTTTTACGTTTCTGAACACTAAAATCATGACTTGTCAGTAGTCTCCTCACATACAGTACTCCTGCCAAAGCCGCTCACCGGCCTCTCGGACTCGGGCCTTGTTTAGTTCCGAAAAATGACACTTTCGTTTGTTTGTGGTAAATATTGTTCAATCATAGACTGACTAGGATCAAAATATTCATTAATTTTTATTTTCGTTTATATTTAATGCTTCATGCATGTGCCGCAAGATTCGATGTGACAGAGAATCTTGAAAACTTTTTGGATTTCGGGGTAAACTAAACAAGGCCTCGGACAACGACCTGCGTTATTCTGGTCGTGTCATATAAAGCCGAAAAGTGTAAAATGACGGCATGCACATGCACGGCAGAAGAAACGGGATAGAATACAAAAGAGTAGGGCAGGCTTTTATATATATCACGCAAACGGCAGACGGGGTCTTGTTTAGATCAAAATTTTTGTTGGACGTATCACTTTCGTTTATATTTACCAATTATTATCCAAATATATATATATATTAAATATGGCGTGTAATTGAGGCGCTTTTGTTTAACCGTGCGCACAGAGATTCGGGGACGCCGACCTGGTCGGCAGCGTACGCCTCGCAGACCCAGTCCTGTTCCTGTTCCTGTCCCGCTCTCCGCTCCCGTCAGCATGGGCCAGACGGCCCACTCTGGGCGCTCGTGCTCGCGTTTCCTCCGCATGGTCCAGCGGCCATCTGGCCCACTCCACTCCACGCGCTCGTGCTTGCGTTTTCTCGGCTCCAGTCTGTATGGGCCACCTCACCAGCTCGTGCTTTGCCGGTTTCGTCCGATGCAGGCTTTAACTGTAGTTGCTGACTGCAGTTAGATTCCGTGCCAGCTGCTATGGGATCGTGATATTGGATTTGGAGGTAGATGGATTTGTACTCTGGAGTATGAGCGTGCCAGCTGCTGACTGCAGTTGGATTCGTTTTTATTTTGTTCTTATCTAGGCTACTAGCATCAGTTAGACTTGGAGCTCTTTTTTTATTCATTCATGCTTAGTTTGGTTTGTTCCATATTTTCCCATATAGCTAGGTTTTCTAACTTACTGTATTTTAAATCAGCGATGCCCGTGAGGCCGTGACTACTCCCAAGAAGGCAAAGATGTGAAAATGGAAGTGAAAACGCACAACAAATGGACTTTGCTAATATAATTTATTATTGTAATAAATAAACACATATGTATTATTACAGATGTCCTTGATATGTTAAGTTTATTTTCAGACTTTTTTAGATTTTTTTGAAGCAGGTGAGATAGAGAATAAATTTGTGTAAGTTTTGGTACAAAGTGAGTGAACTTGCTTTCGGTTGTCATGTCTGCTAGTACATGAGCGTGATATTATTTGTGGGCTGCCGCTCCAACCCACCAAATGCTGGCGGCGTGGTGCAGGCTGCCACAGCAGCTCAAATAAATGTTGCGGCTGTAGCGGACATGATGTGGGCTGACCATTGCCGCCCCATTTGCATCTTTAGATGCAGCGCCCCGCCGTTTCCACGTTCCACCCATAAAATCACGCGGTAGATGCATAGAAAAGAGAAATTAACAAATATAAGAAGAAATAAATAAAGTATGAGCAAAATTATTACATACTCCTACTCTAGAACGGGTTTCCTTGAAAGGGGTAGGACAGTGGTTAAACACAAGACCTTTGGCATATAATAAAGGTCTTTCCCACCACGCTAAACAACATAGCTCGTTTATAGTAGTTGTGAAAATATATTTATATATTATTAAAACGTATTTGACCACTTGAGTCCAAAGAAGTAATAAAATAATGACTAAAATATACTATGAGACATCTTGGAATATAAAATTAAAAATAAAACAAAAACATAAAGGTTGAACAAAACACAAGGAAGACAACAAATAAAAAAATAGAAAAACAACATATAATAGAATAAAATAAAAGACTACATCATACAGATACTACTTGAATAAACCTCAAATATAGGACGGTGCGAGTACTATATGACTATACGAGTACTAAAACATAGTAATCCTGAAGTATCCTATTTATACTATATGAACATCAAAAAATATATTATATATAAAATATCACATGCATATATCTCATGGAACGTAATTTTTTTAAAAAGTTATATAAAAATAAAAAACTACATAACTAAAGTAAAACAACAAAGACAACATTAAGAAATAAAGAAAAAAATTTAAAAGAAAACATATTACTATTTAAATAACTAAAAAATACTATAAAGTATATCAGTAGATACTATGTTTACAGAACATCTTATTTATACTACCCGAACATCCTAAAATACATTATATAATATTACATATAAACTACATAAACATTATAAAATACATATAAAACATCACATATATCTCATACGGAAATATTGGCGAGAGACTGGAGTTAGCTGCGCACCCACCCCATGGGAGCTGGGTGTATCTGCGCACGCAGCTCTGGACGTTGTATGTGGATGGGGCACCGTTGGTGGACGTTGGATGCATTCCCTGTCCGTCACCATCGGTAAACATACAGCACTTAAGTTTTCTTTGGGACTCACTAAGTTCTTTGGGATTCGCTAAGGGCTCGTTTGGTTTGCCCCGTCACATCAAATATTTGGACATATGTATAAAGTACAAAATATAGATTATTTATAAAACTAAAAACATAACTGGAGAGTAATTTGAGAGACGAATCTTTTAAGTCTAATTGTTAAATAAGACGAAACAACTACAGTACATGTTAAACATTAACACCCCCAGCCAAATATCCCAACGAAATTTTGTCGGAGTTTGATATGATAGGTATTAAATATGAAACTCTTCTCCACTATTTCTAAAATAGAATGTGTTAGAAATTAGGACATGAAACCCTCCATTGAGACTGATCTAAGGGCAGACCTAATGCTAAAAACTATATATAGTTTCTATACCTATTAATTTTTATAGATACTACATATAGAAACTATGATCCTAATTGATAGTTTCTACATAATACTTTCTTCATATCCATAAAATAAGTCGCTTTAGACAATAACATGGTCTCCAAAGTCTAATTTTAACTTCATGCTTTTATAAAAGTATTTATCAAAAAGTGGTATAGGTATATTTTATAAAAGTATTTTTCAAGACAAATCTATTCATATGGTTTTTATATTTTCAAACTCAACAATTTAAAAGTTATTCATGATTTTTCTAAAACGACCTGTTTTATGGATATGAGGGGAGTATTTTTTATCTAATCACATTTATGATTTTTGCTCTCTCTCTTCAATAACTATCTTGTCATATTAGCAAAATATTTAAGTAGTAGTATAATTAATATCTATAAAAACTATAATAATTTTTATATTAAAAATGCCGCAATCCTTTAGACATGCTAGGCGTAGTGGCATTGGTTAGTGCTTCGACGGCACTTGGCTCCCAGACCCATGCACTGGGCGCTGGGCGTTGAATGTACTTGCGGGCTGCGATGCAACAGTTAAGGTCTTGTTCGGATGTTGTTAGATTCATCTCAATCTACATGTGTTGGAGTGGATTAGGGTGGAATTTAGTTCAAGATCCACTCCAATCCACCCCAATACATATGGATTGATGCGAATTCAACTACATCCAAACAAGGCCTAAGTTCATTTCAGACGCACGCACTAGGCGCTGGGTGTTGGACGCATTCGTAGACATTGGATGTACTTGCGGTCTGCGATGCAGCAGTTAAGTACTTAAGTTCATTTCAGACCTACTAAGCACTGGGCGCTGGGCGTTGGGCCTTGTTTAGTTCACCCTGAAAACTAAAAAATTTTCAAGATTTCTCGTTACATCGAATCTTACGGCACATGCATGAAGCATTAAATATAGACAAAAATAAAAATTATTTATACAGTTTGACTATAAATCATGAGACAAATCTTTTGATCTTAGTTAGTTTATTATTGGATAATATTTGCCACAAACAAACAAAAATATTACAATAACAAAATCCAAAATATTTTCACATCTAAACAAGGCCCAAGGATGCATCCGTGCAGACGTTGGATGTACTTACGGTCTGCGATGAAGCAGTTAAGTTCATTTGTTTGATAAGTTATAATAGAAAATATTATTCAGATTTTTTATAAAAGAAAAATATTATTAAGTAGGAAAGCTTTATTGGTTATTAATAATAATTTTAAAATACCTAACTAAATAAGACATATAAATAAGAAAAAAACACTATAGTAAACAAGCTTGTAATAAATCATCGAATAGAACTTTCAGCAATGGCTTTTCAGACCAGCGAACAGTTTGTAAAAGAGGTATTTCTAAGAGATCATGCTAGATTAACTATTTGAAAATCGCTAGCTGCCTAGAGTCGCTAGCTATTTGATCTCTCTCCTTGATAGTCAATGAAAGTATTACTTATTTTATTATTTCTATACCTCATCTAGCTAGCTATTTGTAAATGTCCTCATAATCAATAAAATTTCTCCTGGACTAGCTATTTGCCCACCACTGAGGATGCCCTAAGTGTTTTGGGTTTCACTAAAGCCTTGTTTAGTTTACGAAAATTATTAGTTTTGGTTACTGTAGCACTTTCGTTTGTATTTAACAATTATTGATGGACTAACTAGGTTCAAATAATTCGTTTCACAAATTACAAATAAACTATACAATTAGTTTTTTTATTTATATTTAATGTTCCATACATGTACCGTAAGATTCAATGTGACGGAAAATCTTGAAAGTTTTTTAGAACTAGACAAGGCCTAAGCTAATAATGCATCATTAACCAACGTCTTGGGGTAGGTGCCAGACATGAAGGGTAGGATACAAAGGTACTCTCTGTGTCTCTGAAAGCTTTAATTTCTAGAGTTATCTTAAGTCAATTTTTTAAACTTTAATTGGTTTTTTTTAAAAAATACTTAGATTTATAGTACTGAATTAGTACAATTAGATTTATGATAGGATATTTTTTCATAAGATACTCATTTTATGTCATAGATATTCATATAAAATTAGTCAAACTTAAAATGACTAGCACGGATCATATACTTTTATAAAGCTAAACCCCACTAGATGAATTCTCTCTTTCATGCAAGGTGTTCACATCATTCCCCACTAAATGTTCTATCTCTTCATGTAAGGTGTCCACATCATTCTCCACTTCAGTCTATATCATACCATATTAATTACAAAAAATATCTATACCATCTATATCATGTGAAATACTTTAAATATTTAATCTATCAACATATAAGTCATCTATATATGTTATTTGTTTGATCACCTATATCTCTATAATATAATCAAATATTTTATTGTTTTTCTTCTATTAGCTTAGCGATTGTTTATAGATCTAATATAATAAAATAATATGCAAGTCAAATATATATATATATATAATACTAAAATCATATAGTAATGCTATATATATATATATATATATATATATATATATATATATATATATATATATATATATATATATATATATATATATATATATATATATATATATATATATATTTAAGAAAATTCAGCAGCAACACGCGAGAAATTCACCTAGTTATAAGAATTGAAGCTTCGAGGACAGAGGAATTACTATGTTCTGTTGATTCGCTTCAACGGCGTCCTGCTACTTCCACCCAAAAACTCAAAATTTTTTAAGATTTTCTGTCACATCGAATCTTTAGACGCATTCATGGAGTATTAAATGCAGACAAAAATAAAAACTAATTGCACATTTTTATTAAAATTTATGAGACGAATCTTTTAAGTCTAGTTAGGTCATGGTTGGACAATAATTACCACAAATAAACGAAAGTGCTATAGTGTCTCGAAAGTTTTTCGTTGAGAAACTAAACACGGCCTAAATAATTGTATGATAAACAGGTAGTACTACTATCGTAGCTCTGTAAGACCTTGTTTAGTTTCGAAAAGTGAAAAGTTTTCGGTAATGTAGCACTTTCATTTGTTTGTGATAAATATTATCCAATCATGGACTTACTAGGATCAAAAAATTCGTCTCATAATCTACAGCTAAACTGTGTAATTAGTTTTTGTTTTTGTCTATATTTAATGTTTTATGCATGTGTCACAAGATTCGATATGACGGGAAATCTTAAAAACTTTTTGGTTTTCAGGGTGAACTAAACAAAGCCTAAATGTGCAGTGCTGTGAACCATGTCAGGTGCACCCCCAAAGGAGAAAGCGCGAGAATCAGGCCTTGTTTAGTTCACCCAAAACAAAAAAGTTTTCAAGATTGTTTGTCACATCGAATCTTTCGGCATATGCATAAAGCATTAAATATAGACGAAAATAAAAACTAATTATACAGTTTAACTGTAAATCGCGAGACGAATCTTTTGATCCTAGTTAGTCTATAATTAGATAATATTTACCACAAATAAACAAAAGTATTACAATAGCGAAATCCAAAATCTTTTCGCATTTAAACAAGACCTCAATGAGTCTTTTCCATCCATACTGTACGCACAGGCACCCGCTACGATAATCCTATTTCCTGGCTTGTCTAGATGTGAAAAAATTTTAGATTTTGCTATTGTAGTACTTTCGTTTGTTTGTAATAAATATTGTCTAATTATAGACTAACTAAGGTTAAAAGATTCGTCTCGTGATTTATAGGCAAACTGTGTAATTAGTTTTTGTTTTCGTCTATATTTAATGTTTCATGCATGTGCCGTAAAATTCGATATGCTAGGGAATCTTAAAAACTTTTTGGATTTTGGTGCGAACTAAACAAGACCCTACTGCGACGAGCCGACGTCTAGGGCCTTGTTTAGTTCACCTGAAAACCAAAAAGTTTTCAATATTTCCTGTCAAATCGAATCTTACGACACATGCATGAAGCATTAAATATAGATAAAAATAAAAAATAATTACACAGTTTGTCTGTAAATTATGAGACAAATCTTTTAATCCTAGTTAGTTTATGATTAGATAATATTTATCACAAACAAACGAAAGTAATACAGTAGCAACATCCAAAATATTTTCGCATCCAAAGAAGGCATATGCTCTTCGGCGCCGCATGGCGTCCGCCGCCTCCTCTGACCGGGCCACGAGAGCTGGGACTGGGAACGTAGCGTAAAAAGTTTTACAAAATTTGTTAGATTTTTCGTCACATTAAATCTTTAGACGTATGTATAAAGTATTAAATTTAGATAAAATTAAAAACTAATTGCATAGTTTGGTCGGAATTGACGAGACGAATCTTTTAAGCCTAGTTAGTCCATAATTAGATAATATTTGTCAAATACAAACGAAATTGATACTATTTCTATTTTACAAAAAATTTTAGAAGTAAACAAGGTCTAGATCCTTCCTCCACGCGACACCGCCGAGGCTTATCCAGCATCGCAAGAGCACGTTTAAATATTTTTTATCACATTAAATCTTAAAACATAGGTATACATTATAAAATAATAATAATAATAATTAATTATATACTTTATTTATAATTTGAGATATTAATCTTTTAAATCTAATTAGTTTATAGTTAAATAATTATTATTAAATATAAATGAAATTATTATAGTATCAAAATATAAAAACTTTTTAGATCTAAATATGTCCAAAATCCAGCGCATGCGACGGTGCCCTGAGCCATTGTCGCCAATAATAACCAAGTAGCAGCGGGCTTGCGCGTACGGCGCCTTGGCCGCCGAGATCAATGCGGGCTTCTCTCCGCTGCCGGGCCGAGGGTTTCTTCCTGAATTCCAAAACTTTTAAAAACAAAACATTCGATTCTTATAAATCGATCAATATGCTCTGAATGGATAAGAGAGGTATGGATTTTCCGTTCAGCTCAAATTGTCTCTTTTTCCTTCTATTTGGATAAGAAGAGATATAAAATATTTGACCAAGACAGGATTTCATTCCACTTTCCTACTTCTCAACAACAATTTCTCTCATCAGCTATTTCACGTTTTCAAAGTAATTAATTGCTCCATACCCCTTTTATATTTAGATTGTATAACACAATGTACCTTATGCAAATAGAATTCTAGGGTTCCTTTATTTTCTTATGGAATAAGAAGAATTCTTCCATTCTCTTTTTATTTTTGTTTCCCCAAAGAAAAACTTTTTGAGGAAGCGTAATTCCTAGTAAAAAAATACGGGATCCTTCTACTTAGATGAAAAGCAATTTTTCATCCAATCCAATAGGGCCATGAAGTTTCCGAACGTATGTATGTATAAAGTATTAAATATAGATAAAAATAAATAAATAATTATACACCATCCTTCAAGTTAGTTTGATCCGAGGGCTCACGTTCACCTCATCGACCAATATAAGCAGCCTTATACCTCATGAGGCAGTGTATCTCAGAAACCCTAATTTATATATCAGGGGATCAATTATTGAAGAGGTGTCCCATGAAAAGATAACCCCTCCCAACATTAGGAGAATTAGTACTAAACTCTCCAATATAGCACAACAGATCTAGTTGAGAGTTAGTGAGAGTCGAACTACGCTCGGTTCTGGAGATGTCTTCAAAGGTCAAATGTATCTTTGTATCTTATCTTTGTAAGTCTTATGCTTTAATATATTTATCTTCTCTATTTACTTTTATATCTGTACATTCAAATATATATGTAAATACGTAAATGTCCACGTGTTGCAACGCAAAAAAATAATATCGTAATAATATAAATATGAACGTGTATTATATTGTTATCTAAAAACACAATACTTCAAACTGATGTTCACAATGTTTTAATGTCTAGCTCGCTTAACTCACTTACCGCACCAGCATCCAGGTCATCCAACATTGCCTATAGCCAAAGCTAAGGGTAGTTTTGCCAGCTTGCTGCCCCCCATTGCACCTGCCTCCTCCATTTGTTTGAAGACTTCCAACCTTTAGGTGCACCTTCAAACCTCTTTAGTTCAAATATTTGTACTATTTCTTAATTTTTTTTAGAGAAGTAGTATAAATATTTAAACTAAAGAGGTTTAGAGGTGCATCTAATCATCACTCATTTGCACCCCTATATTGGAATGTCTATTCCTAATTCTCTAGAGAAGAAAGATCATCCATTCGAGAGACGCCTCTACAACTCATAATGATGGTTCTCTCCATAGGGGGGTTAGGCTTGTATTTATAGCCCTCTAGGAAGCACCATAGCCCTTGGATCAAACCGACCTTGATAGATGGCCATGATTACTCCTCAAAGGCGGTGGCGGCAGGATCCGCGAGGTTGCTCGTGATTGGTCGAGGTGGTCGGGCGAGTGCCCCTGCCCTATGGGCGGCCGCCCGGCTCCCAAGCCCGATTCGCTTCCCATTTGGTCTAGAGCCTCCTCGAACCTTCTAGATTACAGAAAAGTATATGTTCACCCTTTATCTCTATGTAAAACTGACATGTGGACCATCTTTGGTTGTTTTCAGGTGACACCCTCCAGAAACAGACATTTACCAAAACTCGTGGAATTCTGTTAGTGATAACCCTATGTCTACTAAGTGTTTGCATACAGGTCCATTTTCATGTTTAGTTGACGGTTAAAACTAGGAGTTATCTACCGTCAACAATGACCTAAATTATTCGATGGCTTAAGTAATCAAATTACAAATAAAGCGAACATGTTAAACATTTGATAATTTTTTCTGATGAAATGCACGACATATTTGCTAGTATATACATACTTTTTGCGCATGCCTGTAGCAATGCACATGGCTTGCAGCTTAGATGAACATATTAAAGAATCTACAAATGACAAGCGGTCACTATTACCTTATCAGCAAAACCACCAAATAAATCACGTTGAAATGACCAGATGAGGTATTTTATATGGTTTTAAAAGTTAAGTTGTGTATGTTGTCTTGTATTGAAGTTTGAGGGGGTCACTCAAATTCAATGACAAGTTCTGTTGGGGCTCGATGGGATTCACTCTAAAAATAAATGAATCATATCCGCGTTGTCTAGACTTTCCATGTTGGATATGGCTTGTTGCATCAAAAGCTGCCAAAGTATTAAAAATACCATATCCGTGTTGTCTACTATTATCATTGCAAAGGATTCTTAACAATAATCTTTATTTCAACACTCACATATGAAGATACTAATGTTGGTTTGTTCAAAGATTTCCTAGCATTTAAGTCCTTTATGACCATGACTTTCTAAGCGCTACTATCAGTATGAGGATTCCTTGACATTAATTTCTCATGAGACTCGCTCCTCATATATGCTATAAATAGAACTGTGTACTGCGTTGTAGGCTAACAGAGAGGAAGTATTCCACACCAAGAAACATTAACGTGGTCATGATGTATACAAAAGTAATCCTTCGACTCATGGCTTTTTCCTTAGTTTTTAGCATGCTTGTGACACATCAAGCTTGTGGTGAGGAGGATTGTTACGAGGATAAAGAAGCAGTTAAGAGCAGATGCAAGAAATCCATCAACATTGTTGGAAATTTTGTTGAACCAACCGCCAAATGTTGTGAAAAAGTACGAGCATCTAATATGGCTTGCATTTGTCGTAAAATTACCGCTAAAGAGCAGCTATTGGTATTAAGTGTGGTTAAACTAGTTCAAGTTGCACGCAAATGTGGAAATCCGGTTGCAGCTGGAAGCAAATGTGGAAGTAAGTACACAAGATTTTAGACCTATTATGCATTTGTTAAGAAATATTAAGTAAGAAATGAAGAATGTTTTTTTTTGATAATATGGTACAATACTATTTTTTGTCTTCAGTTTGGACGATTCCACCGGCAGTTGGGGCCCAAGCATGAGTCATGTCAAGACGAGCAGCACCCAAGGAAGAATCTTGAATATGAGTAATGACTATGTGGGCAGCTCCCCTGTTTCATGTATTATATAATCAGTCAAACTAATGAATAACATTCGACTTATCATCATTAAATGTGTTGTCATCTAGTTATAACGCTTCTTTTATCTGGAAATCCTCTCTCAAGTCATATTAAACTAAGGCCTTGTTTAGTTTGGGAAAAATTTTGGATTTCGCTACTGTAGCACTTTCGTTTGTTTGTGGCAAATTTTATCCAATCATAGACTAACTAGGATCAAAAGATTCGTCTCGCGATTTACAGCTAAATTGCGTAATTAGTTTTTGTTTTCGTCTATATTTAATACTTCATGCATGTGCCGCAAGATTCGATGTGACGGAGAATCTTGAAAAATTTTGGGAACTAAACAAGGCCTAAGTGCAGCCGATGCACCCCTCAACCTCAATACGACTTTTCTGTCTCATAATCTTAAGATGTCAGCATAGTTGTGCGTATATAAGTGTTTGAGCCTACATCATGTCTGGGATCTAGGAAAGGATTGCTGTATAGTAGGAACTGACAAAATCTACAAGCTTATATATAAACCAATAAACCTTGATGGCCCTGTGTTCTATAACAAATGAAGCTTGAACTTTGTTTTTCATGTAGTCAATTTTCTGATTGAAGTACCACTTTGGGGGCCTAGGTTTTATATTGTACTTCTTATAGAATGGAACCCATTTTCTGGCAAACTCTGGAGTTTCAGAGAGAGATAGAGAGAGTCAGCATAGCATCTCCATCATCAAACCTGCTGCCCCTCCCAAAAAAAGAGAGGAAGGAAAACATGTTCTACAAACAAAATAAGACTACCCCCACAAAATGGGCAGGTGTAGTTTGTTCAGTAATTTAACTGTAAATTGTTCCTCATTGTTTATTCCTATTATCGTCCTAAATTAGCAGTGACAAAATTGTAATGCTGACCGTGCTTTCATATACCTGTCTACTTGGCCACATGACCGAGTTTCTGCTTTCGATGATTGCTGCATGCCAAGACTCGACGAACATCTATGAAATAGGTCGTGGTACTGTGTTTCCTACAAACATTGTTTGGTCTCTGAGATAACAAGAATTGACTATCTACAGTAATTGTCCATCTATGAAATAGGTGCGTTTGAACCAAACTGTATAAGAGTGGTGTCATTAGGGATATGTGAAAAATTAGTACTACTCAGTGCTGCACGCAAGCATGTGCGCCTCTTGCCCACTGTTGACAAGCAGAAAATGCTCATATTTACTCTGTTTGATAAAAAATGAACAATAAAAGATAGCTTTGGTACTCTCTTTAGTTTTTAGTCTGCTTGAAACCAAATTCTAAAGGTCTGCTGCAGAATTAGATAGGTTCGTTTGAGACCGAAAAAAATAAAACAGAAAGATAGCTTTGGTACTCTTGTTAGCTAAAAGACTAATGAAGCCATGAAAAAATTAACTGAAAACGGGTGTTCTAAATTGTTGACAGATAAAACTTTATGCCGAGAAGAGTAAGTTCCTTAGTTAGTCAGGTTTGGAAAACATAAGCAATACTCTTCCTTTGGATATGTACATTATATATAGCAGTACAATTCTTCAGTTAGTCAGGTCTAATGCAATAGGTACAATTCTACATTATATATATCGGTACAATTCTTCAATTAGTTACATCTATTAGCAGAGTGCATCAGGTTGTACCTATTTATCACAGATTCACAGTGCAAACTTGAAAAGATTTGCCTTTATTTGTACAAGTTAAAAAAACTAAAACTGCTACTCAAACATGCTACACGATGTACAAGTTCAAAAGATTTACTTATCTAACCATTCACCCATCTCTACAGAGTACCACACAGTGCACCTCTAATCTGCTACTCAAACATGCTACAAGATTGTATGAGGCTGCTACAATAATTCCCAATTTACCTCAATACATGTACAATGGCAAGGTTTGAAAAGGCAGGGAGTACTCTTTCATGGGAAATCATTATAGGGAGAGCACCATCATTGAACCAGATCCTTCTGATGCAACCAGAGGACGCAATGAAATTATGGATCTGCATAAACCTGAATTTAAAACAATGATTATATTCACTGTAAGTCAATGTCTAACTTTGCAGACTACAGACCTGCAGCTCTAGACTGTGGTGAGCGCCGTGGACGTGCAGCAATACAAGCAGGCATAAGACATGTATGATCATGAGAGAATGTGTGATGTGCTCCCTGCTTCTCCTAGAAGCCGCCGGATGGTTTAGGGGAGAATGTGCAACTCTAGTGTTTTCGAAAAAAAAATAGTATAGAAATAAGATGATATAACATTTTCATGGCGTTCGCAGGCAGGAGTCCCCGCAACCAGTTTAGGGTAGCCGAGGCAATTTACCCGCTCAATTTGAACTCGCACAAACTCGTGGGATGAAATGCTATCGGGCTAAATTCAAGAAACTTTTGCGTTTCAAATTCACTACATTCTTGGCTCATAAACCCTTATGTATTGGCCTCAACGATAAAACTGACATTCGGATTTATAGTAGTCTTTACCGGTGATAAACTAAACCCACGCTGAGCATGTTGGTCCGATACGTTTATACTCATCCATTCAGTCAGTCAATGGAGAGTAGCAGTTATTTTACAATGTACAAATGAGGCGAGACGGCAGGCTACACTACAGCTAGCTGCACATCACCAGCCTTTGTAATCTTAGCAAACAAACGAACAAATAAACCAGCATATCGGATTACTACTACTAATCAAACTCTAGCTAACCTGCTAAATTTGCCTCTTAATGCATGCGACAGCTTGCATGCCAAATGCTTCCACGTTAAAACATCGGAAACGGCTGCTGTGTCGCTAGAGCAAACGGCCCTTCTCTTCTTCTTAGTTTGCTTGGTAGAATGGAAGAACACGCTCCAAGTAAAGGAAAAGAACAAGCGAAAACGGTAGAAGAGAAATCTCAAACAAGCATGCAGTGCCTCGCAGCTCTGTGCTGCTAGATGGGAATGGCGCCATTGCTGGTTGTTGAATAGTGCCCGTTCACCAGGCCCTTCAGTGGCTTCATGAGGTGCCCATTCTGGCAAGCTTTTAGCTTTGATGCTCCTCCGGTATTGCTGATGCATCTGCTTGTCTTACTGATAACGCCACGTTGATCAAGCTGACCTGATGATGCTGCTACCAATCCTGCCAAGATTTTCGTTAAGTGCTCAGGCATTTAAATTTCTTTCAAAAGCAAAGAACACTTCAGCAGGCAAAATAAGTAGAGGTTTGAAGATGTCTTACCTAAGAAAAGCGGAGATGGGTTGCCAGGCCTTGACTTGAATTCAGGGTGAAATTGTACACCAACGAAAAACCTATGAGTTGGTAGTTCGATAATCTGCATGTGACAAATCAAATACATGAGACCAGGACATTGTCAATCTTTATGAAAAATGTTGGCAATCATACCTCCATGCGTTTACCGCTTTCATCCCTGCCAACGAAAGAAAGCCCTGCCTTCTCAAATTCTGGGACCATATCAGGATTCACCTCGTATCTGTGGCGGTGCCTTTCATCAATGTAGCTAACATTGCCATACCTAAGGCAGTTCAGAATTCAAACGATTACCCGAGTACTCCATAGATAATCAAGTGGCCAAAGAGGGACCAGATGTCAAACTCCTGCAGAAACAATAGTGAAAGATGTGGGAGGTGCTTCTTACAGTTTAGCAGATTTGCAGTTAGTGACCTGGAAAAAGGTCCTCCTTGATCCAAGGCGCATTGTTGCCCCCATATGGGTTTTGGATCCCTGCAGAACAGGAGAAGCGTGGTTGGCACTAAAACTCATGCTAATTTTCAACACAAAGGAAATAGGTAACTACACTAGCAACTGTAGTAAAATAATTACCTCTGGCATGAAAATAACACATGGTGTTTTTGTGGTTGGATCAAACTCTGTGCTGTTAGCACCATGCAACTTCATGATAGAACGTGCAAACTCAATCACTGCAATTTGCATGCCCAAGCAAATGCCAAGATATGGAATGTTGTTTTCTCGCGCGTATTTTGCAGCAAGAATTTTCCCTTGGACTCCTCTGTCTCCAAAACCTCCTGGCACCAACACACCATCTGCACCCTGAGGTGCGAAAATTCATTCAGATTTCTATATAGTGGGCTAGTGGCATGGCACAAGAAGGCATTCTCTGTTTACCTTTAGCGACTCCCATGCTTTTTCATAGGCATCAGGAGTCTGCAAATGCGATGGTATCCCAATTCAGTTAATTCTCTAAGATATAGAAAAGAAGATATGATAAGGCATAAATAAAACTGACCTCTTCTGCTGTAGAATCTTCAAGATCACAGGAAGGAACCCAGTCCACCACAAGTTTCCTGTCCAAAGCAACTGACGCATGCAAAAGAGCCTGACAGAAGAGGAAGAAAAAGATAAGGCACACCAGTTTGGTTCAAAACTGTATGTGTTATAAGATATATAAAACAGTAATGGCACCTTGATAACAGATAGGTAGGAATCTGATAAGCCAGTATACTTTCCAACCATAGCAATCCTAACCTGAAAAGGATTTTCATACCATAATATCAAGCACTGATTATTATATATAAGCTAAGAGTGAATTTGGTATTGGAAACAGCAGTTAAAATGATCAACAAACCAACCGGAGTTTTCAATCTGTCACATCTGCTGGCTCTTTCAGTCCATTCAGACAATTGGGGTTCTCGAGCAACTTTACCCACACTGCACGCATGAAGAAATAAATACATGTAAGTATTCATAGAAATGAAGCCAACTGGAAGAGCTTATAATACTTTGGTCCAATGGCATACCACTGAAGGTCTAACACTTTCAAAATAGCTTCATGGGCCTTCTGATCCTATAAAGAGAGAAAAGATCTCAGGTTAACCATGTCAAATGAGAATTTGGCAATCATGCATACAAATAATTTCATATGACATACTCTGAGCAACAAAGGGATGTGCCAAATGTTTGTGACATCATGGAGATTAATGATATTTGGTATCTGCCAAATAAAATCAAAGTCAGCATTGCTGTTGCATGATGCGGACTTGACTTATTTTTTTAAAAAAGAAAAACTCTTGAGCAGGCAACATTTTTACCGGAACATGACAAAATTGCGCGAGCTTCACTTTCACATGTTCTTCAAGTGGCTGCCAAAAAGCACAGAGCAAACAATTTATACAACCACCATCAGCATTGAAAGGTTCAGAGGAGGCACGGAATGGAAATACAGATAGAAGTTATGTGGTATACATGTGTACTACGACATGCCAAAATATCAGGCATGAGTCCAAGTCCTCTAAGTCCGCGAACACTATGTTGGGTGGGCTTTGTTTTCTATATAATTGAGGAAACAACAGCATTAGTTTCTGAACAGTAATAATATCTTTGGAATATAAAAAGTAACACTGTACCCCCAAATCAAGAGAAGCTTACCTGCTCACCAACTACATTAAGAACTGGTACAAGACTGACATGCACCAAGCAGAAGTTTCCAGGCCCTGACAAGTTTCACAAGATTGCATCAAAAAACAATTTACGCTAATAGCAAATAGACATCGATCAACATCCTTGAGTAAAAACATAAGTAAAACAAGGAAAAAGATTACGCACAGTTACAGAGTTTCCTTACCTACACGGTATGAAAATTGACCTAATGCTTCAATGAAAGGCATTGATTCAATGTCCCCTGCATCAAGAATGTCACTGTCGTTATGTGGCAAAAAAAATTTGTCTTCTGCACCAGAACTTACAGGTATGGGAACAATTGACCAAACTTATGCTATTTTGCAACTTCCTGCAATGATACAGAATGTTCTTTTACCTATAGTGCCACCAAGTTCTATGACACAAACATCAGCTGCCTCTTCTGTGCCATCAACTGGATTCATTGCCACACGTTCAATCCACTCTTGTATTTCATCTGTGATGTGCGGCACAACCTGATAAAGAGAATTAACTCTAATTCTTAAACTCACTGTAACAATTAGCACCTTTTCTATGGCTACAGAAAAGCATGGAAATCTCTGTTCTCGTAACCATTCCTCACCTGAACAGTTTTTCCTAGGTAATCTCCTCTACGTTCCTTGTCAATGACAGACTGCAGTTTGAACATTAATAGAAAAGTTATTAACAGTTATACTATGAAATCCAAGATATCTCATAAGGTATACAGAAACATATGCTCCGGTGGTCCCAAACTCTGTCGACTACAAAGTGATAGACGACAGCTACCCATTTTCATTAAACCATATTTCTTAGTATCAGGATTTCATTATCTATCTAATTCATATTATGTGTTACTATACTTTATGATAAATACTGAATGCACATATTTAATTTCAACCACTAATAGACCTCCAGACGAATTTGCAGATGCAGTAAAGGAAGCATCCAGTTCTACAATGGGTCCTAGCCTATGATTGGTGCACTATCAACCTGATGATATGCTTTCTACCAACCAATTGCTTGTGACAGCATCACAGCAGTGGCTAAGGACCAGATGATTTCCCACATGCATTATTGAACTGTATCAGATCTTAGAATGAAAAAAAGCAACGTCACAAAAGATTTGTGGGTTCCATTAAAAATTCAGGTAAATAAGCACCTAACCTTGGTGCAAAAGGAAAAAAACACCGAATATTCCTAGTCCATAAATGTCAAGGTGAAGCGTAAGCCACAACTTTAACAGATAATATACTGGCAAATTAGCTCAAAGCCTTGTGTGGACTTTTGAGAGAGGCTGTTTATTCCCGTCACCTGATAGATCTTCCCCGTGGTTATGTTGTTGTCACGAGTCAACTTGATGTCCAGAAATCGTTCGTAGTTTCCAAGGTCCAAGTCCACCTTTGAAAAGAAGGGTTGGAACAAAATGAAGTCTTGTTAGCCCATGAAAGAAGTCTTGGAGAAATATAGCACAGTTCTAACACGTTGGAGAAGAGGAGAATGGACAGCAGGACAGGTGTATGAAGCGCTGGTACTGACGACTAGTCAGTGACGGTTGAAGTGTAAAACAAGGACGATATGTGAGCTGCTGACGTGTACCACTTGGTACTGGTCTAAACAATTGGTGGCTCAAATCTCCAGTAGTGCAATGTGGTGATCGGTGTACAGTGAACCATAAAGTACGTACAGGTATACTATATGCAGTGTGAATCGTACCTCACCACCGTCGTCCAAAACAAACACCTCGCCGTGCTCGAAGGGAGACATGGTTCCGGCATCGGTGTTGAGGTATGGATCTGCACACCAGCGACAGCGAAAGCAGTTCAGAAACGGCATCATCTCCCAGAGCACCCAACAGATAAAACTCAAGAGTCAGAAGTCTCTACGGCACTAGCTCGATCAACCTACTCCACATGCGTATAGCAAAAACGAGCGTCAAAGAAGATCATAAGTAGCATGAGGACTTCAGTGACCGCCATAAGACACGTAAGTATAGCGGAGAAACCTGCAGTAAAATCAAGTACGGAGCAAGTCTTGCCGGGACGTGACGAGACAGGGTAGAAAACGTTTTTGAGAGAGACAGACGCGAGAAATGAAAGGTGCACAGCACTTGGCCCGCATGAAGAGACAAACACACGCCCAGTGAGGACAAAATTCCAGAGCACGGGATGGCAAATTTGACCTGTATTACTGCCCCCAAAATAATATTAGAAAAAAACCACTATATGCCTGAGAAGTTCATGTGCTCCAAGGAACCCAGACAGTGACACTGACACAGGATCAGATGCCCACTTCAGCAAAATAGCGACGAGTACGTGATCGCGGTTCAAACAAAAAAAAATACAAACATGGGACACAGGAGATTATTTTAACAGAAAGCTAGATTAATTAAATGGCCGGCGACTAAGCTAGCTAAGCTAATCGCTGCTGGCCGGCTGGCCATCAGAGGAAGAAAAGGTAGAATTGCTTTGTGGTTGTGGCACGTACCAACAGAGGAACAAGCGGCCAAGGCATTAGTAGTAGCAGTATGTAGTAGCAGAAAAAAGAAATTGGCTGTAATAAACCAAGGAAAGCTACAAGTGCCTACTATAGCTACTAAAACGATGCCACATGAGATTAAGCCTTATCCACACATCCAAGAGCAGCCGATCGAAGGCGACCGCCGTCAAGAGCCCAAATCTGAATCAGGCCCCCCATTACGATGGAAATGGAGCCAGTCCTTCTAGCAGTAGCTAGCAACGTGGGTACCCTACTGAAGTGTGAACCCCCACCCAATTTGTGACGATCTCGAGAGAGACGACGAGTTGTTTATGCCCGAACCACCAAACGGAAACGGGCACACGTACGCATGGGAGGGACTAGGACTAGGGGAGAGTGGGGGGAGGGCAGAAAAAAAGGCTGGAGCGGCTTTTGTTTTGTACGGGGAGGCCGGGCGTTCGTGGCCTGTGCGATCACGTGGCCGCCATTACTCTCCTCCTTTTTCTGTTTGACCGGAGAGGGTCGGGCCGAGAGGGGAGAAATCAGAAACGGACGCACCGCGCGCGCGGGCTGCGGCGGCGGCGGCGGGCTTACCGATCTTGATGGAGGTGACGCGGAAGCCGCAGGACTTGAGAAGGACGCCGATGCTGCTGGCCGTCACGCCCTTCCCGAGCCCGCTCACCACTCCGCCGGTCACCAGCACGTACTTCATGGCGTCGCGCTCGAGTCGGTTGGGGTCGATCTCCTGACGAGTGAGCGAGGTCACCTCGTGCGACGCACGCGATCGAGTCGAGGAAGGGAGGGGGGAGGCGGAGGTGACTGGCGGCGGTGCCTGCCGCGGCGAGGCGGAGGAGGTGGGAGGCGAGATGGGAATGGGAGAGAGAGGGGTTTTTTTTTTTTTGTTGGGTTGGGGGCCAGCCAAGCCAAGGCAAGAGAGGTTGGGGTTTGGGAGGGCGGAGGGGGAGGGCGTTAAATAGGCGTTGGCCCTCGGATCGGAGAGAGGAGAGAGGCCAAGGCCACAAAGGCCACTAGTGGGGCCCACTACCGTGCTCCGTAGCGCGCTCACACACACGCGTAACTGACACCGCCGAGAACCTGTAAAAAAAAACCCTACCCCTCACTACCGGTAGCGCGGCCGGGTTCTCTTCTCTCCCCTCCTGCGCCGCTAGTCGCTAGACTACAATTTGCAACGAGGGCCTTGTTTAGTTCCGAAAAGTTTTCGGATTTCGATACTGTAGCATTTTCGTTTGTTTGTGGTAAATATTGTCCAATTATGGACTAACTAGATCAAAAGATCTGTCTCGTGATTTATAGGTAAACTGTGCAATTATTTTTTATTTTCGTCTATATTTAATGTTTCATGCATGTGTCGAAAGATTCGATGTGACGGGGAATCTTGAAAACTTTTTGGTTTCCAGGGTGAACTAAACAGGGCCGAGATCTTGTAAGCGTATAGTGGTGTGTGTAGTAGTAGTAGTTTATTCAGACAAATCCAAGGCATTGGACCACACGACACTTCATTGTTTGTGCAGGTATTTTAGTCGCAGTGTCACTAGCTTAGCACGTAGTACTACGTAGTACGCCCTCAGGCCACAAGTGTTCGCTTGAACTCTTCCTCGCGCAGTACTGTTCAAACAGCAGCATTAGGCTGCAATTGAGACCATGAGTGGAGGTTGAGTTAGGTTTGCATACTTGCTACTCCATGGTCTACTACTTTTAAGGTCGTGTTTGGCAGGGTCTAGATTCTGGATTCTCTGGAAATATTTCTCTAGTGATTCAGAATTACTTTGTGGGGTCATTTGTTAGCTGGCTAGATTATTTGAAACTATATAACTAGAAACTCGTGAAATCAGAGGTGGTTTAGGCTATTTCTCTTGGCTAGTACTGCCTCTATCCACAAAAAGAAGACAATTCTAGATGCATCCTTGGTTAGCGTGTCTTAAGTTTGATCAAAGTATACAAGGAAAAGATATTAATGTTTATGACACCATATTAAATAATAATACGAAGGGCAATGCTACGGTATACCCTTTACTTCTTAGGAGGTAATATCCCAAATAAATCTGAGTCATTGATTCATTGATTTCTTTTTTAGTTAGTTAATGAATTAATCAATCTAAAAAAGAAAGAAGATATGTTGTCAAATCCTCAAATCAGGGAGAGAATCTAGAGCATGGCCTTTTCTTTCCTTGCGCATGGCCTCTTCCTTTTGGGCTTAACGTGAATAAATATTTTTATGTATCCATATTTGAATGAGGTTATTTTTATATATTTTAAGTTTTGATATTTTTACCTTAAAGATGACTAATTTTTTTATGATTCTAAATCATCATGTTAAAATACGTTGCACACTACACACGCTACATAATCTAGGGTATATTATGCTAACTTGATTAAAATTGTGTTACATAATTTAGAGGCCTTTGTAATAAAAAGTTATCACGTATATAATTGAGCATGTAAAGTTGCTACATAAAATTTTTTGTACGAATATAGAATTTTGTATATGTTTGGACACATATGTGTTTCCAGTATATTTAGAACCTACGTACAACATTGTGTTACTTGTACAAAACTATTATATAGTGTATGCTAATTAAATTATGTCATATCTAAAGTTGCAAAAATAAAAATATTTTGCGGATCTCATATGCATGTACTAGATCTTAAAAAGATATTTATATCTAAACTTTCCTCATTTATTGTATTTTTCCAAAATTAAAAATTAAATAAATATAATTTCACATATTACCTCCTGGAAAGTAATAGATGATTCTAACCATTCGATCTAATTAAATGAAGGGCTCACAGTTATTTGGGTGCGTGTACCATAGCAAAGCCCTAATATGAAAGTAATCTCATAACAAAGTAATCATACTTATTCGATATTATTTATATTTATATATTTTTATTTATAGTTAGTCAAATTTAAGATACTTTATAACTTACTACTATGCTAGAATTGCATCTCTTTGTGGACTTTAATGCTATTTGGCAGTGAATCTAGATGGTGATTATGCTGAGAAACCAAAATGTTCAATGGTTCCAAATGCATCCTAAAGTGTGCAGTGTAAAATCAAGACTTTGGGAGTGGAATAAAAAAACTACTACTTTTACCAAGGAAAAATGGAATAAAAAGGCTTTTTCATGCCAATATTGATATAGTTGGTTATAATCTAAAATTTGATGTTTTAGTTTAGTTTTTTATATAATAAGTCAAATTACCTAAAGTCTAATCAAGTTATATTACTAATTATGAATAGATCTATCACACAAATTTTTTTTGTAAGTATAACTTGTTGGTGTCATAAGTATTAATATTTTTATATAAATTTAGCTAAACTTAAGATAGTTTGACTTACGAAAAACTAAAAGATCAAATTCTTTTTCATGGGGTAAAGGGAGTAAATTCTCTGTCAACCTCGAATTAACACTTGAAAGAGCCCAAATTCATCAAAATGTTTGAATTATTAGCATAATAAGGAGATATTTTATTGGGGGTGCCAAGAGTGTTTGACTTCCTGGTCGAACCGGTGGAATGCGACCGGATGAAACGAGTAATGTGAAATTTGATGACGTGTCGTACTCTTTCTACATTTTCGTGAACATTTGACATTTCTCACCGCCCTTAAAAAGTGGAACCATCTGATCTGGTGGTAGGATTGATTGATTATATAATCTCTTCGACGTGAGATTATATTCCATTGTTCTACCGTAGCAGCCTGGATGCTTCCGCATACTCTAAAGGTTACATTGCCTTTTTTTTCTTAATTTTTTTTTACTTACCATGCATTCAGAGGATTTCCATCTTCGACGTATCCCGGTGACCGGTCAATATTAATAACCGTACCGTATCAATGGTGTGGTGGGTTGGTGTTGTATGTGAAGTCTTCCTCCTCACTCCTCAGTTATTAATTAAATAATTCAGGTACAGGTCCAACTCTAACATAATGCTCCATGCATGTTTTGAACTTTGAAATGGAGCTAGGAAGGGGATGCTGGAAAAATTTACAGAAAAAATCATTTATTATAATGCATAAAAAATTGTGGTGATGGTGAAACCTGAACTTGGGTTGGACACGAAAGGCAAGGTATATATTCTCGACTTCTCGTATATTTAACTGTTGGACTGACCGTGCATATATCATCACTTGGCAACCATACGTTCAGATACACGCAGGCAGGCAGGAGGAGGAGTAGCGGGATGCATGATGGAAACCACTGAGCGTCCGTCTGACTTTGGGAGACCAGAGTAGTATGCACAGAATATGTTCCCTCGGTGACCTGCTGGAAGTCCAACGTCAAGGTCGATCGAGGAGTGAGTCCCCATTCTGGTTGTCGGGGCATTAACAAGAAAATGGCCATATATATTCCTATACCTAGTGCATGTCTGCTGTGTGTCACAACTCACACGCCATATGATGCGGCATTATTGATCCATCAAACGTTAACAACAACTAATTAACAAGAGCAAAAGTTGGCGACGATTGACAAAATCGTCTTCGAATAATCAGCTAGCTAGCATAGCAGTGTGCACTTTTTAGCTAGCCTAGCAGGCTCTAGAGCTTGCTCCCAACGAGGCCTTCTCCATCGAGAATCAGATTCTACTTATTAGTTAATAACAAAGAAACATTAGCCATTGTTAACATACATTTCAGACGACGAGTTGTTAGCTCCCGGTCGATCTTCTCGTTGCTAACCCGTAACTCCCCGAGAGGCCAAGAATGACGACCGTACGTGTGTGCTTGACACAGACGACAGTTCTCTCTTTTTGTGATCGCCGGACGACGAACGTGTGGCGTTCAGACGTTGAGCTGTCGCGTTTCCTTCCCGGCCGGCCAGAACAACCGTTTCATTCGTATGGATTATTGCCGACTAAAACAGTGCTGCCGCTATTTCGATCGGCTGCGCTGTCGATCCGGAGAAGGACGTCGTGATCTGGTGGGGGTTCGATCGATTCGGGCAGGGCCATCTCTTTCGTTGAATTCTCTCTCTGATCAAATCTGTGCAGCAGGAGTTCGTGATCGAGATCCATCCGGCCGGCTCGCTCTGATCAAATCTGCCAGACATTTCACAGCTCGCTCGGATTTGCTTTGATGCTACTCTTCGACCTGACACTGCCATATGCGATCGATGAGCTGCGACCCAGTCATCTGCAGGTTCTCACATCTTTTTCAGTAAGTGCGAGCTCTTTACGCTAAACATATGTGGTCAGATCATTAATATAATTTCCCAGTCATCTCAGCCATGATCGCCTCAGGCGAAGTTAATTAGCACAACACGCAAATAAAATGAGGCTCTTTTTGCCTGCTGTGTGAGAGATGCTGGTATGTGGGGCTGACAGCGGAGTAGGTGTTAGTAGATAGATCGGGATATTTGGTCATACTTATATGGCTCTGTTGATGATCGACAGGCAAAAGGTGAGCATCATTTGAAATTTGAAACTTGGCGCCAGATTAAAGGGTTTCCATCGTTCCCACTAGGGCCGCTGCTTAGCTATTAGCCAAGCCTTTATATTAGGGTCCGTTTAGATTTCCTTCTCTAAAACTTTAGAGGAGGGGATCTAAACATGCATGCCTTAAAGTGGTTCCATGAGTATGTTTTTATACCGATTTCTTCCAAAACCGATGGTTCCATTGTTTTTTTACCGTTCCGATTTAGGCTACGTTCGGTTGAAGGGGAATGTGCTCTCTGGAAATATTCCAGCAGGATTGGTTATACAATTTGAATACGCTTCAGTGAACAGGAATTATTTCTAGCCTGGATTCGGCTAAAACGAACGAGCCCTTATGGAGTGCTCGATTTTCTTGCTCGACTGACCAACCGAAGCACTGGTTTCAAGTTATTTCAAATGGATTATTGTCTGTTTCTATAGATGGCCATCGGGCCGTGCCTGTCCTGGGTCGCGCCGTGCCGTCGTGCCAGCCGGGCCGTGTCATCGTCGTGCCTCGTGCCGGGGGTATGGCCCAAGGCACGGCCCGTGAGCCGTCGGGCCGGCCCGAAGGCACAGCGGGCCACCGGGCCAAGGTCGTGCCAGGCTAGTAGCAGGCCTTTATTTTTCTTTTTTTGTTTAGATTTAGCATACTACATTTCTTAACAGGCCACTCAAGATGGATGGATGAGCCAACAGACCTACATTTTCTATTTTAGAATTAAAAAGCTATATTTTTTACTGGGCCGTCGGGCCGTGCCTGAGCCGTGCTACGGGCCACGGTGGCGGCCCAGGCACGCCTGGTGCCTCGGGCCGTGCCGTGCCTCGGCCGGGCCAAAATGCCAGGCCGCGGGCCGGGCCAACAGGCCACGGGCTGCATGGCCAACTATATCTATTCGGTCCCAATAACTATGGCACCGTCTCATGTGGCTAGCGTTGAAACCTTCGCCTCATCACTCTCCCGCTTTCTCTATCTAGTAGCCTACATACATACTTTCTCTGTTTCAAATTATAAATTATTTTAATTTTATTCTAAACTAGACTTATCTAATTTTGACCAAGTCTGTAGAAAAATATTGTTGAAGTTTATAAAAACAAATTATTAGTGCACTTGTTTAGCATCGTAGATGTTGATATATATTTCTATAAACTTAATCAAAACTAGAGAAACTTTTCTTTAGGATAAAATCAAATGTGACTTATAATTTAAAACAGAGAGACATATCACCTCTCAACGAGGTCATATTCATATTCTAAGGCCAGAATTCACGGAACCAGCGCTAGGATACCCAAACATCTTCTGCCAGGAGTATGTATAGTCAGCGCCTCAGGGGTCCATGTATCATATATATATATCCACTCATCATTCAAAACAACGTGTTATATCACCACCACACTTTCCAATAAACTAGTGACGCTTAGGTCATGATTATCCTAATCGAGCCCTAGCTAGCTAATCCATCTTATTACGCACCGCCGATGGATAGAGCGATATTGTTGTTAGTAAAACATCGCTATCCCCCTTTCACGCATCGAGATCGACCATACTCACGTTATCCGATCGACCGATCCTTACATTGCATTGGCCACCTAATCGGGCAATCGGCTACCGGCCATAGCTACGTTTGCCCACCTCTTGTGTTCATGGCAGTTGATGGCCGGCCTTCGGTTGGGCGGTTACTCTCTCGTCTCGTCGTCGTCGAGGTGGCCTACGCTGCGGATCGAGCTGCTGCTGCTGCATTTGCCCAGACAGAGAGGTCCACGTCGCAGGGGCTGCATGTTCTCCCATGCATCTCTCCATGCCATTTCTCCTGCTTCTGCATGCATGCACCGCTCACTGAGAGCGGAAGCGGCCGGAAGAAACTATTTTTTGACGCGCTATATATATAAATGCTGTGCCGGCCCAATAGGCAATAATTTTGGGACTATAGGGCACTGCATGAAACACAGCACATGCCGGGTCTGGCTGTGGGCGTACGTACGCACTCTCTGGAATCTGGACCAAAACGGTATTCATTTCTCCATGGCAGTGCCAGACAAGGCACGTTTTAGTACCACTGATGAGCGTCCCTGCAGTCTGCGCAACACTGTCTGCTACGCATCAACCATGCAAATCCTTAGCTAGCGCCCCTGGCCCTGCGATCTGCAGTGCATTTTTTTTTTTGCCTCTTTATTTCCCTCGATATCGATCGTATGATATGGGTAGGTCTTGGTCCAGATTATAATTATTGTCTTAAGTTTCTGTCGACCGATCAACTCAAAAGAAAATAAGGTTTAATCAATTAAAAAAAATAATAGCTTCATTAGAGCAACTCTACCATGATCCTACCCTATTTTCCACGCACTAGCTAGAGTAGGAGAAAAAAAACACTCACACACGGCAACAACCCATGCTCGGTCGTTCAATCCAACCAAGCTTGAGATGTTCTAAATTCTACTAAGATGTTTTGACTTCTCTAGTCTTTAGATATATTATCTTTACGACATATATGGACACAATGTATATCTAATAAGTGCCTAAGAAAAGCTATATATATGGAAATTCCTTTAACCTGATATGTCTTCTAATTTAGAGTAGAGAAAGTATTTTTTTTTCTATTAGGTTTCTTCTAAGTTTTTTAATGACAACCGTTCCCCCCTTCTTTGGCGGTCCTCCTCGACCCCACCCCTTCCGTCAAACGGAGTGTTATCGCTAGCTCATATGGCGAGTTGGAGACTTGCGGGCGCCAAATCCATCTTTCCCTAACTCGTCTAACCTCTTTTCGTCCTCTAACAATTGGAGCTCATGCACCTTGGCTGACCATATAACCCCACGGCTCGATCTCAGCGCCCTGGCCTCTTATTGTCCCCAAGAACACCAACTTGACCTCCTTAATCGCTTGTCATCATGCTTGCTAGCTCGACAAAATTAGAGGGGATGGTGCATGCGACGTGGTGATGGCTCGGTCACAAGTGATCGAATTAGTCTAAGCACTGGGGCTAAGTGTGACCTAATAGTACTGCACGGTCGACCATGAGCACGATAAAGTCGGAATTATATGTGGCAAGCCATAGGAAGAATGCCCCTTAGTAGCCTTGAGAAGTACAAAGAGGATAGAAACTGAGCCATGAAATATGTCGTAGAAGTCTTTGCCCAGCCTATTTAAGGGGGTTGTTGCTTGAGTTACTCTTAAGAAACTGTATAAGCCATCGATGGGTATATTTGTAGCTAGTCAATATAAATGTATTTCCAATCGACTTTTCAGCCGTTCAATAGCTCAATTGAAAATCTAACCATGCTAGAGTTGAAGAAGATTGTCAGATGGATGCTTGATCTTGACTTTAAGGGGCAAGTAGTGGTCTAGCCAAAACCTCAAAAAGCAACAATAGAAAAAAAAAATGCTCGGATCAAATATAGCAATCCGCTATTCTTTTTTTCTTTTTTCTAAACCAATATGTCGATTTCTTGGAAGGTGGAGGGAAGCATCAGCAAAACTATTCTTGTCCGTACATACGATACGACGGCCAGTACGCGTTCGAAGCTACTCCTAGCTAGCTAGCGCTAGCGGTCTCAACAGACACGTAAGAATATGGACCGGACGTCTGCCATGCCAAAGCTACCAGCCCCTTTTGCGCTTTTGCATGCATGGCATGGGCGACCAGACCAGACCACGGAGAATTTGCCTGGTTTTGTATGGTTGGAGGAACGAGCTCTCGCGCGCGGCCGGTTCCGGTTTATTCCACGGCGCGCGCGCCGCCCAAGAGCGCGCGTCGCTGTTGCGGCACGCGGCCCCGCCCCCGGACGGCCCTGCCCCTGCGTCCTCCCGGCCGGTCCCAGCTCCACTTGACGTGTACGGGTGCTGCCGTGCCGACAGGATCAGACGACGATTCTTTCTTCTGGTCTCCGGCCAAAGGGATTATTATTCGAGCTTTTCGCGGTGCTGGACTGCTGGCCTTTGTTTCGCTGTGTGCTGCTTTCTTTTAGTTTTTATTTAGTTTAAGTTTATTAGCCAAATCTACTAACTAGCAATATTTTTTCTTAAAGATAAATTATTAAAAATATTTTTTGTCATGACTTATTAACTAAAGGAACGGGTTCTTTGCTATTAGCAGGGCACACGGAAGTACACACGGCCGGTGCTCCGGTCAGTAGTGTATAGTGGCGAGCAAAGAATCAGAGAAAGCGAGCGAGGTCCGACCGTCCGAGGGTCTCTGCAGCCGATTGAGTTTTCCGGTTTTCCCCGAGTTAGCTTTGCATCGTTGACTCCTCCACGCGTTCCCACTTGTGGATCATCGTGTGGTGCTCACTCCTCAAGTACGTACACTCACGCGGACCTTGCTTGTGCTCTTTTATCATCGGTCATGCATGGAAGCAGCCAATAATGCAACTAGCTAGTGTGTCAAAAAGGCGTGTGATGCATGCATCAGCTTATCCTGTTATCCGATAGGTGCGCTTTTATATATGCTTAATTAGTTGCCATGCATGACCAAACGTACCGTACGTGGTAGGAGTAGGTGGTATACTGTATGGGCCGATCGAATGTGCTATGTACAGTGCTCATTTCTCACGCACACACGAATAACGGCAAAAGTAGGTTTGACACTACTGCGCAGAGCATTTCATGCATAGCAAAAAATGTTTACATTCAGAGGAATATATAGACGAGATGACCCAAAGAAATAAGGTAACAAGCAATTAGTGTGTGTTTCGTAAGGATCCAGGTTCTCACACATAAATAATTCTGGTTCAAAATTTCTAAGAAAACATTTCAAGTGATCAACAATCAGAGTTATTTTGTGAGATCGTTTGACTGACTAGATTCTGATTAAAAAGTATCATAAAAACCATTAAGTGAAAATATTCTCAAAGAAATATAAATTTTGATCAGCGGAGAACAATTATAACACAAGCCATTTTAACTTTGTTCCGATCCGTTGCAAATACAGAGAGGAGGGGAATAAACGGAATTGTGCAAAAGTATTGTGCCCATTATTTTTCTTGTTGCTATGCGGGAAAAAAAAGTAGAGGCAATTCTGGTGATTCTCAATCTCAAGAAAATTAAAACATTTCTCCACCAACCCGTTTGTCGTAGCAATTCTCTAGCATTCCACGCTACTACAATCAGAACCACTCCATGCTGACAATCTATTCATATCTTTGACTACAGAAAAACATGCAAGTTGGGTTTCTTTTTTCATCCAAATCGCGCTCAGGTCTTGTTTAGTTCCAATTTTTTTGGCAAAATGAGCACTGTAGCAATTTCGTTTGTATTTGACAAATTTTGTCCAATCATGGACTAACTAGGCTTAAAAGATTCGTCTCGTCAATTCCGACCAAACTGTGCAATTAGTTTTTATTTTTTATCTATATTTAATACTTCATGCATACGTCTAAAGATTCGATGTGACGGAGAATCTGAAAAATTTTACAAAATTTTGGGGAAGTAAACAAGGGCCTTGTTTAGTTCCAAAATTTTTTGCAAAATCGACACTGTAGCACTTTCGTTTGTATTTGACAAATATTATCCAATCATGGAATAACTAGGCTCAAAAGACTCGTCTCGTCAATTCCGATCAAACTGTGCAATTAATTTTTATTTTCATCTATATTTAATACTTCATGCATGCGTCTAAAGATTCGATGTGATGGAGAATCTGAAAAATTTTGCAAAATTTTTTGGAACTAAACAAGGCCCCTCAATATTAAGGTTCTTTCGCTCTGATGGGAATTCCGGCTCTTAGATCGAGCGAAGAGGCACCGTACGTACTGGTACCGTAGTATATATATATATCTAGCTTTAAAAGTACGGAGATGATGTCCTTGTTCAGAGAAAAATCTAACCGGTGGGACTATTCTGATGAGGGTCAATTTTTTGTTGTATAACAGCTGGCCTAACAGGATTTTCTTAGGTCATAGTATAATATATATTACATATATTTAAAATTTTTGTCAAGGTCAGCAGACCCGATAAATAGTTGCTCTTGTCCACATCCAAATTTTATCAACCATGGTTGCTATATTATCTTGTATCAGTCTAATAAACCATTGATAGTTCACCTTCATTTTTTTAATAACTCACTATGACCTTGTTCGGTTAGAGCGAAATGAGCCTAGGAATTATTCCCGCTGATCAAGGTTATACATGTTAGGCCCCATTCAGATACATACATCGGAACAGACCATTCCTCGTACATAACTGTTCGGACTAGTATAAATTTACATAAGAATTATGCGGTTGAGATTCATTCTAATATAACCGAACAAGACCTTAGACAATCATTCCAGCCAAGAACCGATTCAGGTGACCGTTCCTAGGCAATCGAACATGCCCTAAGTTCTTCAAGCCGGGCACTGCGTCCAGCTATATGATCTGCACTCTGTAGCTGACTTCTCTTCAGTATGTATCATCTCGTCCAAAATAGCATAAATTATGTAGCACCTTCTATAGCCGCATGAACTTATTCGCATCCCAATTGTCCATCCGGAGTAAACTTGTTAATCACGTCGGTACAAAAGAATAAAAACTTTACCCTTTGTTTCAAGGAAAAAACATTAGATTATCTACCCACCTGATTCTGTTGTAATCTAGGCCTTGTTTAGTTCCAAAATATTTTGCAAAATGTGAATAGTACCAATTTCGTTTGTATTTGACAAATATTGTCCAATCATAGACTAACTAGGCTCAAAAGATTCGTCTCGTCAATTCCGACCAAACTGTGTAATTAGTTTTTATTTTCGTTTATATTTAATACTTAATGCATACGTCTAAAGATTTGATGTGACGGGGAATGTGAAAAATTTTGCAAAATTTTTTGAAAACAGGTGGAGTCGTGGAGACCGTTCGTCCTCGTCATTTGCATAAATAAGAAAGCACATGCCAACGTACGTATACAGAACCTGGATATCAAAAGAAATGTAGCTAGATCCAGTATATACTACTATTTATAACCAACGTTCATGGCGTAATCAGTGCTGCCATTACATCGTGGCGCATGTGATTAGTATCAGATCACATGCATGCCCCTGGACCCTGGTGAAGAAAATATTTTTTCTAGAAAAAGAGTACGGACAGATTATGCTCCAGCATGCATGTGCCGCGTCGTGGCAGCAGTACGTAACAATGCCATGTCCTGAGTTTAACTTGAAAAAAAAATCAATTTTCAAATCGCTCCACTCCACCACAAGGCACAGGGCCTGATGATGCACGGGAGGAAAGGGAGCGAAACGGCGCCAAATCTGGCAGTTTCCGGGGAGGCGCGCGCGGGGCCCCGGCGCGGATCCTCGGAGCCAGCCGTGGGTCCACGCCACCGTCGCCTGGTGCCACGTACAGCAGCAGGTGGGTGTGCGCCGGCCCCACCACGTTGCCGATACCGCCCGAGCCCGACAGGACCCCGTAGGCCCGCTCCCCACGTGGCCCGATCCTGGCTCCGCAGGGCCCTACCACGACCGTTGGTAGTTACAGGGCCGTGGTCCCTTCCCGTGTGCCCGTAGTGGCCTCGTGTAGCCGTCCCGGTGGCCCGCCCTCTCTGTCCCAGTCCCAATCCCAATCCCAACTCCCAACCTCCACAATCAGGGCAGGGCCTCGTTTACTTCCACCTAAAAATCCAAAAATTTTTCAAGATTTTCCGTTACATCGAATCTTTAGATACATGCATGTAGTATTAAATGTAGACGAAAATAAAAACTAATTACACAATTTGGTCGAAATTGAGGAGACAAATCTTTTAATCCTAGTTAGTCCATGGTTGGACAATAATTATCACAAACAAATGAAATTACTATAATGTCGCGAAATTTTTCCCTTAACCAACTATATTTAATGCTTCATGTATGTGATCGAAGATTCGATGTGACGGAAAATCTTGAAAATTTTTACCAACTAAACAAGCCCTAGGAGAAGGCACTGTAGCTGTAGCAGCTAGCCGGGACTTCCCTGTTCCCCCATCACTGAGCTCTCGGCTCTCCTGTGTGTATCTTTTTATTTATTTATTTTTTCATTTTTTGTCCGTGCCCTACTAGTCCATGAGCCAATCAATCTGCAGGCAAACCTGCCATGGTCACAGGGGCTAATTAGGTGAGGCTGTCCGTTTCCCGTTTGTTGTGATCTCGTGCGTTCTAGTTTTTTCCGGTATACGTAGGACCATGCATGCATGTTGGTTTCAAATCCAATGGTGTCTGTCGCGTACAGTATGGACGGACGATCGAATCTAATGCTTTGGTCGTTTGCGCCCGTTGGTTCAGACGTGTCGTACTGTTCCTTCACGAGCGCGCTTCTCACCGTCACCAACAACACCACCAGTATCTCCACATGTGACCCTGTTGCACATAATAATTATTACTAATGACTAGCTAGCTACTGTAGGTATCTGAAGAGCATCTAAAGGCTAAGAGTAAGGGCAATGATACAGCTCGCTGCGGGCGAAATAAACTCTATTGTGGCATTTCATTTAATGCGGCATCGACATACAGAGGCACATGCAGCCAATGGAGAATAAGTGGAGCAGGAGAATAGCAAATTGGAACACATGCCTGTACATGCCGCTCACTTCAAGCCGGCGTTTCACCAGACGTCCGCTCTGCATTCTCTCTCCTTTAATCTCTCTGCCAGCTAGGATTCAGCCTGTTGCAGTCGGTCATAATAATTGCTCTAAGGCAACTAAATAGGCTATACTATATTTTATTTATCAAGGGCCGATATTACTTCACTGGATGTTCTGTTTAAGTTCAAACATTTAAATTGAGAAAGATCTTAGATCACCACTCATATAGGCTTTGTTTAAATGCCAAAAAATTTTGAAGTTGTTGACATTGTAGCACTTTTATTTATATCTTTATTGTCTAACCATAAACTAATTAGGCTCAAAAGATTCGTCTCATAAATCACAAACAAACTGTGTAATTAGTTATTTTTTATCTATATTTAATGTTCCATGCATGCATCCAAATATTCAATTTAATGAGAAATCTTGTAAACTTTTGAATTTTTGTGTGCATCTAAGCAAGGCTATAGTTCCATACTTACATAGTTTCAACCGGTCCCCCCCGCCCCACCGACAATGCAGAACTCATGTCCTTCCCTCCATCACCTCCTATATGTTATGGTGTGCCCTTGGTGTTGCCCCTCTTCCACTTTCTCTATTCATATGTCATCCCTCAAGATCCTTCCACCGCCACCTAACAACATTTCCCTCCCTCATTTTTCTTCGTCATCTCGAACAAAGATCCATCATGGAACAATTGGTGGAGAAGCTTGAACTCCAGTAACATAAGAGCCATCCCGCCGTGAGTCCTCCCATGACAGTGCTTTGACCTAGTTGTTGGCGTGTTGCTCACTTCCAATCTGGACAGAGCAAATTACAGCGGTGCACACACACATGACCACAATCACCCATTGGCCCTTCTGTTCAACTCGAAGCTCCAAGCTTTCGTGCATGTTGATTAAGATTAGTCAAAGATCTCCCCACTCCCCCACCTACATTTTGATGCGAACTCCATCACTAATGAAAAAAATAGTTTCTTTTGATTCACTTAATGCATAGAGTTACTATATACACAGAATTTGTTTTAGAACATAATGGAGAAATATTTTCAGTTAAAAAAAATCATTTCCCTTAATAAAGATTCAGCTTCCATACATGAAGAACGTGTGGGAGGGGGGAGATCTCCACCAAACAAGCCCTCTGTATATTGATGGACTCCCCTAATTCACTTATCTATGACAGATGACATTTTGTTATATTACGTGCGTCGGCACGTACTATATGGATTAGATTAGAGGTGAACCAACCAACCATGCCGCGCAGTCGATGGCATATCCACATCACACCACACCACACCACGACGTGATGGGTTTAAGTTTTTATCAGGAGCAGCGTTCTACGACGACGACGACACCACATCATTTGACGAAAAACGGTGTCTCTAGCTCGTCAGCGGAAGCACACGCACAGCAAAATGGACACTAGTTCTCCTTCTTACCAATAAAGTCGTGTCGAATCTTCGAAAAAACACCCGATGTGATCTGGACATACGTGACCAGGATGTATCGCCCATCCCTCACCCTATGGCTACGGCCTACCGCCTACCGTAGTACTATACGTCGTCGTCGTCGTCGTCGTCCGGCTCCCGGTCGATCGGACGTCCCCACACCCCGGCCCACCTCGCGTCGGCCAGCCGACCGGCCGGCTCGCCATCAGAAGTCTAACCTGCCGTTCGTCGTCTCGTTGGTGAAATATCCGCGTGGGATATACGTATAATCGAGCCCATCGCCTGTCGGGCGTCGCCGCAAGGCGCGGCAATGCCAGATCGTCCGTCTAGCTACCACGCACGCATGCATGCATGGTGCACAGCGGCCCGGCGTCGACGACCGACACGCACGGATGGAGATCGAGTTGGTGACCGCCCGTCGTACGTCTCACTCTTGCCGTGCGCCACGCGTCGACGACCGTCCGGAAGCGATCGAGTTAAACTACCGGCCATGTCACGATTTTTCGGCCAGGTGGCCACGACGTCGTTACGAGACTCCGGTCCGCCTGTGTACTGTCGATGTTTCCGCGACGACGGTGGTCGCGTCGATCGTCGCCGTCACGTAATCCGGCCGGCAGGGAGGTCGGTCGGCGCGCACGGATCGGACACCCTTTTCAGCCGGATGCGTTTGTCGAGCGACCGGCCGGGCGAACCGGGACAAAGGCATGCATGCAGCAGGGACCATGCATTTATTCTCTTCTGGTTCCAAAATTATTCCAAGGTCCGGCAACGGACCATTATTCGTGATTTCGCGACAAGCTGCTTATTAGGTTGGTGGAATCTGGTTTTGGTCATTCCAGATTTAATTACTTTCCTTGTCTTAATTTATTATTACGTAGTACGTTAGGTGTTCATTTTTTTTTTAAAGAATTATTTTAGACATTTGTATGACCAGACCCCGTTAATTCGTACGTGCATTATCCGATGGATCTCGGCTGAGATCGACGTGGGCATGCATGTGTGGCTCGGTTAGCTACCAATCACACACACAGCACGGCCGGCCGGCGCACCCATGCCACGCTAACACGCGTGTGGTTTCCGCGTACGTACGTGCGGTGCACGCGTGGGCGCTCGTGCTTGGTCTATCTGTCAACGTCGTCCATCCGGCCGTTTGCCCGTTAGGCTCATATTGTTAGAACCATTCCCTACGTGGCGATCTGTCGACGACCGACCGGCCGGCGCGCGTTTGCTCCATCGCTTTCTGAATTTTCTGAGGCGTCGTACGTACGTCTCGTTTGGTGTATATCGTCGTCTTTCATGGTTGGTTGGATGGATTATAGTACTACACTAGTAGTATATTCATTCATTCCGACGAGCAAGCCTTTTAGGAGATTCACTTCCAGTGGCCGTTGCACACGTACGTTTTGGATCGAAGAAAGAACTACCTCATCACTGACGCACGATGTGACACGAGGATGCTGGGAGTCCGGCCGGCCAGCCTAGCTAACCCCGGCACTGGGAGACCAACGTCCGTGTCAAAGTGAGCGTGGTCGGTACAACAGTGTCAGTCATGCTGTGTGTGTGTGTGTGTGGGTGGCAATATGCGTCACAAACTACTCACTGGTGTTTAGTAGTGTGTCCTCAAGTAACGGTGTATAGATAGATAGAGAAAAGTGACGAAAAGAATTGATAAACTATGCCACCGTTAGTGTATATATAGATGTATGTATCTTTTTATTTGCGCATGCTCACGCGAGCGAGCGAGCGGTGGATAAGAAAATGGTACCGTACGACGATATGTTATGTTATCCCTGTCCAATTAAACTAGAGATATATGAGCTTCGTGTGTGTGCACATTTTCTTCAAAAAGAAACCTTGTTAATGTTATCTTCGACTATCTCTACTTGATCTGCCACTAGGATTTGGTATAGCTCTTCAAAAGAAAATGGTACCGGCCGGCTCTAGAACCATTCCTTGATACTCCCTCTGCCACATTAGTTTTATCCTCTAAGTAAAATATTATTATCTTTGATCATCAATTTTTAATAATTCTTATAACAAAATATATATTTTTAACTTAGAACAAAGCTAATACAACATGTAAGTAAAACGTAGGGAGTACTGTCCCTGTTAAGACATGTCTACAGAAAAACGTTATAAGACGACTCTAGTAGACTCTCTGTATCATTTCTATTTATAGAAATAGTGATTTTAATGAAAAAAAATAGCTTCTCAAACAACCTGTTTAATTGGATCTCCAAATGTATGAATATTCTCTATTCAAAGATAAATATCAAGGATGGCTCTTCAGAGTCTGTACAAGATATATAAAGTTGTTGAAGAGTATTGGAGATGTATTGGAAAATGATTTTTACTCAAACGATTCTTTAAATGAAATGATGATTTAGAAAGTATATTTTTAAAAGACCCTTGAAAATGCTCTAAGTGCCTAGTTTGCCGAAATCTATGAAAAATATTCAGGTGAGGTGCTCATCCTTTTGGTGATTTAACAAAAAAAAGGTTGCATGTGTAGGTGAGTTCATTTTATTTGAGGATAATATGTCATTGTCATGTCACCCTAATCCCAGGCCCGTCGCTGCGTCGTCGTCACACATGTTTATGTCAACTTCAATTCCATGGGTCCATGCTGGTACAGGTCCAGGGATCGGTGTATACTCAAGTCCATCACTACACTGGCGGTGGACGGTGGTGCGGCGTATCTGCATAATATATATGCTGATATATATATATGCCAATGCATGCATGTATTATTTTCCCTTTGAAAGAAACGTGCTAACTATATGCATGTATACGCCTAGCTAGTACGATACGATATGATTAGGCGGCGTTAACTCGCTGATTTTCCGTGATCTGCTGGCGTTTCGTTATTTCGTACGCACTCAAGATTTAGGATTGGGCTTGATGATGCTTCCGGCGATGTTTACTTGTGATCTGGGACTTGCATTGCATATGCACCCTCTCTGAAGATGTTTGGCCGTTGGCCTACTGGGTTTCCTTGTCTTGTCTCATCCACCAAAGGTTATTAAGCCATGCATGTTTGCTAGCGCTCCTAGAGCAGCTCCAAAAACGGAAGCAGCTCTCCACAAACGGGACTGCTCTGCTTCATGTTTTTTAGCCAAACGGTTTCAGCTTCACGCACTTAGTTCGATGAAAAAGGGTGGAGTTATGAGAGCACCTAAAGAGGTACTCCACAAACTCTAATTTTTTGTGGAGCTGCTCCACAGTGGAGTTTGTGGAGCAGAGTTTGTGGAGCAGTTCCAAACACCCCCTAAATGGGGTTGTCTGCTCCACTCCATTCGAGCTGGAATCCACTGCAAGTGCCAAAAAAGTGGCTTCGCCCTACTTATCTGTTCGTGAACGCGGGCCCTCGCAAAATGCTCCTCCTCCCGCAGGTGAAACCTAGGGCAAGATGCGGATGGCGATTAATTAGAGCGGGGCACGCGAGGGTGACTACATGAACGAGGCCAAGCAGAGACACATGGGCATGCCCTATGGCCTTGTTTACTGGCAAAATTTTTTTTGCAAAAATATGAACAATAGCCTTTTCGTTTGTATTTGACAAATATTGTCCAATTATAACTTAACTAGGCTCAAAAGATTCATCTCTCAATTTACATGCAAACTGTGTAATTAGTTTTCTTTATTGCCTATATTTAATGCTTCATGCATGTACCGCAAGATTTGATGTGACGGAGGATCTAAAACATTTTGCAAAATATTTGGAAAAGTAAACAAGGCCATTTGGAAGCGGAAACGGGGAAGAATGAATTGATAATTAAGAAAAAAAGAATAAAAGAAAAAACAAAGAAATAAAACAAAAGGTGATAAGGGCATAATAGATATTACGCCTTTTTATGTATAAATGACAAGTTGTTTTACCAAACACTTTTTTGTACAAGAGATGTTTAGAACCGAAGAAAACTACTTCACCAAATGAGCTGCACGCGGTACAAAAATAGCTAGAACTAGAGCTGCAAATTGGTATTTTTTCTCTCTCGCTAAGGCAAAAGATTTGCACGTCTTTATATTAAGGTAGAGAAAAAAAATTAATACAAATAACGTCTTAGCAGCGCCCTAAGAGGTTAGAAGAATTTTAGTTGAAACCCACTACAATGTACATAAAGCCAAATTGGCTCTTCCAAATTGGTCTTAACGGCGCACGGGCCGGTAAAGCCAAATTACCTCTTCCAAGCTAGCAAGCGAAAACCTTTATTTCCTGCACGGGAAACAAGACAGGTGAGCAAAGACGAAATTAAGCACGTGTACGTTTCAGTTACTTGCCCGGCGATGTGAGGCGAACTCGAGCTGGAGATGCAAATGCGCCGAGTTCCCTCTGTCGATCTCTCAACAGTATCACCAGCAGACATTCAGACGCCTGAGATGATCCATGCCAGAACGAAGCGCCCTGCTCCGACGAGACGACGACCGGTACGTAGTACTCTATACCTGCCAGACACTCGGCGGCATGCACCGCCGGCCCGTTCCGTACCACCAGTCGTGGTAGTCGTAGACACGGCAAGGGTGAGTCAGGTACGGTGCAGAACCTTCCGGACGGTTCTGCATGCAGTCTGTCGATTCAATCCGCACGAGAGTTTCTTGGGTGCCTGCAGACTGCAGTCCGTGATCGATCGGTCAGAGACAGAGAGACGACGAACGAGGGCCGATCGAGTGCGTGCATGCATGCCTCTGCCGCTTGCGGCGGGTTTGGCTGCCAACTGCATGCCTGCTTCGACCAGATCACGCACTATTCCGTCCCCGCCCGGCCGGTTTATCGAGTACTCGATCCAGATCGATGGCGACCTCGCTCCGCGCCCAGCAGCACACGGATAATGTGGCAGGGGCCCTGGCCGCGCCGCCCCGACGCAACCACAACAGCGCGCGAGTAGTAGCCGGCAGCTACAGCCGTTGGTGCGGCGGTTACGACGATGCCGTTCCTGGCCCCGGCCGGTGACGCCGCGCCGTTGTTGCGGTGCCCTTATCCTGCCACATGGATGATCCGCCTCACGCGCGCTCCACATTGGTCCCCCCCGTGAGCGCGCACTGTGCGTGCTCCTGTCCCCCACCCCCACCCCTGGACGCGCTACTGCTTTGGCTGCTGCCTCGTCGGCGTCGGCGTCGGCGTGGTTGATGTGAGGGGTGAATGCGATCCTTGCACTGCAGCTGCAGCCAGGCAGAGGCATGAATACAGTTCGATCATGCATGCATGGCGTGAGCGTGTGTTGATGCTATATTGCTATGCTAGCAACCAGCCTGCTGCGCGCTGCGGACGGTCGTCTACTCTACACTAGTACTGGATCGAATGACGATGGCGATGGATTGGAGATGCGGCCGGGCCGGGGTTGGAATTTGGATAGCTGCATGCCACGATGGCTTTGCATGGCCCCCCATGCAGAACATGCATGGATGCAGAATTTGTCTGCCTCTTATCACGGCGTGCTACTGTAGTATCTGTGTATATAAATGGCGGGCCGGCGCCCTGCAGTCTCACCCGACGTCACGCAAATGGCACAAATGCATGCATGCACACGGTTCGTCGTTCGGTGGACGAAATGAAATCCTCGGCACCTGTCGTACGTAGTACCGGCTGCATGCACGCTACGCATACGCATACGCATGTTCATTAGGCCGAATTAGCTAGTGACTCGATAGGTAACAGAATGCATGAGCCTCGACGCGACTTGCCGATCGACTTCAATTGGGTCGCTGTCGTCTTTGGTCGTCGACGTCGCTTCACTCGCCTGTATGCATGATTCTGGGCCTGCCTGCCTGCCTGAAGCCCTGAACAAAAAAGTTTGTATTTTCTACTGCAACAACCATGAACTCCACCTCACTATCATCACTCCTTCAGTCTGCAGCGGTAGTAGTACGCGTGGCTACCTGCAGCGCGGTAGCTCGTTGTTCTCGTTTTTCAACCACCACCAACTTTGCTCTGCTCACGCGCGTCCTTGTGCCTTCGAAATAAAGCTACAGCAAAGTCGTCGTCTTCTCCAACCGTGCCGGTACCCTTGAGGACGTACGACAGCGAGCTCTGTCGCGAAACTAGGAAACATGAAGGAGCTAGTTGGTCCCGCGCCTGCACCCTCTCGAGTCTCGACATCGCCGTCCGGTGACAGCGTTGGCGGCGCCGGCCGCCTTCGCTGCCATGGACTTGGTATTTCCCTTTCTTTTCCTTCCTTCACACTTTTACAGTTCACACCGAAGGCGATCAAGGCGTGCCCTCTGTTAGAGCAACTCCAATGGGCCTCCTAAACAGGCCCCTATCTCAAATTTTAAGAGTTTGAGAACTCCAGTGGGCCTCCTACTTGGGCCCTCATTTTAGGAGAGCTCTCAGATTGTAGTCGGAGGCCCCTAAGAATAGGACCCGACGCGGCCGCGTTCACCGCGCGGCCTCCCTCTCCTCCGACGCCGGCCGCGGCCACCACGCCCCGACGCGGCCTCCCTCTCCCCCGACGCCTCGACGCCACCGCCGGCCGCGGCCACCCTCTCCCCCGACGGCCCGGCTCCACCGCGCCCCGACGCCCGGCTCCACCGCGCCCCGACGCGCCGGCTCCACCGTGCCCCGACGCCCTGGCTCCACCGCACCACGACGCCCCGGCATCACCGCGACCCGACGCCCCGGCATCGGGCGCGTGCGCAGGTTGCGTGTGCGTGAGCGCGGCGCGGCGCGGCGGTGACGGCGGCGCGCGAGCGAGGCGTCGTTGGGCTGGAGTTGAGCGAGCGCGGCGGTGACGGGGGCGCGACGATGACGGGGGCGCGCGGGTGGGATGCTGGATAGGTAGTTGGGCTGGAGTTGAGTGATTTTTGGGCCCCTATTGTATGCAGCCCAGCATGCAAATGAAATAAAATAGGGGGCCCAATTTGCATGCTGGGCTGGAGTTGCTCTTAGAGTATCAAAAAATGGGCTCATTTGCATTCCCCTTTCTGGCCCGGCCCGTCGTCCATTCCGTAGGGCCCATAAAGAAATCAGTCAGTGGGCCTGAGTCCACGTACACAATCGGGAACGAATGGGCCTTACCGAGCAAAGTTTTCGTGGAAGCCCAGAAGGAAAGGGACGGAAGAGAAGGGAAAAAAAAAAGTAAACAAAAGCACGCGCAGTACCATCCTCGATCGCCACGCCACAGCACCAACGGCAAACCCCCTGAAACACGGCTCCAGATCCGGCGGCCGGAGGCGACCTCCTCGCAACCAACGGCGCTGATCCCCTCCTCCGCCATCTCCGTCCATCTCGGCATCTCCCATCACCATCGATCACCACCACCAAGAGGTAAACCACTGCGGGGACTGCCGCACTTCCCAGACACCGAGCCCCTCTCGCTCGCTCGCTCGCTCTCGTGTCGTCGTCTGGGTTCAGATCTCGTCTCATGGGCGCCACCATGTGGCAGCGGCCAGGTTCTCGGCATGTCGGAAGCGGAGGCCGCCTGCGGCGGCGGCGGCGGGGGGAAGGAGCAGGACCGCTTCCTGCCGATCGCCAACATCGGGCGCATCATGCGCCGGGCGGTGCCGGAGAACGGCAAGATCGCCAAGGACTCCAAGGAGTCCATCCAGGAGTGCGTCTCCGAGTTCATCAGCTTCATCACTAGCGAGTGAGCCCCTCCCCTTCCCTCGCCCGTGATCTGATCTGGCTCCGAATTGTTCCTCTGATGGACTCGTCCGTGATTTTCATCTCTGCAGAGCGAGTGACAAGTGCATGAAGGAGAGGCGAAAGACCATCAACGGCGACGACATCATATGGTCCTTGGGCACGCTCGGCTTCGAGGAATACGTTGAGCCCCTCAAGATCTACCTCAAGAATTACCGGGAGGTATCATTCAATTCAAACCTCCCCCTTTCCTCCAGCTCCTGTTACTGGGTATTCATCATTATTGTGTTCAAACGCGAAGGCACTATATGTGGTGTTTAGGATGCCTGACATTGAACTAGAGGCTCTATATGTTCATTTGGATTTTGGAGTCATCGGAGCATTGTGCATATCTAATTGTAGTTCCTTGAGCCTCTGATAGGCGAGCAAGGATCGAGTGACTATACTGATGTAGGTTGGAAATTGAGGCCTCTTGGAAATTACTGATACTGATGTGGTCTAGAGCATGTTCTTTTTATAATCCAATAGTCTACACCCTGTATTAACTTTGTGGTGAAAAATGTGAGCACACTCAACTACAAGTGTGCCTGTTTTCCAACACAAAGCATCTGGATGCGTGTTGGTTGAGAAGTTGTGGGGTTAGCAATTAGATTGTTGGATAAATGAATTCTCAACTTTGCCAGGGCTAAGCTAAATAACTCTTCTTACTGTCAATGTCACCTGTACTTGTGTGATCATTTTGTTTGCCTATAGTCTTGCATTGTGCTCCAGACTTATTCCGTACAGAATCATTTCTCCTATGCTGATGGGTTGTTTTCTATTTTCACCATGGACAACGAACATTGAATGTTTATTATTCTTGATGGCATTGAAGATAGAGGTAATCTTTTGCATATCTTTGTGAGTGTAGGTAATTCATTTCCTTTTTCGATGATGATTGACTGAATTATGTACTTTTTCCAACATCTTGTAGGGTGATACAAAAGGTTCGAAATCTTCTGATCAGAATGGAAAGAAACAGATTTTACTCAATGGTGAACCTGCATCATCGGTAATATTTAATTTCGGCTTGCAATACTGCCATCAAATAGCCCTTGTCCAAAACTGTTACTTCGCATCTTTTGTTTCTACTACCTACATTTTCTTGATGTAAACTTCTATTTCAATTAGGACACTGCTTCTTGTCCTCATAGCTTAACAGGGTTCTCTACATGCCTCGTGTGTCAGAGCTCACCCACACTGTTTCAGAACTTGTCACGAGGCATAGATACAAGTTGCATGAAGAAGCTTTCTTGACTCACAATAGGATTCATTGTGTATTACCTAATCAGCACATTCTATTTGATCGTTCTTCCCTTAATGTTGTATGGCATCTGGTACACGGTACACCGTGCTGAAGAGGATTAGTCTTTAGAAACCTAAGTGTAGTTCTGATATCCGATCACTAGCAAACTGTACTTACAAAAAGGAACTTAAAACGATACCTCTAGTTAGGACTTCTGTACGATGACCAATATTTGCTATTTTGCTTAGCATGACAGTTCAATATGATTTTGAGTTTTCCAACTGATTCTTGAGGTCTCCCATATTTGTAGGTCTGGATTGAAATGCAGAGCTTCTGCCGTTACATTCAAAAAAGGATAATTTGAAATCTGTAGATAGACTAATTTGTGACTAATTAAAATGCTGATGAACCGAATATCGGTTGCTTTTTCATTACAATTTTATGAAAGCTTGGTTACTTCGTAGCACATTTTATCATCTTTAGAGGTACTCCATATATCAGTTGGTAGATTAGGGTTTTTTTGTCCATTTACTTTTGTTTAGGAGATCAAACCTTAAAAACTACAGACATCAAGAACTTTTTTTTGAAAACACTAAGCTATATGTGTAGATTTGTATTAGAAAACATAAATCTCGTAAGTTCGGAGGATTTTAAGAGCACAATCTTGAAGATATTAACATTTGAAGACATGTATCGAGGACATGCAAAGTATAATGCATTTAAGTATTTTTGATCGGAGGTAGTAATATTCATATCCTTTGGATGATAGCTTAGGTCTTTATTATGCTTTTGTGGGGCGTAACTGAAAATGGTGCAACCTAACAATTCTATCTTTTGATGATGACAGTTTGATGGCATGTAGGATGGACGGTGGTGGTGGAAATGATTGGCCCTGAAACTTCATTTTGTCAAGCAGAGCGTATGCCATAATTGCTTCATGGCACCTAGGATTGAGAGAAATGTTATGGTTAATGGGACTCACCATCAGTGCCCCTCTGCAACGAGCGCTTCTAAAAACATGTTACTTATGGATGTTAGCTCTCATGAAGTTATTATCTTCTATTATTGGGGCATACAAACTTCCCTTCTTAGGTCATAGACTTATAGTTCGATTGTAGAGTGCTGTAAGAATCTGTCCAACCATGGCAGTTGGCGCTATGTTGCATGAATGAAATCGCCAAATCGGCGGTACTTTACAGATATCCTGTTTCTACAGTGAAGGACTGTACGCAGTTGAAGTCTGTTGTCGACTCTGAGAAGGTGCAAGTATTAGTTGAGAGTCGTGCAACCCAAAATCCTGCCATGCAATAGATCCACAAAGAAAAAAAGAGAGAAGGTAATAGAGACTTCCATGACTGCAACCCCATAGTCATGCATTCTTGTGTAATGCCTTGGCATATATGTCTCATGGTCCATATTTGATTATTTGTCAAGATAATAATAAATCCTCAAGGTAACAAGAGTACACTTCACAATTTCTGAAGCTTCGAGAAATAGTGAGGGGGTACGTCGAGCGTATATTTGGTGTGTTGGGGGTCCTATCATGTAAGAGATCAGTACAAATAAAAACACCATCAAAATAAAAAAAAACATCCACAAAACCAAAATGAAGACCCAGAGTCTAGTTGTGCAATAAACACCTGGGGTTGTGTTTTTTGACTTGTGTTTCTCCAAACCTATTTAAATAGCGGCCTACCACATTTAGCTACAACAAAAAAAAGCTATAGTTACAGTAGTTATAAACCAAGCTATAGCGGAGTTATAAAGGTGCTATAGTTGACTATTTACAACAACGTCTCCACCAATTCTGTCCAGTTCAACAATAGAGCAAATCAGTGGTGTCTTGACGCTACCATCCGATGAACCATCTTAAGATTTAGTTGAGCCAAATCTAAGCGTGCACCACCTAATAGCTTTCTCAGGCTTCAAGTTAATGTAATCTTTTGCTTAGTGTGACCCAGAAGGGTTTATGAGTTATTACAACTAACTACTGTATCGATTTCCCTGTTTGACATGTGTTCCTATTTTTCAGGAGTCCCACTTCCAAATTGCTGCTAGATGTTAAAAAAAACGCTAAATTACTCGCACCCAACTCCCTCGCATCACTATGGCCATTGAATATTATATAAAAATCTAGAATTTATGACACTTGGATGGTAAATATCGGTTTGTTCCCTATCTTTCCTTTTTATTAAGGATGTCTAGCACTATAAAAAAACTTAACCGCGATCTTTTCAAAATCCGCTCGGTGGTGGGCAGTAATTTTATCCGCCTCAGTCAATGCTTCGGATTAACTGAGGCAGACACTTTTTATTAACCGAGATGGTTACATGCAATTGTCTCAAAAAATCAATTTACAGAGGCGGCCTAAAACTTGTTAACCGAGACGGGCCTTTTAAGTGTCCGGCCTCCCCATTTTTTGAGGTAGACCACTTATAAGGGCCGCCTCAGTTAATATGGTGACGAATCTAACATTTTTCATCATAAATTTTGTAATTGTAACATTATTGCTTTTTCATGAAATTTGTGAGGTTTCATGTGCCATTATTAGTGTAGGCCTTTAATCTGTTCTTTGCTGGACGTGATGTACTTTAGAATAAGAAAATGTTCTTTGTCTTTATAGCTGGGTCTGCAGTTATGCAATTATACTACTCCCTCCGTTTACGAAAGAGTCAATTTCTAGAGTTGTCCTAAGTTAAAACTTTTTAAACTTTGACTAAATTTCTAGAAAAAAATGCTAAGATTTATGATATCAAATTAATATCATTAGATTCATCATAGAATATATTTTTATATAATGTGCATTTTATGTCATAGATGTTGTTATTCTTTTTTTTTATAAAATTAGTCAAACTTAAAAAATTTTGATTACAGAAATTGATTCTTTCGTGGACGGAGAGAGTACTAGCGATTAGTCGCAACGCAAGAGAGGGAGTGTGGACTGTCGTCGTCCGATGCAAATGACGATGATGGTGACCTGTCGATGGGCTCATCTAAAGGGGACAACTATCGCCTATCGGGCTATTGCAGTTTGGGCTTATTTGGATTGGAGCTGACTCAGGATGGAGGATGGTGTGATAGTTCATCTGTGGGGTCCTTTGTGGAATGCATGTGTTCGGGAAATGATATGACGACGGTGGATAGCAACATATGCTTGGGGATCATGTTAACAGGTATCTAGAGTAGGAATACCTGCATGCGAGGACTCTGCCAAATGGAATGTATTGGTGTTTGGTTCAGCAGCATGTGGTTAATTAATAGCTTGGTCAAAGGTTTCGCAAAATTTTCCGAGGGATGCAGCAGCATTCAGCAAACAATGGCTGAACTTGAACAGGTCCAAAACCACGGTCATGTACTGTGTTTAACTCGGGTACGATATTGACTGATCAACAGAATAGCTGCAGCTTCTTCACGTCTTAGGTACGGCCGGCTCTGACCGTGGTTACTTGTCAAACTACAGGGCCGGCCCAAGGTCAAACGCCACTGCAACTGCCGCTTCGACTTGGGGCCGACTTGCCTGCCTCTTCATCTGCTCCAAGGACAAACACGTGCATGCGTCCGTCTTGTATGTTTCGTCTCAGACAGGGAATTATTTACTGCTAGAATTTTTCCTAGACCAGAAATATATAGCTCAGAGCTGTAATTTTCATCTCCTTTTCGCCATTTCATTCATGTTGCTCCGAATATAATCCAAGGTAGGTTGTACGAGTATATATGACTAGCTCAAAACCCATTACTGTGTGTTTTCCAGTGCCATAGGTCAGTGCCAGTATACTTATTCTACATTAGTCAGTAGCTTTTGAGAACCCAGCAAGGAACAGTTCAAGGTACGTGCTACCTTGGTCGTCCAGGCCGGCTTATCGACGCACGAAGGCGAAGTATATGGCACGGCTCCCGATCGATCGAGTTCTTCTCCACACACGCAACGCAGTCAAATTCCTGCCAGTGACGTCCCGTCACCTAGCTGCTTTCTCTCTCCCTCTTCTCTTGAACAAAACGAGCGTACCTGCAGGCTGCAGATACGCATCTGCAGCTAGCAATGTCGACGAGGGAGGATGGGAACCCCAAGCCGGTGACCGTGAAGATCATCGAGACGGTGTACGTGGAGGCCGACACCGCCGACGACTTCAAGTCCGTCGTCCAGAGGCTCACCGGCAAGGACGCCGCCGTCGCCGCCGAGCTGGAGGAGAGCAACAGGCCTGCTGCACCACCACAAGCCGCTCAACAAGGTTCTCTTGGTGATCGCAAGACTTCTGCTGGCGCCTCCAGCAAAAGGAGAACGGGTGAGAGATAGATGTGCGTAATTACTCTACCCTGCATGCATATTACGATGAAATAGCTAACGATCAGTGTAATTTAATTTTATCATCATTCATGCAAGGTCTTCCTCTTTTGATTTCGTCTCCCTCTTGTTCTTTCTTTCCTTTATTCATTTGATTTGTGATGAAATAGCTAACGATCAGTGTTATTTCGTCTGAAACTACTTATACTATTATGATGAACAACGGCCTTTTACAGTGTTGCTGATGGTGTGTATGTATGAAGAAACTATGAATATGATCTAGTAGAAGTTCCTTCACGTTTAGGTCATCTGTCGCTCTGTCAGCTAGCTATCTGTGGCATTTATTCAACATGGAGTATTAGTATATGCTAACCTTAACGAGAACGGCTCCCGTTGTTCACCTTCACCGGCCCTCAACATAGGCTGTAGAATCACATCAAAGGCTCTGGCTACTAGCAGTAGCAAGCAGAGTACAGAAAAACGCCTGATGAGCACAAAACTGCATCAAATCGAATCGGAAATGGTCAGACACATGATCTTGTCGTTCATTGTTGCGTGATGAAACTCAACGCATTATTGCATTTGTTTTGTCCAGTAAACCAGGGAGACTAGCTATGTTATCCTTGCATTAGTTGCCCACAAGTCTAATTCACTACGTAGAGTACTACCTCATCTCACAGCCTCACACAGCGACGGTATCCCTGTTACCAGCGTTGAAGAAGTGAAAGGGCTGACGCGTGCCTTTCCTTCGTTTTTTTTTTTTTGCCGTATTGCTTTCGGCTCTTCGCCTCTTCTTTAATCCTCTGCGATTTGCTACACTGTTTCATCGGCTAACTAATTTTAACATGAACTAAATGCATTCAAGGTTGTCGTTCGTGTTCATACTTCCCTCCCTAGGTCCACGAAAAATTCAATTCTTATTAGAGTTGTCTTAAGTTAATATTTTATTAAGTTTACCAAATTTTTATTTTAGAAAATAATTTCATGATGTATGAAACCAATGCAAATTAGTGTCATCAAATACACCATAAAATATTTTTTTATAATGTGATCATCTAGTGCCATATGCATTTATGCCCTTTTTCTATAAATTTGGTCTAACTTAAAAAATAACTAAAGATAATTCTAGAAAGTGATTTGTTCATATGGATGAAGTATGACTAGGTCAACATGGTACTGGATGTCTGGATCATCGAATTTGGGCTATCAGAACCTGAACGGTAAATGCATTCAGGTCTTGTTCACATGTGTACTCCCTCCATCCGATTTTTTTTTAAAAAAAAGTTTTCATAAGTCATTTTTTAAAAGTTTTACTAAATTCATAGAAAAGTCTGTCACGATTTATGAAAGCAATGCGAAATAATCTTATTAAATACATCATAAAATATTTTTATAATACGATCATATATACTTTCTTGCGATTCATAATACGGTCATATGATGTCAACCATTTATGCCCTTTTCTATAAATCCGGCCTAACATAAAAACAACTTGAATTAATTCTAGAAAATATTTTATTTAGGAACAGAGGATCTATGATTAATTGGATCAACACGGCACAAGTAGTGTATCAAAAAAACATAAGATTTACTTTTATTTAGCTTTATTTCACCATATTTGTAGGAAAAACTAGAGTTTATCCATCATATCAAGATCTCAAGAGATAGCTAGCCAGCAGGTAGGTATACATAAGCAGCTCATCGTAACATATATAGGTAACACAAACAAGACTAATATAATATGCGCGCACTATAGTAATGGTGTGTTGATATATTGTAGTATATATAAGATCAATCGGGAGAGATGCATGCGCATGCATGGCTACTGGCCGGCGGCGAAGGCGTCAACGGGGAAGGTCTTGGTGACGCCGGCGAGGCTCTTGAAGTGGATGTTGCCTGTGGGCGGGTCGTCGACGGCCATCTCGTTGATGGGCGGCCAGAGCATGAGCTCCTTGGCCTTGACCCCCTTGAGCTTCTTGATGCCCCTGGGCTGGACGTAGCCGGCGATCTCGACGTCGTAGCTCACCTGCTTGCCGATCTTGTGGAACCGGTGCTCCACCTTCTTGCGCTGCGCCAGCCAGAAGTAGCCCGTGTCCCGCACGAACCCCACCTCCGTCACGTCCTCCAGCGGCAGCAGGCCCAGCGGGAGGCCGAACTCCTCCAGCAGCGCCGCCGCCGCCTTCGTCCCCTCGTCGTGCCCCTTGGTCACCACCGCGCCCTCCTTCTCCGCCGCCATGGCTGCTACCTAGCTAGCTGCTTCTGCTTGCTTGGGTGTGGGTGTGTGTGTGTGCGTGTGTGTGTTATTTACTAGCTAAGCTAATAAGCAGCTACTAGCTGAGATCGATCGACTTCGTTTGGTAGTTGGTTGTGCTTGCATTGGGGGGTGGCTGGGCACGCATATATATATGGGGGGAGACGGGTGGGCAGGTCGCAAGAGCGTGGAGCATGTTTGGGTTGGACTCGCCGTTGGTTTCGGAATCGAGCGCGGGGTGTTGCATTAATTGGGACACGCCCTCGGCCCTCGGACTCGGACCTGCGTGTCGATCGATTATTTTCGGCGTCGCAGATTTTTGAATTTGCCGTGAGTTCGTCAACTCCGAGGGGCCGACGTGAACGTACTATAGATATAGGAGTAGTAGACAATTACCATGCCATTTGCATGGTTTTTGAAGCATATGTTGCTCCGGCAGTGGCTCCATGTTTAGATTAATTTTAAAATGGTACTTCTAGAGTAAAGCTCAATGCAGCTCTGGCTCCATATGGTTACATATAAATTTTTAAAAACGTGCAATGTATAATCGAACCATTACATTAGCGCGAGAAAACGTGATACAGTTTGAATGCTATTTAATGCTCTAGTGATTCACAACCAGATTTTATAATTTCTCCTAGTGATGTGGGGTTCTCCTAGTGTTTTAATTAGCATTCAAAATTTAGAATGAACTTTCTCTAGTAAATGTCTTCTAGTGAAGATTCCCTAGTGTCTTGACTAGTGGTAGTGTTTTATTACTAACTAAAAACACTAGGAGAACTTCACCATTTTGGTAGTGATTCTTCATTCTCTTTTGTTTTGTTTGGAACAACAAAGAACTTTTTGTTGGTGCTTGAATTTGAATTTTGTTTGACTAATCGCTCTTTTACACAGGCTAGGATTTAGACTCCAAGGAGATGTAAGTATACAAGTTTGTTGATGAATGCATTGCTCACAACTAACCAAAGTCGGTCATCTTCTCTCTTTTGATTTTCTACGTGATACACATATAGGTATTCTCTAATCTCTATTTGATTGTAATAAACTTATTACTCTATATATCATACATCGTCTAATAAAAGCGGCCCGTCCTTTCTGAAAAAACTCTATACATCATTCCATCCATATTGATAGTTTTCCCTTTGCATTGCGCCTTTATTAGGCTCCCTCTGGAGAAACGTAGAGGAGTTTCCTATGAATCCTTTTAGAACAAATGAGACTGGGTTGCTACAAATCCTATGGAATGTCTTGTTTCCTATGAATTTTGGAGGGATTTTACCAAGTGGGAAGTTTCATTTATGTCTCTTTACCCTCTCCGTCGTCAAATTTCACGTATTTTCTCAATCCATAGGAGTTAAGGCGTTAGGGCATTCTGTTCCTACATTTTTTTATATATTCTTCCTTTTCTAAAATCTTGCATTGCAAAAGGAAGCCTTATGTGTTTAAAATACTGAATTTGTAGAAACTTATTAGCTACCTTTCACAGTTTTCGGACCAGTATAATCTTTTGTGTTCTTCTTGCATCATCGTCTAAGTTCCGAGGTACGTAGACTCGTATCACTCATTAGTGTCTGGATCACAAATCCAGTTACCGACAATTATATATCTAAGTTAGGTTTCTAATATTGATGGTGGTAGATCATTTAGAAACAAATATGTATATACATACCTTCTCAATTATTTAAATGTATAGGATCTAAGTTAGGTTTCTAATATTGATGGTGGTAGATCATTTAGAAACAAATATGTATATACATACCTTCTCAATTATTTAAATGTATAGGACCATAGTTGCCTTCCAGATTGCAGTTCAGCATTCCTTGTCGAAAAAGTAGAGAGAGAGAAAGGATTACATGTGAATAAGCAAAATTTGTTTTTATTTAGAAAATGTTGGGCCATGGTTTATATATATAGGAACCAAAATGTAAAGGACGTTTCCGCCAAACTAGAGGCCACCGAACGCTACTTGCCTACTTCCCAACTGACTCCAACAAACTGCGTAACCACCGAAGCCTTGCAAACGCACTAGTAGGATGCGCCTACGTCTTGAGACTTTAGTTGAGCGCAGCTGCTGTTGATTAGGCAAAAGCTTGCAACAGCTTTTCTACTCCAGTCTAAGGGCTTCTTCAACGCTCCAGCATGGCGTGCTGCCCCAAGTCCACATAGGCATCGGTTTGCTATATCACGAGAGATGGTGGTTCGGCAGCAGTCTCGTCAGATAAGAGGCAACCAAGATCTGCTGTGGGAGAAGAACGGCTGCTTCGTATGACAAATAGCAACGATGGGAGAGAAAAAGCCTGCTACATGCACTGGCAAGTGCTTTTGACAAAAAGCATGGTCCGAGCAGCTCGCATTGGGAGATGTACTGCTTCATGTTATCTTTGCGTGTGTGTCCTGCTGATTTTTACTGGAGCAGTACGAGCTGTTCCTCAGTGTTGGACCTGCCCTAAAAGGTCCAATACCCCCGGGCACACAACTTCTAGTGCCTCATGCGCACAAGGAGCTACTATTATCTTTTGGTTCTACAATTTGTAGAATAATATAAAATAATACTAAAAAACTATCTAAACAAAATTTGTATACAGAGCATAGTATTTATTATACTATTTTTTTAGGTAACAGATCTAGTACAAACTCATCTCCCGTGCAAACTGTACAAACTCTTGTCCGGACCACATGATGTTGATCCAAGAGGCGCGGAGAAATTGAGTAATTTTGCACTTAACCGTCCGCTCTTAATCACACTTTTACAAATCCCTCTTTCTACCTCTCTCATGTGCCCCCTTAGATCAACATCGTGCGGTCCAGATTAGAGTTTGCACAGTTTTTTTTTATGATACATATATTTAGAGTCACAAATGCTGATGTTATTTTTCTATAAATTAGCTAAATTCAAATAGTTAAACTTTGACCAGGTCTATCATTGTATTTACTTTTTTGAACGTAGACAGTTGCCGCGGTTTGTTGTGAAAACCACGTGGTCTCCGAATTTTGCACAAATCCCTATAAATTTCGGGCAAAGACTTGCACATTGGATCAGTCCAACTCCAGGTCTCCAGCCTCAGTGTAACAATAGAATATATCGATCCAATTCAGTGGCTCGGGCGCTCGGCGCGCCCGTCTGACCCGGTCGCGTTACGCTGGCTGCTGGGCGAGCGTGCGTGGTGTTGGAACCCCCACCCGCTACGAGGTGTTGGGCCGCACCTCGCAGTTTGGATGATGGAGAGCCCGTTGGCAAATGCTTACAGAGATGGCCCTATGTTCGCAGTGACAAGTGGGCCATTTTGGGCACCTCAATACTATAAGGAAGAAGTCCACTTTAGGTCCCTCAACTTTTACAAAAAGTCTGTTTTTCATCCCTGAACTTCAAAACCGGATAAAATACATCCCTCAATTTTTGAAACCATGCATATTATGTCCCTGACATGGTTATGAGCGGTTTTGAAGGCAGTTTTGTCTTTTTCATTTTTATTTATTCTGGCTAAATATTTGTAAAATTATAGTAAATCACATAAAATTCATAAAATAGTAATTCTAACTTTGTTGAACTTCAGATAAGTAGATCTACATAGTGAACATATAATATAGTATGCTTTAGTACAAATTTTTTATTGTAGCTTTAGATCTGTGTTTTTCTATAATTAATTAGAATAATTCATAGCTATAGTTTGTATGGTGCAATTGTGGTGAATTTTTTATGTTAGACTAATTATTATATATTTAAACTATGGTAAAAATTTCATACTCATTAGATCATGTATAACTTAGTTATAGATTTATTATAATTTAACAAGCATAAACCTAAATAAATCTATAACTAAGTAATACATGATTCAATGAGTATACAATTTTTACTATAACTCAAACATAGAATAATTAGCTCACCATATATTCATCACGATTAGACCATAGAAAATGTAGCTATAATTAATCTAATTAATTAGAGAAAATCATAGATCTAAAGATACATCAAAAAAATTTGTACTAGAATATACTATATTATATATTCAATGTGTAGATCTACTGATCTTAAGTCCAACAAAATTGAGTTTTCTATTTTATGATTTTTATGTGATTTACTGTGATTTTTCAAAAAAATCAGCCAAAATAAATAAAAAGAAAAAGGTAAAACCGCTTTCAAAAGCAGGTCAAGGATGTCATGTGCATGGTTTTAAAAGTTGAGGGATGTATTTTGTCCGGTTTTAGAGTTTAGGGATGAAAATTAGACTTTCGTGAAAGTTGAGGGACCTAAAGTAGACTTTTTCCATACTATAATACTCTCTTAGTCCATTCGTAGACAACATTTCGAGTGATTCAAGGTGGCCGGGCCGGGCCTTATATACCACAAAAAAAAAAAAAGGCACGGGCATGACGAGCAAAGAGCAAACCAATGGGAAGAGAGACCACCTGTTTATCATACTTTCGCACATGCACATACCCTCCCAAGCTATTCCATATAAGGGCCCATTTTATTCCAAAAACAGATGCCCAAGCTTTCTCAGGTCCTCTGATAGAAGCTCACATAGGTTCAGTTCAGACTTACAAAGCAGTCGCACAACATACAACTCTGTTCTAACTCTGGACACGAAATCCTCTCTTCCTCTCCCTCCCTCTCACTCTCTCTGCTCACTGCCTCAATCTAGGAAGATTGTCGGAGCTCTGGGCGCACAAAGTCGGCGTTGGCAGTCACGGAGATGTCGACGGTGGGCCTCAGCTCCGCGCAGACCTCGATGGCGCCATGGACAGGGTCTGACAAGAAGTTGCTGATGAGGTCCTGGTTGATGGGGGCGTCCTTGTCCACCGTCACGAAGGCCTGCTGCGTCAGGATGTAGTCGAAGCGTGGTGCCCACTTCCTGGATCCCAGGCGAGCCGTCGTGGAGCAGTTGTCCACCATGAAGGCGACCCCACGGGCGTGCATGAACGGGTTCAGCGAGTCCACTGACTCGATCACGCTCTCGTTGATGATCTCAGAGTAGGAGTGCCCCTTCTTCCTCAAGATCTCAATCTAAAGCCATTGGACACCAACAAACGGATAAGCTGAGCTTCATTGACAGCATGAGGTTACAATCAGTTGTCCAGTGATAAGAGGCAGAAGAATCTTACCTGCGCCATCATCAAGGCAATGTACACTCCAGCAGTGAAGGCATGGAGCGGGCCAAGATCACCTTCTGGACGGGTTGCGCGCACCTTTTCACCAACCTTCCACATGCGAGTTTGGTCAATGTTGCCCATTGGAAAAGCTGGGAGGCCCTCTTTTTCCTATGAAAACATAACAAATATTTTATTTTAAATTGTGTCAAAAATGTAAAGTTAACCATGAGCACGACCAACATCAGAGATAATGGTTTAATGTAACAGAACTCACGTAAAACCTCCGCCCAGCCAACACCACACTCCGGATTTCACTTCCAGAGGCCACATCTTCATAGCATTCGTAGAGTATATCCATGCACGGGTAAAACGATGCACTGTAAGCCTTGTTGAACTCCTTTTTGCCTTCCTCACTCAATGAGTTGTACACTTCAAGCATCCCCTGTGGTCCAACCAGGAAATTAAGATCACAATCTAGTAAACAAAGACCGACAATGGTTGGTGTAAGGATGAATAGTCACATACCTTCTTTGAGATGGTTTTCGAGATGATCCCAGTTATGCCCTCAACAGTGTTTTTGTAGGCTGACTCTTCATCCATTCCTTGCTCTGTGTATCTCCTAAACAGAGCCTCCACGATACCATGGACCGCACCCAGCAAAATGCCTGTACGTTAAATGGTTAGTTACATACTCGCGGTACAATTATTAGTGGCAACATGAACAGATCAGTATGCTCACCTCGCTCTCCAAAGATATCACTCTTGTACTCCTGTTCTAAAGTAGTAGCAAATGTAAAGGGGGAGCCAAGTGCAACTGACCATGCTAGAGCAACATCAGTTGCCCTTCCATCAACATCCTAACAATGAAACAACATTAGTAAAAGCATAAAGCACATCTGTCACCAAATGCTTCTAAAATATGTTTTCAATGAAATCAAATAAAGAGAAATAAACTGAAACATTGATAAGCGCAGCAGAGCTTCAAGCATACCTGGTGCACAGCAAAGCTAGAGTTGATGCCAGCACCATTGACTTCCTTGCCCTGAACATAAAGCCTGCGGACAGATGGACCCATTCCCTTGGGGCATACAGCAATCACACTGATGTTCTTTGGGAAATCAAGTCCAAGTGATTGCAAATGTCCCAGAAGAAATCCATGAGATAAACCAAGGATACTGTTTGGTTTCATGTGAGAGAAGATCTTCTCATAGTTGTCAGCCTGCAGAAAGTGAAATGCAACTTTCAGGATGAATACCGAAGATGCAACAAATAAGTACCATATCAGCATAATGAAATGATGAATGGGTGTGCTACAGAACGGTTTATAGGTTGAACTAACTGACAGGAAACAAAACAACCTCTTGTAGACGACTTGGCACAAGTCAAGCATCAGGCACAAGTATACATATACAAAAGAATGCACATGAAACCATGCAGCTAATGAGCATGAAGCAAACCTGTGCAGCATCAGAAATCAGCAGCAACACAAGATCGCTGTCGGAGACAGTTTCCCAAATATCGCCCAAGGTTCCACTCTCTTCGGTGAATCCAGCAGCACGTGCTTCCTCAAAAGATTTGGATCCTTTCCGTAGACCAATCTGAAAGCAAAAGGCAGCAGTATGTTGCAGTGACAGGACAGAGCCAAAGTATATACAGGAGGCAGAATATATGATTCATAATTGCCATGTCCAAGTTGCACAGAATAAAGAATGATAAACTGTCCCCAGTTGAATTAACAATTGAAAGAAAATAGTCCAGAGGAAAGTAAAATCTGATTTATTTATTTATTTTCAATAAAAGCAAAGTATATACCATTTTTCTGTAAATAAAGAGTATAGATCTTTAAGTCAACGTGGTTTTCGTATGAATAGATAGATAGTGCTAAGTATCAGGGATAAGATATATTAGTCTGACAAGAGAAGAACTAACCTTCACAACAATGTCTGACTTTGCTTCAGCCAGTGAATCTCTCAGGTTCTGAGCTTGGGCAGGTCCCTGCAAAAGGAACAGCGCCATGTTTATGAGCCCTGAACCCAAACAGCAGTAGAAATCCAAGCGAAACCGATGTCATCTACTACTACTAGATATGACAACACCGATTCGCCTATATGTGAGTGCGGAAGAGGAAGTGTGTGGGCATGTGTGTCGAACCTGCGAGCCCCATCCAATGACTCCGATCTGCTTGACCCCCTTGAACGCCTCCGGGAGCAGCGGGAACAGGTTCCTCCCGCCGCGCACGATGTACTGCGCCACGAAAAACCGGTCACGAACCAAAACAAAACAAATCAAATCGTACCGAAACGACGGAGAGATTCATCAGCCATCCATCCCCATCCACCACGGAGTAGCGAAAGGGGGGACGGCAACGGGTGATTGGGGCGCACCTCCTCGTGGCCGGCGAGGGAGACCTTCTCCTTGTTGAAGACGGAGGTGTCGAAGTCGAGCGACGGCATGGCGGTGCCGACGGCCGGCGGCGCGTAGACCATGGCGGCGACGTCCCGGCGGCGGGCCCCGTGCGCGGACGCGGACGCGGACGAGGAGAGGTGGCACGCGGGCTGCTGGGTGGCCGGGAAGGAGACGGACGAGGAGGTCGGGAGGGCCTTCGCACCGGCGGATGCGGCGGCGGCGCCTAGGGTTTTGGGGTGGCCGAACGCGAGGGTGGAGGCCGCCATGTAGCCGATTGCAGTGCAGGACAGCTGCGAACGAGGACGGCGAGGCGGGTGGCGAGCGGTTGGTGTGGTGGGGGTGGGAACTGTCCGTGTGTGACTGATGAGGGCGGACGTGTCAGGGCTAATCCCTGTGGATTTATACGGCTAAGCCCGCCGTGTGATGCGCCGTCGTCGGCCGCGATGCGACGACGCCGGGGCTAGGGGCCGTTGGCCGTTCACGTGCGCGGCGAGCCTACGTGGTTTTGGCGGGTTGCACGCCCTCGCCTGGAGATGCGCGGCGCGGCGCAGGCAGCACGCCGCACGCGGGCGGCGTCATTTTTTAGCGTCTCCCCCCGCGCGCTGGTCGTGTGGATCTCGAGACCGCGGGCGCCGTGCACGGTGCGCGGCAGCGAGGAAACTGCGAAGAGCTCTTGAGCTGCCGTGCCGTCGCGGCGTTGCCGAATGCCGATACCCATGCCGTCCGCTGCTTTTCCGCGTGAATTTTGCAAGGTCCCCCGGGGTACGGTGGTGGCAAGCGCTTCTGGCTCCTGGTCCTGGCTGTGATAAGCTACCATTGTTCGCTAGGGTGAGAGTTCTTAGGCTTTGTTTAGTTATCATAATATTTTACAAAAATTTTCATATTCTTCATCACACCGAATCTTTATACGTATGTATGGAGCATTAAATATAGACGAAAAACTAATTACACAGTTCACCTGTAATTTGTGAGACGAATCTTTTGAGTCTAGTTAGTTTATTATTGGACAATATTTGTCAAATACAAACGAAAGTGTTATAATGCCGATTTTATAAAAAAATAAATAAAACTAAACAAGGCCTTAACCAAAAACTTTTTCATCACATCACATCAAATATTTATATATGTGTATTAAACATTACATATAGATTTAAAAAATAACTAATTATATAATTTGTATGTATTTTGTGTGACGGATCTTTAAATCTAATTAGTCTATAATTAGACACTAATTATTGTTATAATACTCGAAAACTTTTTTTTCACGAACTAATTACTCCACGCAAGCAGCAGTGTGGGTTTTCTGCGCGTGTCACGTCACGTACGTACGGTGCGGTTAACAACTGGACAATTGGTGGTGGTGTCAGCGTTGGATGGATGCACTAGTGGGCTAGCAGCAGCTTGATGGGTTGATTGGTGAGCCGCAACAACGGATACTGTGGATTGATTTCACTTCACTAGTCGCGATCTCGTGCGGCATCACGGGATTTGTCCGTGGGGCAGCTGAATCACCGCCGAGAACGACACCCGATCACCCGATGCGAAAACGACGAAGGTTCGCTGTCCGCATAACTACGGCCCAATTACCTATCCATCGGCCTAGCCCACTGCCGTATCCATTCTGCGGTGACCACGTGCGGCCCAACACCAGCACACCGCCACGCCACCACCCTCGCGGCCTCGCAAGGTCGCACCAGACTCTGACCTCCTTCTTCACCTCTCCCTACATGTGGCCAGCCCTACTATTATCTCAGCTGAGAGTGGAGAAAAAAATCATTACAATAGGCTATTCCTAATTTTGTTGGCCCCTATTTGATCCTAAATTCCTAATTTTTTCCGACAATGTCTACTCCTCGAACTACCACACGCATGGTGCCTCCCTTCTCCACCACCAGTCCACCACCGGCATCTCCATGACTCGTGAGCAGGACGACACCTCCCCAAGCACACCACTAATGGATCTCCATGACGGGTTCATAAGAAAAGGTATGGGATTATCTCAAGTTTAATTTTACAGCAGGTATTTACACGAGGGATAAAACTGTACAATAGGTGAGAGATTTGGACAATGATTTTATTAAGAAATTGAGCTCCGCAAGAGGAACTGAAGGATGGCCTGATTTGTTCATGGCACCAAATGCATAATGCCTGGTCACAAAATAGTACTCTTGTGGAGCTCAATTTCTTAATCACAAGAGGAGGGCTAATGGATTGGTTGATAGTAGCTTTTGATTTTTTGTGTCGATGATGGAGAGCAAGCACATAGAGAAAAAGACATTTACAACAACCAAATAAAGAACTATTTTAAAGTAATTTTAACTAAAAAAATTCAGATGTACATTATTATAGTAAAAGACTAGCTACTGTACTATTTGAGCAAACCAACTTTCTAGTTATTATTAAACTATATATAATTTATTTTCGACCTCGCCCGTTATCTAATCTAACAAGGGGATAATGGGCTTAGTCATTGTCAAGCACACAACTACACTAATGGATCTCTAACGCTTTTCTTATAATGCTCCAGCATTTCTGTCCGAGCCAGCCGACCCACCATGCAGGCCACCAGCACTTATTACTCCTTTTTTCTTTTTAATCAAATGAGCATGTGAGTATCAGCTAGCCGGCCAAAGCTCAGCCAAATATTTATCAGATCCAGACGATGATGTGGGTCCCTTGGAAAATCAAACGAGTCAAATATGTAAATGTAGAGTAATTATGTTAGTGCTTGTAGCATGCCATTGACACCAGAGTTTTTCTTAGTTTTTTTTATCACCATCGTCCTTGGTTTGATATGGCAACCATGGCGCCATCGTAAACGCCCTGATCGAACGGTTGCATTCGAACTGAATTTGCTGATCCAGCAGCGATAAATTTCTGATCAATATTGTGATATAGCATGTACATGCTCAACATGTACTATCTACACCATCCAAAAGTGCTTTGAGATTCGTGCATTTGTACTCTCCCACTGCTACTTTACACTTCTTCACTGCTGCTTCACATTACTGATTTGGATTGCACACATCTCAATGCAATGTTGAACGGTAAGAATAGCAGATGTTGAACATGTATGCACCAAAAAACTGCGTTCATTTCTGATGCAGTGTGCTGCTCAAAACTGAACTCGTACATATCCTACTACTAAAAAGCGTCAAAGTAAATCGTTCACATCCATCGCTCGCTCGCCGGGACTGAGGTCTGCTGCAGCTGCCTAACACCTGGCTCACTGTGGTGCTTAGGCCTGCTGCATAGGCTAGCAACATGGCAACGCAGCAACGTGTTGCGGGCCAGCATACAAAGCAGCGCGCAGCAAGCTACCTAGGCTCTGTTAGTTCGATTTTTTTAAATAAATTTTGTAACACTTTTATTTATGTTTGATAAATATTATATAATTATAGACTAATTAGGCACAAAAGATTCATCTTGTAAATTACAGATAAGTTGTATAATTAGTTATTTATTTTATCTATATTTAATATTTTATTCATTTCTTTTGTACAAATTTTTGGTAACTAGGCCTTTTTTAGTTTCCAAAATTTTTTGGTTCGGATCACTGTAGCACTTTCGTTTGTTTGTGTAATTAGACTAACTAGGCTCAAAAGATTCGTCTCATGTTTTATAGGCAAACTGTGTAATTAGTTTTTGTTTTTGACTATATTTAATGCTTCATGCATGTGCCGCAAAATTCAATGTGACGAGAAATCTTAAAAAGTTTTTGTTTTTAGGTGAATTAAACAAGGCCAACAGGGCCTTGTTCAGTTGGCAATTTTTTTGGATTTTGGATACTATAGTACTTTCGTTTGTATTTGGTAATTATTATCTAATCATTAACTGGCTAGGCTCAAAAGATTCATCTCACAAATTTAAACACCCTCATACATATGTTATCGTGATATTTTGTGTTCCGTTGCAACGCACGGGCATTTACCTAGTCGAAACCTAAGGGCTTCCGGCTTCCCCAACGAGCTACACGGTGGCTTACTTAAAAATTTTGCAAAATTTTTCAGATTTCTCGTCACATCGAATCTTTAGACGTATGCATAGAGTATTAAATATAGATAAAAATAAAAACTAATTGCACAGTTTGGTCGAAATTGACGAGACGAATCTTTTGAGCCTAGTTAATACATAATTGGATAATATTTGTCAAATACAAACGAAAGTGCTACTATTCCTATTTTGCAAAAAAATTTGGAAGTAAACAAGGCCTCAACCTCCATGTATGCAATTGGTGTCCATCTCACATCCATCAGTTGCCTTACAGTGTCAGAACAGCCTGCAGAAGCACTGAGTGCTCCGTCTGACAAAAACTAGAAGTAGTCCTCGCGTGCATTGGAGAACCTAGGCCTTGTTTACTTCTCAGAAAATTTTGCAAAATTTTTCACATTCCTCGTCACATCGAATCTTTAGACGCATGCATGGAGTATTAAATATAGACAAAAATAAAAACTAATTGCATAGTTTGGTCGAAATTGACGAGACGAATCTTTTGACCCTAGTTAGTCCATGATTGGACAATATTTGTCAAATACAAACGAAAATGCTACCGTGTCCATTTCCCAAAAATTTTCGGAACTAAAGGCCCTAGAGCAGCACCCTCACCACTCTTTTTCAAAAGACCACAGTATGGCCTTGTTTAGTTCCAAAATTTTTGGCAAAATGACCACTGTAGCAATTTCGTTTGTATTTGACAAATATTGTTCAATCATGAACTAACTAGGCTCAAAAGATTCATCTCGTCAATTTCGACTAAACTGTGCAATTAGTTTTTATTTTTATCTATATTTAATACTCCATGCATACGTCTAAAGATTCGATGTGACGGGGAATCTGAAAAATTTTGCAAAATTTTTAGGAAACTAAACAAGGCCTATGAAAGATAGAACCCTTGCAGCCGTAGGCTAGCAGTGTGTCAGAGGAGAGCAATCATTTGGGTTGAATCATTTGGGTTGGGATAATTGATAGATAGACGTCGCTCTATCTACGAGTAGGTGGCCTATTACTTTTTTCTAAGGCCTTGTTTAGTTTACCCTGAAAACCAAAAAGTTTTAAAAATTTCCCGTCACATCGAATCTTGTGACACATGCATTAAACATTAAATATAGACGAAAATAAAAACTAATTACACAGTTTAGCTGTAAATCATGAGACGAATCTTTTGATCCTAGTTAGTCCATGATTGGATAATATTTGTCACAAACAAACGAAAGTGCTACAGTACCGAAAACTTTTTACTTTTCGGAACTAAACAAAGCCTAAAGCTAATGCTCATAGTGGCTTGCATTGCTGGTGCCCTAACGAGTAACCAGTGGCGGGCCCAATAGGTAGTCTAGGTAGGCCCAGGACTACCTTGGATTTTGGTCCAAAAATTTTTTAGTACTCCTTTCAACTTATAGAAACTTGGCCCAGTACTCATCTTTCTCCCTTCCCTTTTCCTCCGTTCATCCCGACCTGACATTTTGTGCGACTCGCGAGTTAGGGCCTGGTGAACCAGCGAACGACGAAGTGGCGAGGTCGCGGCTCGCGAGGGCCGAGGAGGAGCCGCCGCGACGGCCTGACGCTTCCACGCTCCGGCGCCCCGGCGGGATTCCGGCCTCCCGCTCCCGCCTCCCTCACGGCCTCGCCCTGCCGCAGTACTGCCCTGCCGTCGGCCTGGACTCCTGGTGCCTTCGCGGCTTCGCCCTTCGCCCAACGCCCAGTGCCTGGACTGGACGCCCGACGCCCCCAGTGGGCAGTCCGCACCGGCGCCGGCCGCCGGCCAAGCGCCTAGGCCAACTCTTCTGTTCCTGTGGTGAGTTGATTTTATTTATGCACAGTAACTATGGCTTCCAGGTTTATTGGTTTAGGGATTTGCTTTTCTCCCAGATCTACTGTGTGGGTGTGACTCTGTGAGATTGTGAGCCAAGAATTGAATGAATTTGTTGATATGTTTTTAGGAAGTTGAGGCATGAAGAAATCAAATATAGCAGTTCTTTTCAAGAAACATGAGGAGAAAAGAATTGCAACTCAGATTGCTCCCCCAATTCCAGTTATGTGAAGATGGATAACAGATTTCAAGGACCGACCACCCTCGGTGAGCTCTCTAACAAGCTTGTTGGCACTAAAAAAAATTTTACCGATTTTTTTTTTTGAATTTTTCTTATTTTATAGTCATTTTACCGATTTTTTTCTTTGAATTTTGTCGTGTTGTGCATGAAATTTTTTTTTAAAACTACCTTAGTTTCAATTTCTGGGTCCGCCACTGCAAGTAACATCAGCATCATGTATACGCAGTGCAGAAGGGGCTGAACTCACAAGACCCGTACGTACGTAGTTTCTTACCTAAGCTGACCATAAAGAAATATGGGCACGCAGCCAGACATGTTTTTGTCACATGTCACAGTTCAGTCATCGCAATGACGATAAAATTCTTCCTTAATTAGAAGATCGAGATAGGTATAATTTCAGGCGAGGAAAAAAGCACGAGCATCCTAATTCACATCCTTTTTCGTCCAAAGCACCGCTCGCCATAATTCCCCAACGTACCCAGCGGGACAAATGCATGTGCCCTGGGTACGTACGTGTACGTGATAACGCTGCCCGCCGGCCAATTCTCACAAGTCATCACAAGAAAAGGGCACGAGCACACGAGGCGGTGGAAGCGCGGCTCACCCCCAACCCCAACGTACACAACACAAAGCCGGCCGGCCGTCGCCACTTTTCCAGCTTTCCAGGCCGGTCCCGGTGGTGGTGTCACGTTGCGGTACCGGTACCACCACGTCAAGGCCCGAACCGACGAACCGAGAACCCCAACCCCACCATAAGACAAGTGCTCCACACGTCAGCCGCCGGGGCACTTGAAAACGCCCGTGCCCGTGCCCCGCCCGCCCGCCTCGGCGCTACGTTGCCCGCGCGAAAAAAAAAAAACGTACACCACCACCACCACCACCACCGGCCACCTCGGCAGCTACGTGCGTGCGCATGCACCGGCGCCACCGAGCCGGCCTCACTGCTGCTGCTGCTGCTGGTGGGGATGGGGGCAGCGGCTGTCGACGGCGCCGCGTCGGCGTCGATGAGGGCCGCGGTGAGTCGGCTCAGCTTCGGCGCGGCGGCGGAGGAGAGGCGGGACGCCGCGGGGGAGGTCGCGAGGCTGGCGCGGGCCGACGAGCGGACGAAGCGCCTCCTGCCCGAGCTCGGCGTCGTGCCGCCGCTCCTGGACATGCTGGCCGACGCCGACGCGCGGGGCGCCGCCGGGGCGCGCGTGGCCGCGGCCGGGGCGCTGCTCGAGCTCGCCAGAGGGACGCACAGGTTGGTCGATCGGTCAGTGACTTCTACTTCTCCGTGCTTACTGTACTTGCCTGCGTGCCTTGGTGTTCTTTCCTCGAGATTCTTCTCGCGTGCAACTTCTCTGATCAACGTGCCATGTTATTACTGGAACTAGAACTAAAGTGGGTAGCGTAGTATGCCTCTGCTGCTGCATGAGATTTGAATTGGGGAGAAATGATCTTGTTCAAATATTCAGGCGACAAAAAGGCCACGTTTTTGAGTAATTTCTTTTCGAAGATCACGCTGCTTATATATTTCGCTTTAATTCAAAAACTCTGGGTTGCTGCACTTGCACACATATATACATGAACTGCACTATAGTCACTTCACAATTTTCGCAAAACCATAACAAAGGATTGAAAATCAGAACTGATTAGCCTTGACAAAGGTGTCGCCCCCTTGGCCGGTTGTCTCTGCCATGCCAAATCCTCTCAAACTGCTCTGACCTTTTGAGCAGCATTTGTCAAAGTCCTTGTTAAACAATATGCACGCCCATCAATTCTTGCCGGTCGCTGCTTTCCACAAACCATTAGGCGAGCACGGGCCAACCTTTGCGTCTGCCACTGCCAGAGTCCCCTCACGCCATTGTTATTTGATCTGCCAGAATCATTGACCACAAACACATAATGTCAGCACTTTATCCGGCTCAAGTTTCAGCTTTGTTGGTTGGTATTAGGCATCTCAAACGTACTATACTCACACTCACAGACTCAGCTCTTTCAGGTTTCAGCCTCCCTTGTTTTCTGCTGACAAAGTTTGGCAAACAAAATGGACCCAAGTCCTAACCATTTGTTTCTTTTCGTTGGTTCCATCACTTGGACGAAACCAGGTAGCTCTTAGAGAGACATTTGTGCTTTATTTTTCCCCCTTAGCATAATGCATATTTGGTATGTCATGTCACATGTGGATATGGCCATGGGCCCCAGATAGTGACAAGCACATAGTACATGTTGCGTCAGGACTCAGGAAAAGATAGACACCATTGTGTGACGGTCGTTACTTGGACGTACGTACTCAGTTTTCACTAGGCTTGATGTGGACTTGCACTCGTTGCCAATTTGCCTGCACGGCGCGGTGTTGCATTGCATCGACTGCCAATGGTGACAGTGGAATGAAACTGAAAACCACAATGGCACCCCGTGAAGCACGCAGACGATAGAATGATAGAACAGACGTGATCCAATAGATCGTGATGCATGAAGCCATCCCTTCTGCATGCTCCAAGAAGTGTCTAATTGACTGGATTAGAATCCAACAATTCATGAGTTCAGAATGAATAGATATAGATCCATATACTACTGTATTGTTTCTCCTGAATTGCATATTATATATTAGTACTGCAATTTGAGTAGTTGGTGGAAAACTGGCAAGGCCTTTCTCTGAATTTACAGTATGTTTTTGGTGCATCTGTTGTCATTCTGCTCTGCAATTTTAGTTTTTATATTAGGTGATTGACTGAAAAAAAAGAGAGTAGTGACTGCAATTTTAGGTGATTGAAAAAGGGCAAAATTGTTCTTTGAAATCCATTGCAGCATGTTTTCTGCCCATCTGTAATATTCTGTTGTCATTTTGGGTATCTGCTTAAGTGCTGATGCTCTTGGTTTTCAGAAATAAGGTGCACATCGTGAAGGCCGGTCTGCTCATGAAGCTGCCACAGCTCACGGACGACAAGGACCTGTCGAGAAGCCAGGAGCTGGCGCTGCTGGTCCTTTCCATCTCGTCACTGGCCAACACCGACTTCCCTCTCTCCACCACCGAGCTCCTCCCGTTCCTCGTGGCCACCCTCACCGCCGCCGACGTCCCGTCCGACACGAAGCTGCCGTGCCTGGCGGCCCTCCGCAACCTGTCGACGAAGCTCGAGCACGCGCGCGACGTGGTGTCCAGCGGCGCCGTGCGCGCGCTCCTGTCCCTGTCCCTCTCCCTGGACCGGAAGACGTCCGAGGCGGCGCTGTGCATCCTCGGGGAGCTGGCGGCGGCGAGCGCGGCGGCGAGGAAGGCGATGGAGGAGGAGGGCGAGGGCGAGGCGGCGCCCCGGGCGGTCCTGGAGGCCATGACGCGGCACGAGAGCGCGCGGTGCCAGGAGCACGCGACATACCTGGCCATGGTGCTCGCGCACGGCAGCCGCGCGCTGCGGCGCAGGATGCGCCAGCTCGGTGTCGTGCAGGCTCTCCTGGAGGTCTCGCTGCTCGGCAGCCCGCTCGCGCAGAGGAGAGCGGCCAAGATCCTGCAGTGGTTCAAGGAGGAAGGGCCGCAGCAGAGCAGGATCAGGGCGCACTCGGGGCCTCGCATGGAGGGAGACGGCGGCGGCACGTCGTGCCCCGACGACGAAGACGACGTCGCCGGCGAGGACGGCGGCGATTGGCGCCGGGATACCGCCGTGGGCAAGATTGTGAGGCAGAGCCTGGATAGGAACATGAAGTGTATACTAAGGAGGGCCACGGCGTCCGTGGACCTGACCAATGTTATGCTGCTCGTTACGAGCTCTAGCTCCAAGAGCTTGCCTTGCTGAACTCGATTATTAAGTGTTCAGTTTTCCCTTCTATTTTGATGATGATCAATGTTCTTACTTCTTAGTGCTCGTGTCGATCTGCTAAAGGCTTTTCTCGTGTAACCACTTCATCCTAATCCTCTTGTTGCTAGTTGCCACCGATAATGCGGCCCATTAGCATCTAACCATCTTGAAAACAGTCGTGGGCCGTACAGGGTCCTTCCGTCGGCCAGGTCTTCGTGCTGAAGAACATCATCAGGTCTCTAGTGAATGTGAAAGAGAATGCAAGAAGCCAAAGTTACCTGAATTGCGTTGGGAAGCCTGAGGCTGGAGAAACAAATAATCGGAATAATCGTTTTACCGGGCAATAGTTTATGTTCCCACTTAGTTATTATGGCGCACTGGTTTCTATTGCACCCTTGTCATCTATTCTAATGCATTATTTTTATGTAATGCTCTTGTTCGTGTCAGCTGAAGAACTCCAGTTAATTTGGCTACAATCATAGTCAGGTTGGTATAGTCCGTTGTTCCAGCATTCATGCGATTAACCGTACTTTTTTTCGTTGAGTTTGATCATTGTTTCATGTTTCATTCAACTTGTCTCCAGACAATTAATTAAAATTACAGCTTGTTTCATCTAGCCAGGTCCTTGTTCCTCCTAGCCAGCTTCTGCTATATACTGAAATCGGTATTTCAGTGGTTGGACTGATCTGCTAACCAGCCCTTGCCTATTTCCTCCTGTCACCTGAATTTCCCTCACAATTCCATAACCCATGTTCTCCATTCTGAAGGATTATAGGCACCAATCCTTCATGGATTATTCACTACAAATTCCTTCAGAGAAATATGAATATTCTTAAATAGATGTGTTTCTAAAGAATGGCTGGATTTGCCATTTTGAACGAAAAGCAAGCTGCCCCAAATCAAACTGAAACGCTTCAGGTAATGCATGACACAGATACAACATACCTGTGTTAACAGAAATCAAGCGCATCATTGTGTTATGTACAATGGCAAGGAAGCAACATGGATAATCAGTGTGTTTTGTAGGGAACTACTCCAATGGATTTAATGATTTTTATTTTAAGAAACAAACTTACATCGACTGAGCACTTCGGCACTTCATCCATGGTTGCCTTCCTTGAGCTACTAGCCTACTACAATGAACCAAAAGATCACAGCAAATCTGTACCACAGATTAGCCCAGCAATCAGCATCCCAGTTTGAAATTTGTTTGTGAAAGTAGCACTATATATACGTCTAGGTGCTGGATTATGCAGATCGGAACCCATCAAAGATGTGAGATGCAGCATCAGGTAGTAAAGCATCAACTAATGGCACATTCAGGTAGTAAAGCATCAGCTAGTGGCACATTCATATTTTCTCAGATGTGCAGCACACTCATCTTTTCTCTTATATGTATCATTTCAGATGTGCAGCACATTCATATTTTTTCATATTGCCATTGTAAAATCTGCAACACACTTATTTTTTCTCAAATGTGTATCGCTTTCGCACCATAAAACAAATGGAAAAATGAAACTGAATATAGTAGTAGCTATGAACTACTACTATGAGCAGGAGCTCTGTTCAATCAGCAATAACACATATACAAATTTTGTCATTCAGCGGTGATAAATGTTGAAAGCTTCAGGTTTCAGGTTAACTCTGCTGTGTGCTGATGTCGACCAAATCAGAGTATCCATTCTTCAGAAACCAAAACCGACGACATCACAGTGTCCCAACAGCTACCTTTCGTAACAACCACGACTAGGAACCTTTCCTTCATTATGCATATCGTCTATAGTATGACATCTGTCCTTGAATGTTCTTCTCTCCTTACCTGAATTACGAGCTGTTCCGTTGGTTTTGACTTGCACAGATCTATATCTCATCTGCCAGAACTTTGACAGGAACCAACACTGTCACCATTTGTAATTCTGATTGGGTTTTCCCGTGTGAGAATTGGATTAAATTAAAGCGACAATGACGGGAGGAGGCTTGATAATAATAGACTTGATCCAAGCCAAGAGCAGGTCCGCAACTGCGAAAGATCGAAATTAAGATTGACATGGTCCAAAGCAACATCTTATATCAGCTACTTCAGAGCTAGGGTTTTTTTTTTTATTTTGGGGGGGGGGGGGGGGGGGGGGAGCTAAGAGGTATCCATTCAAAGCAGAAAATCAGTACTCCTAACCTACGAAACTTGTGACCACCCTTGTGAAACTTTCAAAAGAATCCTCTTCAGCTTCCTCACTCAGAAGAAAAAAAAACTCAATAAAAAACACTCCTGAAATCAGCAAGAGATTGGCATGTCATTTGTTACAGAACGCTGACTAGTGGCTGCTGTGAAAGGGTCCTCATTTGGTTTCTGCATCTGCACACCAAAACACATGAAGCCGGGTCTCCTGATCCTACATGTGCAAGAACCAAGAATTGAATAGGTCGAAACCTACCAGATCCACTACAAATGTATATCAGCCGCGGCTGAAGGTTTCAGAAAGAGTAACGCAACGCAGAGGAGGACACAGGGTCGCCAAGCCCAGCAAACAAGGGCATCGCAGGGCGGCTGAGAGTTGCCGGCCGGCTATGGCTTCCCTTCTTCTCCTCGCCGCCTTGGCCTTACTCTTCGTCATGGCATCTGGGCAGGGCGCCAAGACCGTGCTGCCGTTTGCGCCTTCCTGCTCGACAAGTGGCAACTACACCGACGGCAGCAAATACAAGAAGAACCTGGACCAGCTCCTGGCCAGTCTCCCCACGGCGGCCGGCGACAACGGGTGGTTCTACAACGGCACCGTCGGGACGGGGGCCGACAAGGTGTTCGGCCTCATCATGTGCTACGCCGACCGCAACGAGACGCAGTGCCTCGAGTGCCTCGCCGGCGCGCCCGCCGGGATCACCGCGCTATGCCCGGGCAGCCGGAACGTGAGCGCGGCGTACGACGCGTGCGTGCTCCGCTACTCCGACACCGACTTCTTCTCTGTGGCCGGCCGCGACGAGGCGTTCTACGTCACCTGGCCCAGCACCGTCGACCAGGCGAGGCTCGAGGTCGCGCGCTCCAGCCTGATGAACCGGCTCGCCAGGACGGCCGCCGGCTCGCCGCCGCTGTTCGTGGCGAACGAGAGCGCGCCGCTCGCCGGCTCGTCGGACTCGGTGTACGGGCTCGCGCAGTGCACGCGGGACCTGACGGCCAGCGAATGCAGCTGGTGTCTCACCACGTATGTCGGTCTGCTGCCGGGGAGGTTCCCGAACAGCACCGGCGGCGCGATCAAGGGGTACAGCTGCTACGTCAGGTACAGTGTCGGCGCCTTCGACATCACCCTGCCGCCGCGCCGGCCGGCGCCACCTGTTGGATAAGCCAGCTCGATCGGTTTGCATGCGCTCATATCTTCTACTATTCCCCAATCTGCATCGGCGATCAAAGTATACGATCAGGCATCCTAATGCCTTCTCAGAAATTGGAAGAATACTCGGGGTCTAAAGCGCCTTCGGTACACACTAGTGATGACGAGGAGGGCGAAGACGAGAAGGACATGGAGGGAGAAACACTAAAAGTCTGTATTGTGTGCTATAAATTTCAGTTGATATGCAAACATACCAGTTTATATGCTGGCATAATCTGTAGATTGCGTTCGGTTTGCTCAGCACTTTTTATTAACTTCTCAGGCTAATTTTGTATAACGTTAATGTTTTTAAGTTGTTAGATGATGGAAAAAAACCTCTTTGTGCTGAAGGATATCAGGTCTATAGTGAATGTGGTTGAGTGCCATGGACATGGAGAAGAAGCCTGAGGCTCGAGAAATAAATAATCCTCTTAGCATGTAATGATTTATGTTCAACTTAATTATTATTATGGTGCGTTGGTTTCTGTTGGACTCTTAGTCATGCATAAAGTATTAAATATAAATTATTTACGAAACTAAAAATACAGATTAAGACTAATTTATAAGATAAAATTTTTAAATCTAATTAGTTCATAATTAATTATATATTAATCTATGATTGCTACAGTAAAAACATGCTAATAACAAATTAATTATGTTTAATACATTTCTCTCGCGAATTAATGACGGATTCTGTAATTTATTCTTTTATTAGTACTTGAACATCCTATGAGCCGTACGGGGTCCTTCCGTCGGCCTGGTGTTCGGCTCCTCAAACTCGCAACACATTTATATTGAAACCCTAGGAACATCTCCGCATTCCTCCACCCCCGCCGCTGCCTTCTTCGCCTTCGACGTTTGGGGCAAGCATGGCAGGCATCCCATCGGGTGAAGGCAGCGGCGATGCGCGGAATCGCAGCACGATTTGGGAACGGTTTCCGCCTTACCCTGCTCATGTTGTCAGGTTTTACCATGAGCACAAGGACATCCTCGGGGAGATCTTGTCTGGCTTAAGTCATCTTCCGACACACGAAATGATGGACGCCCTTGGAGAGGTGCGTCGTTCAGTTGTTTTTCCTGTTGCCATGCTTCGGTTTTACAGATTCTCTTGTTTCCAATCGACTGAGAAGAAGAAACCCTTCATTCCGCGAGCTTCGGTTAAGGTTAGGGTTCGGGTTCACGAAATCCTGAGGTAATATCTCGAGTTGGAAGAAAGAGTAGGCGTTCCTTTTTTTTTTCTTTTTTGCGACGCTGTCAATTCATTCAGCAAGGAATAGTAGGATTACAGTCATCGACCAACAGGTTAGCTACACAGGTTGCAGCCAATTGCCACTCGACAAACCTATTGCTATCTGAGACCTGCTTTGCTAGCATATCAGCTACTCGATTACAAGAACGAGGGGAGTACAATAAGATAAAATCTGAAAAGGTGAGGCTGAGATCCCGGTTCTTTTCTTTTTCCTTTGCTAGGGGTGAGGAAGGATTAGAACTATGTTGTAGATCTGGGAACTAGCAGTTGAACCAGATGAGGTTAGCCGTCGGAAAACTATTGGCGGCTGGATGGAATTGCGATTTTAACGCGCCTGTGGTTTGTTGCTGGGCAGAAGGCCAGCGATTGGGGGCAAAGGCGATTCCAGTCACTTGAACTTTCCCACCAACCCTATTGTTGTCCCTTTTTGTAATCCCTGGTACTCCCCATTCTGCATCGACGATCAAAATATATTAACATCAAGCATCATAATGCCTTGCAGAAATTGAAAGAACACTCGCTGTCCAAAGTGCCTTTGGTACACTCCAGCGACGATGAGGAGGACGAAGACGATGAGGACGAAGGTGATAAGGAGGACAAAGGCGAGGAGGACAGGGAGGGAGGAAGACTGAAGGTTTGTATTCTGTTCTATAAATTTCACTTGATATGAACAGACAAGATTTCTTTGCTTGGTAGAATCTGTAGATTGCATTCGGGTTGTTCAGCAGTTTTAGTATCATCTTAGGCTAATTTGTATGACGTTAATGTTTTTCAGTTGATGGATGATGAAAAGAAACCTCTTGGTGCTGAAGAACATCAGGTCTATAGTGAATGTGAAAGAGAATGCAAGAAGCCAAAGATTGGCTGAATGCGTTGAGTGCCATGGACATGGAGAAGAAGCCTGAGGCTCGAGAAATAAATAATCCTCTTAGCCTGTAATGATTTATGTCCAACTTAATTATTATTATGGTGCACTGGTTTCTGTTGGACTCTTAGCATCTATTCTAGCTTTGTTCATATCAGCTGCAAAACTCTACCTAATTTGGTCCACTATACATTTGTATTTGTTTGGTGATACAAAATCATATCAGAAGTTAGTTCTGATTGTGTATTGATAATATGTCAGATTACTAAACTTATCAAGATCAACAGTGCATGTATCTCTAAAATAAAAAATACATGCTGAGACCTCCTACATGCTCTTATATATTAAAAATAAAAATAAAGAATTCGGCTGTAAGCCACTACACAGGAACAACATTCATGGCACTCAACAAGTTGACTGAGGATGTGAGATATAGCTTCTTGACAGGGAAAAAAAATATAGTGGAGCATTTGGCCAAGTAAATAGACGCTTCCACTAACCTATAGTAATGGACTGCTATAAATACATGTGTTTCAACTTCTGCCAGCGAGCCTTGGCTGTTGCAGATGTTGATTTTGGCTTCCCCGTTGCTGGAACGTTGACGCCTTCTCCTTCAACTCCTGAAAGGCGCGCATTGTATCACCATCGAAACCGCCTGCAAACTGCAACGAATGGTAGGGCTGAGCACAACATACAAGTTTGAAGAGTTGAGCATATCGACGTACATGAGTAAGTGGGAGTGGTTACCTGGTGCACTCTGAAGGCAAATCGAACTCCTTGAAGCACCAGCTCCTCTTCGTCAGGGCCAACTTGTATGGCCTCAAGCTCTGAGGAAACCCTTCTCAGATACTTCATTGCCAGCTTCACTGATTGTAATTTGATCTGCATGTTAAGACTCAGCTTGTTATGTTTGAGGAAGTCAGTTCTATAACGATATAACTGTATCGACAAAAATAGGCTGGTCAAGTGTATTTTTGCTGTTAGATTTAAGGGCTTAAGTTTATCCCAGTAATTGAATGGAAAACAAACGACAAGGGAACTACTAATTTGTCTCCAATCACCTTTTTTTACTAAATTAAAATGTCTAACATGAGCCAGAATAGACTAACAGTGTGTTGCTACTTTTTTGTTTTTTGTTCAGCTCAAAATTCATGGACCATGCTTCTGGACCAAAAAATCAGAGGGGGCCATGCAGAAACAAAACTGATTCACGAGAATCCCTGGCTAACACAGCATTTCACAGAACATGGCCACCACAGTTGATATGGTCTTTTTTGGTCCCGAAAACACCAGGTTTGCGTACATTTATTTTTGGTTGGTACCACAAGTTGTAAACGACAGAAAACATTTGCCTGACGAAAGAACAGCACAGCACAGTACTAATTTGACCCCGATATTCAGAAGACATCATCATACAGAAACAAAATAGATTCACGGGAACCCCTGGCTCATACGTGCATTTCTTAGCATATCCCAACAAGAAACGAAAGCTACTATTGGTCCCAAAACACAAATTGCCCAAAATTCTTCCTGTTGGCACCATGAGTGTGTCTCATTGTAAACTATGGATTTTGTTCCTGCCCTATTCGTCTATGCATGAAACACAGCAGCAATGTACATGCTCATATAACCAGAATGTTTTGGGGGAAAAGGAAGAATGGCTAAACCCAATGATGTTAATTAACTCAATCAACATGTTTTTTCCCAGTGAAAATGAACTAACTTGCAGTACCTGACTAACAATTCCGGTATCCTGCATCCACTCCCATGGGATCTGATACCCACGGTATCGGCTCATCGCGCCATCTCGCACACGGACAAGGCTGTACACTCCATGCTCCAACCTGCTAACAAAACATCGATGAGCACAAGAACAAGCAACAACAATTGAATATGTATCCCCAAAAACCATAAGCTACAAAGTGTGACTTACTTCTCGAAGAGGGCCTGCATCTTCTTGAGAGCAGAAGAGCAGGGCTGCCGGGGGTCATCACAGAACGATGACGCCTCCGACTCAATCTTCTTCAAGTCACGGTAGCCGAACGCGGCCTCACGCAGCGCATCTGCCTTCCCCTCCGGCCAGTCGAAGTGCTTCAGCACCGCCCTCTCGTCCACCTGCAAGCTCGCAGCATCCAGTGAAAACAAAGTTAGCTGGTCGCTGTTACACGGAATTCGTGACGGGGACACCAAATCGATAGCTCACCAGACGTGAGAGCTCGACGTCGAGCCACTTGACGAAGGTGACCACGTCCTCAATGTCGACGAACGCGGCGCTCTGCACCTCCTTGATCAGGAACCGGATGAAGTCGCCCTGCCTCTCCACGTCCGATTTGATCTGCAACCACCAATCAAACTAATCAGTTCAGAATCTTTTGTGTTTACCATCACAAACCAAACTATCAAAGCAACTTCAGATACTAGCAGCTCAGCAACAGAAGCAAACTCATTTGATTTGAAAAGTTTCATTAATCCAACACCACATGGCGCGAAGCAACGGTCGAGTTAGCTAGACTCCAACGGCTAGCTGGGCCTCCAGGTGGGGAAATGCTGCAGCTTTTATATTCGAAAAAAAAGCGGCATTCCCTGTCTCAGGTCATTTATTATTACACTCCCCTTTACTCTATCAGTGGCAGCATCAGCACTTGTGCTAGTGGTGACAGTGACTGGGCCCCACGAGTCAGTCTGACAACACTGAGCCTGTTTCGATTGATTCCCAGGACCAGCCGGAAGAGGTTGCAGCTTTCTTTTTTGTTCCCAACTAGAGATTGTCCTATTCGGCTACTTCTCCTATCTGTTCATCTTCGTCTTCTCTGCTCGTCATGGACCGTAAAATTCCAAGACAAACGCAGACAGGAATCCATGGATTTCTTGCACGAATTCATGCAAGGTTGGTGAGCACGGGGCGATGAACAGGGAAAAGGCGCTTGTCTGTTTCAACTGTATTTGGTGCTAAACGGCCGTGTGCGAGCTCACAAGCTTGAAAAGACGATCACTTTCTGGTGCTCACCCATTTCTTTTGTTCATCTCTCCACAACAACTCTTATCAGCAAGTGCAACAGCTACTTCAGAACCACTCAAGGCAATTTGTTAAAAAACTTTCACTTTTGAGGTTTTTTCCCCCAAAAATGGCTGGTCAAGGAGATGACGACGTTGCTAAACAAGAATACAACATGAGTGGGGAATGGGTCTAAAATGGCAAGACAAGGGAATTTTACTTTGTCAGTAGAGTAATAAAGATAAGGTATGAACGAATTTTATCGATCGAACACTCTTTCTTTTCCTTTTCCATTACCAAGATGGAGTAAATCGATCGAACAGACGAACACTTACCGCGAGAAGATGAGAAGAGCGGTTCTCGATCTCGCCGATCATGTCCCTCGCGGCGGCGGCACCCCCACCGGAGCCAGCTTCGCCTGCACCGGAGCCGTCCCTAGACCTGGAGTCCCTCCGCATCAGCGAGTGGTAGAACTCCACCACCTCGGGGACTCGCCTGACGCACGGGGCGGGCGCCGGGGCCGTCGCCGAAGTCGCAGGGGACGACGCTTTGGAGCTCCTTTTCGCCGCCGGTGGAGGTGGCGGCGGCGGTGCAGGAGGCCCCGCCCCTCCGCTTCCGCCGCCGCTGCTGCTGCTCGAGGTCGACGGTGACGAGCTCGCGCTGCGGCGTCCGCGCGCCGGCATTGTCGGCGGTGGTGGAGGAGGTGGAGGCGGGGGTGGGGCCGGTATCGGCGGGAGCTTGGAGAGCTCCGGCACGCGGCTTCTTGACACCGCGGTGTCGGAAGAGTAGGTCGGCGTCGATGGCGCGGACGAGGAGGAGCTGGACGAGGAGTTCGCCGGCGAGGCGCGCGACGAGCCGGAGAAGTAGGACGACCTGGACTTGTGAGGCGCCGGCATTGGCGGCGGCGGCGGCGGAGGAGGAGGAGGCGCAGGAGGAGGGACAATCGACAGCCCAGCTACGATCGCGTTGGTCGCCGCATTAGAGCGGTCGGAGTTGTCCGACGACACCGACGACGAGCAGTCATCATCATGGTCGGGCTCGCGGTCGGGGACCGGGCCACGGCGCCTCTTGACCTCCGCCACCTCCTTCTCCAACTCAACCACCCGCTGCTGGCTGCTCCTGGCGGCGTCGACAGCGACGTCGAGCTCAGCGCGGAGGCGCGCGTTCTCGGCCTGGAGCCGCGCCAGCGCGTCGCGGCATCGGCCGAGGTCGCTGCTCTTGGCGGCGAGCTCGGTCTCGAGGAACGGCACGATGGCGACGGTCTCCTTGAGGATCTTGTGCTCCAGCAGCTCGGTGCGGAGGCGGGACTCCCGCTCCCGGAGCTCCTCGACGAGGCGGGCGAGGTCGGCGACGGCGGCGGGGCCCGGCGGCGGCTCGGGCGGCCCCGGCGCCGCGCGCGCCGGCTGCACCTGCGCGGACGAGCGCGGGAAGTAGCGCGAGAATGGCCCGCCGCCGCCGCCCTTGGACCCCGACCCGGGCGGCGGCGCTGGCGAGCCGGAGGACCGCCGGCGTGGGGTCTCCGGCTGCCCCGCCGAGGGCAGCTGCAGCGGCGCCGGCGCTGGCGCCTTGCGCGCGGAGGAAGTGGAGGTGGAGGAGGCGGCGGCCCCGGGCTTGGGCGTGGCCGGGCTCCGCTGGAAGCCCATGGCCGCCTTGACGCGGCCGGCCACCATAGCTGCTGGCTGCTGGCTGCTGCTTCGCGGGCCGTGGAATACGAAATGGACGCCTAGGATTGCGCCACGGGCATGGCCGTGCCGTGCCCTGCTTGCTTTGCGCTCGTCGTGGTGTGGTGGTCGTCGGAGTCGGTGTTGTAGGCTAGGCTTTTTGGCGTGCGGTTGGGTTGTCTGGGCGTCTGTGGTTTTTAAAAGAGAGAAGGGTTGTAGTGGGGCACGGCGTTCGAGGAACGGTCTTTGGGTTGTAGCTGGAGACGAGTGATGAATGCTGCTGATAGTGGAGCCGTGGAGTGGAGTGGAGTGTGGTAAAATACTCATCAGCTTCAGCTCGTTGGACCTTGGACGTTGGGGGGGTGGAATATGAACGTTGGGGCCTTGGGGGGCAAAGGCGTTGGCACGCCACGTCGCCACGGCCACGGGTGGGTAGCACGAGATGAGCACAGCACCCGACCCGACCCGACCCAGACAAGCCACAACTGCATCTGCTTTGCATGTTCTGAATCTGGAAACCACCTCCTTTTTTGACCCACTGCTTTTGCTGTCATCAGTTCCTTTATCTGTTTATTTATCAGATCAGTGAGATGCCCTTTAACCCGATGATGCCCTTTTCTGGCATTCTTGCTGTTGATTCAGATGAAATCCGAATGCTCCCAATCCTACACACGAGATTTGAAAATTGTTCGGTTGGGCTGCACGGCTTGTGTGCAATTGCGTTCTGTTCGTTTTAGGGGCCATAACCACAGCCACTGTAAAACCATACGGCCATGCTACAATACACTGTCTGCCGGTCATAATAAATAAATAAATAATATTTTCAGTCATAACTTTTTAACTAAATAAATAAACACACATGGCATTCGCGCACTAGCTGTAACGTGTTACACACACTAGTAGTACTATCTTTGTCTATAAAAAATATATATAATTCTCAATCTGTAAAGAGTCAAACTGTATAAACTGTGACTAAATTTATATAAAAAAATACTAAACATTTTTTTATAAAAAATAAGTACCATTAAATTAGCTATAGAATATATTTTTATAATAGATTTATTTAAAGATATAAATGCTAATGATATTGTGAACTTGGTCAAACTTTAGCTCAATTGACTGGTATAGATGCCATAATTATATTCTTTTGTGAATGGAGGGACTATCTTGTTAATAACTGACACCGTGCATAAGCATAAGCATAA